>NC_135804.1:18166509-18491718 GCF_964213995.1 Mustelus asterias | reverse complement strand
GGAATTTTTGGCCTGCGTCTTAGAACAGAGCACACATGACATGATGGATGTGTAAATGACTGAAAGGGACATGGAATCTAAGAAAAAAGGCATTTGTATATAGAGAGATGGGAATTATTGTGGCACAGTGGGTAACATCCTTGCCTTTGAATGGGATCAAGTCCCTCTCCAGCCGCCCCCCCCCCCCCCCCCCCCCACTGGGATTGATTTTGGTGAGTGGGAGGGAGGGGGGGGAAGGTGAATTAAAATATGAGGGGAGGCATCTTCTCTCCCAAACTGTCCCTCACAATACAGAGCAGGAGAGATTCCTGGTCAAGCCGAGCGATGGAAAGAAAGTTGGAGCCTCTGCCATCGCTATCCTTGGCTCCAGAACTATGACATACATCTGAAAATGTTTATTGCCACAGCAGCTCTGAGTCACTGGGAAGCCAGTTGTCTCAGTTGGCTGGATGGTTGGTGTGGAACAGATTGGTGCCAAAACCGGTGCTCGATCTCTGTTCCAGCTGGGTACACTCGGGAACTGCATCCATGATCCACCTACGGCACTATAGCATTGTGCTATTTGGGAGACAACTTGAAGAAGAAGTATTTAGATACTAAAGAAGTGGCTAGATGCATTGGTTTCCCGGTGTCCTCTGGGTGCTCCAGTTTCCTCCCACAGTCCAAAAGGCACGCTGGTTAGGTTAATTGGCCATGCTAAGTTCTTCCTCAGTATACCCGAACGGGCGCCAGAGTGTGGCGACTAGGGAATTTTCACACTAACTTAATTGCAGTGTTAATGTAAGCCTACTTGTGACATTAATAAAAATAAATACATAAGTGGTGGACAAAAGTGAATTGATAGACATTAAGGGAGAATGTATTCAGACCATCAGAAAGGCAAATAAAGATCTCGGGATACAGGTAAACAAATCACTAAAAGCAGCATTGCAGGTCAGCATAGCAAGTAAATATGCTAACAAAGCAATTGGGTTGATTTCTTGGGGCGTAAAACTCTAAATTACTGAAATTATTATGACTACATAGGACCTGGACAGGCCGCCTTTAAAGCATTGTGCTTGTTTCTGGGTTCCATATAAAGGACATACTGAAAAACACACAAATGATGATGGTGCCAGAACTGGGAATAGCCAGCTCTCAGGATAGTTTGAATAATTGGAGGTATTTTCTTTATGAAAAGGGAAGACTGAGGTAACATGAAAGAGGCTTTGGTTGACGAGATAGATGTGGAGAGAATGTTTCTACTTGTAGGAGGAAACAAAACTAGGACCTATAATTATTTGATGCTAACCAATCCGATCAGAAAATAAGGAAAAGGATTCTCTACTCAGAGAGTGATTAGACTACAGAACATGCTACCACAAGAAATGGTAAGACAAATTAAGCTTGGCTTTATTTATGGTGGAACTACAATGTGATACTAAACTAAATGTAAATCTGCTGTGAGATCTGACACATTGCTTTTCAAACTGAAGCAGTTGCTTTGGGTTCATTTTAATCTAACCTGCCTGGTTAGAATTTGACACAATAATGTCATTGACGTCAATGGAGAATAAGGTTGGACAGGATGTAAAACTTGGCCTACCACAAGAAAACGAGAGGGTTAGGTTAAAATGACCTCTTTTAAGAATAGCTCACTAACAACCAATTTAAGATAATCAGTCCAAAATCAAATAATTAAGTACAGAACCTCAAATGCGTGCTCTCAAAAGATGAAAGGATTGAAATTCTGTGGGCTCCACCAGTTACATATTACGGCAAAAGACTTGTGGAATTCTTTTTGATGGCAACATCTTATATATTTGTGCAGAAGCCTCTTAATGAGATTCCAGAACATTGCTGAAAAGAGAGACATGTTGCCACAGCTTATCGTCTTGCACTCCTCAGAGCAAACACAAGATTGCCAAATATTAAACAATCACAATTTTTATATTACTGGAGAAAAAGCCGCCAAGTTGACCCTGATTGATGGAGGCATTGTCAGGGAGAAAGCAATGAGGAACTATGGGGTTAATTTTCTGGTAACGTCCTCCATGGGACTTGTCATGGGCTGGGTGGAAAATTTGGTGGACCAGTTAAAGGTCCTTTGACCTCGGGTGGGAATTTCCAGTCTTGGGGAGGAAAATCCAAGCTCCTAGGGAATTCTAAAAAGGTGCAGGCTTAAAAATATTCCTTTTGTTTGTAGATAACAGGTCCATGTGTAAGAATGTATGTCACTTCCATCAAGGACAAATGAGCCATGTTACAAGATTGACTGATTATCTTAAATTGATTGCCCATGTACAATGAGCACACTCAGTATTGTTCAGCAAGTGCTGCCCAACTGTGGAATCACATCTAACAGTAGACCTTTTTTGGGTGGGTATTGTAAGTTTGGGCTGGTTGAGTACAGTCTGTACTCTGCCTATTAAGAACAATGGAAGGAGCATACTGTTTCATTCAATCGACCAATCACTGGGACATACGGCCTCCTGACATCACACTCGCATCGAAATTCATACACAGCATTGCTCAATTGTGTGGTAGGCGTCATGTCTTTTTGTACTGATGACAGCATCCTGTTAGAGGAAAATACTACTCCCAGAAACTCGGGGAAACTATAGTTACCCTTTGCCTTTCTCCGGCAGTGACTCTACCAATCAAAGTTGACTTTCTCATGCAGTAAAAATTGTTGTGGTCATT
This sequence comes from Mustelus asterias, assembly GCF_964213995.1. NCBI lineage: Eukaryota > Metazoa > Chordata > Chondrichthyes > Carcharhiniformes > Triakidae > Mustelus > Mustelus asterias. The sequence goes on along the minus strand of NC_135804.1, from coordinate 18,489,036 downwards.
TGAAATTTGCCATTCTTGCATTTGTCCTTATGAGAACAAGATGGAAAGATTTGCAACATGCTTCTCTTTGCAGCAACAACCAAATTCTGTACTATCAAGTGACTGTGGATAGCTATTCCTGTTTAAATTGGGAATAAACAGTACACTGTGACTGGACACCTATGGCTGTTTCCCCTTGTCTATTTGAGACTCGCATCTTTGTCTATTGTGTCATGATCCCACCTACACATTTGGCTACTTAATGGGGTGGCCTCATAAGGTTAACCATTTTCGTTCATTTAACAGGCTCTGAGGCACTTTAAATTATGCATTCTCTCCTTGAACAGGGGTGAAGGTACTTGAACTGCAGAGTTCTCAACAATGGAACCCGTGAGTCAGATCTATGAATTTTGCAATAGAGTTCATGCTGCACAAACTGATGGCAGAAACCAATGTAACAAGCCCGACAGGATATGGTTAATGATGGAATTGCTGCCTGTAATACAAAGAACATAGATCGCAAATGCAGAAGATATGATACCTCACAGCTCTTTAATCCTCCACATGAATGATGGTTCGTTAGCATAACAGAAGTGTAAGACGCAACTGATATTGACACAGGTTATCGTTAAAATTTTAAAATGGCTTCATTTGAAAAAATCATCCGACACAGTCTAGCTGTGTCGATTTATTTACAGACAGAAGAGATACAGGTTGAAAAATTTTTTGTCATCTGAAGACTACAGTTGCTCTTGGAATTCAAATTGACAAGTTAAAAAAGACAAACCCAAATTGGAAGAGAGCCAAGAAGCTTGAAGCCCTTGATTCCCTTTGAGTAGATCATACTAGACATGGATGTCTGTCACAACATCAAAAGAATATTGGAGCAGAAAGCCAGACACTTGCCTTAAGCGCCAGGAACATGCTGTGCTTGCCACGGTTTGATCCCCTTCTCACTCTCTGCCACATACAAAGCCTGACAATCAGCCACAAACATCACACAGAGTCGGTTGAAATACAAGTGCTGCCTGAAGGTACCTTTTAAAGATATTAAAGGAATTAAAAGATATATTCTTCTGAGTTCATAGGAATTGGTTAAGAAAAAAGTGGCCTTCCATCACACAGCAACACAATCGCCAATTAACACCACGATGCACTGCAGAAGAATTATGTCACAAACCTAATGAGATTAGTACCAGGTGAGGAAGAGCAAGTGACAGTGCAGGAGAAGCAAAAACTTGCTGGCTGGGGAATTAACTTGTAAGAAGTCTCACAACACTCGGTTCAGGTCCAACAGATTTATTTGGTAGCAAAAGCCACCAGCTTTCGGAGTGTGTAGAAACTTGATGTCTGTGTCAATATGCGCGATCTTCTTGGAGATCCTCTCCACTTGGAGCCAGCAATTGACTTGTGGCCATCTTCAGTAGCAGTGCCTAAGGCTCTACATATAAAAGGGTTACTGTTTCAAAAGGACTATTTACAGGAGTCACTTGTTTATTTGTTTATTTTATTTATTAGTGTCACAAGAAGGTTTGAATGTGAAGGTGCAATGGTTAGAGTCTCTCCTGTTGGAGATGGTCAATGCCTGGCATTTGTGTCGCATGAATGTTACTTGCCACTTGTCAGTGAAGCCTGAATATTGTCCAAGTCTGAACATGGACAGCTTCAATTTAATTAATTAATTAATCTGTTAGTGTCACAAGTAGGCTTATATTAACACTGCAATGCAGTCACTGTGAAAATCCCACAGTCATCGCATTCCAGCGCCTGTTCGGGTACACTGAGGGAGAATTTAGCATGGCCAATGCACCTAACCAGCACGCCTTTTGGACTGTGGGAGGAACCTGGAGCACCCGGAGGAAACCCGTGCAGACTCAGGGAGAACGTCCAGACTCTGCACAGACAGTGACCCAAGCTGGGAATTGAACCCGGGTCCCTGTGAGGCAGCAGTGTTAACCACTGCGACACTTGAATCTGTCCAAAATACCTTGCAAGGCCTACTGCGGAGCATGCAATCCACGGGTTGCTTTTTTCTGATATGCAAGGAAAACTCTCATAAGAACATAAGAAATAGGAGCAGGAGTAGGCCATCTAGCCCCTCGAGCCTGCCCCGCCATTCAATAAGATCATGGCTGATCTGAAGTGGATCAGTTCCACTTACCCGCCTGATCCCCATAACCCCTAATTCCCTTACCAATCAGGAATCCATCTGTCCGTGATTTAAACATATTCAATGAGGTAGCCTCCACCACTTCAGTGGGCAGAGAATTCCAGAGATTCACCACCCTCTGAGAGAAGAAGTTCCTCCTCAACTCTGTCCTAAACTGACCCCCCTTTATTTTGAGGCTGTGCCCTCTAGTTCTAGCTTCCTTTCTAAGTGGAAAGAATCTCTCCACCTCTACCCTATCCAGCCCCTTCATTATCTTATAGGTCTCTATAAGATCCCCCCTCAGCCTTCTAAATTCCAACGAGTACAAACCCAATCTGCTCAGTCTCTCCTCATAATCAACACCCCTCATCTCTGGTATCAACCTGGTGAACCTTCTCTGCACTCCCTCCAAGGCCAATATATCCTTCCACAAATAAGGGGACCAATACTGCACACAGTATTCCAGCTGCGGCCTCACCAATGCCCTGTACAGGTGCAGCAAGACATCTCTGCTTTTATATTCTATCCCCCTTGCGATATAGGCCAACATCCCATTTGCCTTCTCAATCACCTGTTGCACCTGCAGACTGGGTTTTTGCGTCTCATGCACAAGGACCCCCAGGTCCCTTTACACAGTAGCATGTTGTAATTTTTTTCCATTTAGATAATAATCCAATTTGCTATTATTTCCTCCAAAGTGAATAACCTCGCATTTGTCAACATTATACTCCATCTGCCAGATCCTCGCCCACTCACTCAGCCTGTCCAAATCTCTCTGCAGACCTTCTACGCCCTCCACACGATTCATGTTTCCACTTATCTTTGTGTCGTCTGCAAACTTTGTTACCCTACACTCAGTCCCCTCCTCCAGATCATCTATATAAATGGTAAATAGTTGAGGCCCCAGTACCGATCCCTGCGGCACGCCACTAGTTACCATCTGCCAACCAGAAAAGCACCCATTTATTCTGACTCTCTGCTTCCTGTCGGATAGCCAATACCCAATCCACGCTAACACCCTACCCCCAACTCCGTGTGACCCAATCTTCTTCAGCAACAGTAGAGTCTGCCGTGAGGGGTATGGCAGCACCAGAGGTAACTGCTGCAGAGTCCCATAAACACAGGATCCATGCACAGCCTGTAAAAGCTCAAGCTACTATTATAGAAGTCTTGGACTGATCTACAAGAGGCAATGTTAGCCGAATTCAAGGGCTAACGGGTTGAATGGAGAGAGCTTTGCGTCATAGCTCTTTACCAACCTCACTGTCATTGATCATTGGAGGATATAAAGGGGTGGTCAGATAAAGAACGCAACAAAAGTAGGTGTAAATGAGGCTGCTATCCCTCTTGTCAATGTCACAACTGCCCATCCACTCTAAACCAAAGTAGAGACAGCAATAAGTGGACAAAACCAGTCAACCACAACAGCAGCAGATGTAGTTGAATAAATCAAAGGGCCATCTCAGGAGATAGCAAGTGGAAGTACACAGCCAATCATAGAATCATAAAATTCACAGTATGGAAGAAAGTCATTCAGCCCATTTTGTCTGTATTGGCTGACAAGGAGACATCCAGCTTAATGCCACCTTCAGGCTCTATTCTATAGCCTTGTATGTTTCAACATTACAATTGAGTATCCAAGTACTTATTAAATGTTATGAGTGTTTCTGTCTCTACCACCCTTTCAGGCAGCGTCCTAGATCGCCACCATTCTCTGGGTGAAACGATTTCACCTTGAATCCCCTTTATACCTCTAACTCCTACCCTAAATCAGTGTCCTCGGTTTATGGATTTTTTGATCCAGAGATATCAGGTTTTCCTATCATCCTCTCTAAGCTCCTTATAATTTTATACACTTCAACAATGCTCCCTCTCAGCCTCTACTGTTCAAAGAAAACAATGTAGACTATCAAATCTTTTCTTATAACTGAAACTTTCCAGACAATGCAACATGCTTATTAACCTCCTCTGTATCCTGTCACGTACACTCTCGTTTTCTTTGGTGTAGTGATCAGAACTGTACACAACAGTCTATCTGTGGCCTAACTAGAGCTTTATCCAGTTCCAATATAGTCTCCCAGCTGCCTCATGTAGAAAAGGACTTAGGTGTTTATCCACTTTCAAAGATGATAAACCGTTCAACACTTCCTCCCTGTTAATCGCTAATTTCATCAAATATTTCAGACTCCTCGGGCGGGATTTTCCGGCTGTGCTCGCCCCAAAGCCGGAAAATCCCACCCGAGGTCAACGGGCCTTTGCATGATCCATGTCCCACCCGCTACAATTCTCGTGGCGAGCGGGACGGTAAAATTCCGCCCCTCATCCCTGATTGCAATATCGATATTGTCCCAGTTTTTAGTGAAAACAGGTACAGAGTATTCACTGAAAACCATAACTACCTCCTCTGCCTCCACGCACATGTTACTCTTATGGTCCCTAATAGACCCTAATTTTTCTTTAGTTATCCTCTTGCTCCTTATGGATTTATAAAAATTTTCCGGCCATTGGGATTTTCCCATCCTGTTGCAGTAAATGGAGATTTGGCTTGTTCCCAAATTCTCTGTCTTCACTGCAGTGGGAGTGTAATGTGGACAGGCGGTAAGATCGCACCCTTTGAGTTTTCCTTGATTTTACTTGCCAATGTTTTCCTGTACTCTCTTTGTTTTGTGAATTTCCTTTTTAATTTTGTCTCTACACTTAAACACCTTTAAGTTTACTGCAAGATTGAACCCTCCATAATCTGGTCCGTAGGGATTCAATGATATCTGTCATAAGCTTCCTTTGTTTTCTTTGTTCTCTCCTCAGCTACTGATTCCAAGTTAAACCCACTGAAACCCAGCAAGAAATGCAGTTGTTGGATCCCCCTTAACAAAGCATCAGTCAGCTGCTTGATATTTCTGTGGACAGCAAGGTGGCTAATGCATCAAATATCCCTCAGGATGGCCTACGAGAAGTGCTGGAGGCATGGAAGCTGAGAGTCATGTTCACCTTTGGCTGCCATTGGCGTTGTTGTTTCTATGGTGAAGGTTGCCTGCAAGATTCTCTGAAGCAGCTCTGTCGCTGCCTCCCTGCTGAACATTAACCTGTCGAGCCTATGCGCATCTCAGTTATTGCTGGCCTAGAAATAAAATGACTAGCAGATTAGTAGGTACAGGCAGATTGTGCCTGGTGCTGGGTGCAGCCCTGGATTTCTATATGTGGCAAATATACTGTAGAAACATTTCATACAGGGCAGCTCTGGTAGAGTTACTCACATATGGGTCTGAATTCATAGGCGCAGAATAAGAATAAAGCCCACAACTTTGCATAGATCTGCAGCTCCTAATTAATTTGCTTGGCAATTTATACAATGTAGCACTTCTCAGTTCCTTCAAGGTCAATGAGCTTGTAAGCAACACAGCAGTAATAACATTTTATGAATCATTACAAGTGTAGTTTATTTCTCAGTAATAATTTCCTCATTAAACTCATTCTCTATTGACAATGTCACAATCTGCCTCCATCAGACAAAATACTAATATTACACATATTTATAGAATTCATCAGGCTGAAGCAAATTACCTTCTTGATCTTTCTTAATAAGGAAATCATGTACAGTATTGATGTGTTGTGCATTGTAGTTCGGAAGAAAGATTTAATAATTGCCTTGTTACACAATTCCTATTTCTTGGTCCATAACACTGGAGCAACACTGCTATCGTTCAGTTCTTTGTTTAAAAAGTCAAATTTTACTTCAGTCTTGTGCCACATAAATCTTATTTAAATATTTTATGCACTAAGTGGTTTCATTATAATTTGCCTGAACTTTGATCGGACTTTTCAGACACTCATCGCTTAAGTGAAAAATATCACCTCAAACTAGCCCCAAGGGAACTAATGGCACAATGCCTAAATGTTTGTGAGGCGGGGAAGGAAATATTATTAGCAAATAGAAGCAAGTTTGCTAAAAGGTAGTGGTAAGTAGAAAATGGTAACATCCAAATACTGTTGTGAAGCTGTCTCTAAGTGCACTTTCTTGTAAACCTGTATAGGTTAAAAGTTAACAGCTTTGAACCAGTTGTTATCATACATCCAAGGATCAATGTTGTATAATTAGAGTTAAAAGCTCAACTCCATCAAATCTCTGAATCGAGTGTTTTGGGGGATTTCAGAAGCATTAATGTGACAACTATGCTTTTAAACGTCTTCCAAATATCCCTTTGCCCATTTAGTTAGAACTAAATTCAGCACAAAATCTGTGCCAGAAACCCAACGTCCTCTTTTTCAAGAAAGATTATTCCACTGACAGAAGTCAGGGAAGTGATTTATTCCCATATTGTATGTTCTATCTTTAGCTGCATCAACCCAATATTTGTATTCCTTCTCTTAAAGTTTAAATAAACTGCAGCCAGGTGGTGGCAATAATTTACATTTGCAGTACCTATGATGGTGGGTTCAATAGATGTTTATGGGTTGTCTATCATTATCATTCTGTAACATATTTCTTAAGAAAATATAGGCCAGAATTCTTCAGTTTCGCACGCCCCGCTTTGCTACCAGTGAGAACAGAGAATTTGGTGCTCAGCCAAAGCACGTTCACCGCAGCGAGACTGGATAATCCCAGCCACGGGCAAGGTCGGAGAACTGCAGCCATAATTTCAAGGTTGGACTGCAAAGCATGATGGTTAGCTCCATTGAAAGGAGAGGTCATATCTCACGAACTTGATCGACTTTTTCAAGGAAGTGACGAAGATGATTGATGAGGGTAGGGCAGTGGATGTTGTCTACATGGACTTCAGTAAGGCCTTTGACAAGGTCCCTCATGGCAGACTGGTGCAGAAGGTGAAGTCACATGGGATCAGAGGTGAGCTGGCAAGGTGGATACAAAGCTGGCTCAGTCAAAGAAGATAGAGGGTAGCAGTGGAAGAGTGCATTTCTGAATGGAGGGCTGTGACAAGTGGTGTTCCTCAGGGATCAGTGCTGGGACCTTTGCTGTTTGTAATATATATAAATGATTTGGAGGAAAATGTAACTGGATTGATTAGTACGTTTGCGGACGACACAAAGGTTGGTGGATTTGCGGACAGCGATGAGGACCATCAGAGGATACAGCAGGATGGAGACTTGGGCGGAGAGATCGCAGATGGAGTTTAATCCGGACAAATGTGAGGTAATGCATTTTGGAAGGTCTAATACAGATAGGAAATATACAGTAAATGACAGAACCCTTATGAGTATTGATAGGCAAAGGGATCTGGGTGTACAGGTACACAGGTCACTGAAAGTGGCAATGCAGGTGGAGAAGGTAGTCAAGAAGGCATACGGCATGCTTGCCTTCATCGGCTGGGGTATTGAGTTTAAAAATTGGCAAGTCATATTGACGCTTTATAGAAACTTAGTGAGGCCGCACTTGGAATATAGTGTTCAATTCTGGTCGCCACACTACCCAAAGGATGTGGAGGCTTTGGAGAGGGTACAGAAAAGATTTACCAGGATGTTGCCTGGTATGGAGGGCATTAGCTATGAGGAGAGGCTGGAGAAACTTGGTTTGTTCTCACTGGAGCGACGGAGGTTGAGGGGAGACCTGATAGAAGTCTATAAGATTATGAGAGGCATGGACAGAGTGGATAGTCAGAAGCTTTTACCCAGGGTGGAAGAGTCAGTTACTAGGGGGCACAGGTTTTAAGGTGCAAGGGGCAAGTTTTAAAAGAGATGTACGAGGCAGATTTTTTACACAGAGAGTGGTGGGTGCCTGGAACTCGTTGTCGGGGGAGGTAGTGGAAGCAGATACGGTAGTGACTTTTAAGGGGCATCTTGACAAGTACATGAATGAAATGGGAATAGAGGGATATGGTCCCTGGAAGCATAGGGGGTTTTAGTTAAGTCAGGCAGCATGGTCGGTGCAAGCTTGGAGGGCCGAAGGGCCTGTTCCTGTGCTGTAATTTTCTTTGTTCTTTGTTCTTTGTAATATGTCAGTCATGGAATATGTGCGAAACTGCACATAGCTCACCCGGAAAAAGGGAAAGTTATGCAAATGGGAGGAAGTCTATATACTTACCCAATGGGTTCATCACAGGGGCTATAGACTATAACATAATTTATGCTTGTGAAAGATAAAACAGATAAATAATAAAATATGTTTTGTGTTGAAGTGTGTTGGAATTAATGCTTGCTTTATTATGAATTTTTTTCAAGGCTATACTCTGTTAAAATCTTTGTGTAAGAACGTTAATCATAGAATAGAATCCCTACAGTGCAAAGGAGGCCACTCGGCCCATCAAGTCTGCACTGACGACAATCCCACCCAGCCCTTATCCCCGTTATCCCACGCATTTACCCTGCTAGTCCGCCTGACATTATGTGGCAATTTCTCATGGCCAATCCACCTGACCCGCACATCTTTGGACTGTGGGAGGAAACCGGAGCACCCGGAGGAAACCCACACAGACACGGGGAGAATGTGCAATCTCCGCACAGACAGTATCCCAAGCCGGGAATCGAACCCGGGTCCCTGGCGCTGTGAGGCAGCAGTGCTAACCACTGTGCCACCGTGCCACCTAAGATGGAGACCTTAGCAGAAAGGCAGGATAAGATGAATGTGGAACTATAGAATTGCAGAGGTTTAGCTATTAATGGATATACGAATCTTTGAACCATTGTGGGTGAGATTTGGTCAAGAACTCTGAGTGAAACAAGTTGGGATATTGTTATATATTTAAGTGGATGCTTGATTACTTTAAGAGCTGGTCACATGAATTAATAGTGCTGTGATTGAGGTGTTTCACAGGCTCCTGTTTAGTTTCAGTTTCCGCTCTGTGTAGGTAACAGTTTCAATAAATCAGTTGTTGTCAGTTTGAATCTACATGCACAACCCACATCTTTTTCTTTGTGTTTAAAAACCACAACCCCTAACATAGTTAGGACATTACAGATATCCTCTGGCACACTTATCAAATCTGCAGAGGGTCTCCCACCCCTTGATAACTGACACTTTTTAACATAGCAAAACATCCCATGGTATTTTATAGACCTCAGATCTCATTAGAAGCCATTGTGGAGATTGCCAAAGCTGAAGTTAGCAAGAGAAGATTCATGGAAGCTGTTGAATGTAAAGAGATGCAGCAAGGTAATTGAAGGTTTAGACATTAATAGGGGATGTGAGGGTTGGTGCATAAGGGGTTGGTGGTGAGGGGGTGGTGAGGGGTAAGAACTAAAATTAGACTGGAGTTGGAAGAATAAGTGGTGATGTTGAGGATGTAGAGTTTAAGATCTGATGAAGAATGGATTTTGGTCATGACAAATTGGTGGGCTCGGCGTGGAATCTTGCGATGATGACAAGGTTCTCAGCTACTGGCTGTAGAGCCAGCAAAATCCCTGTGTCACCTCCGAGGGAATGTCTGCTGCATCTAGTTCAACTCATGCACTTTGCAGACCAGCAGCTGGTCTTCCCCAGCATCAGGGGCGGGTCTTGTCCGGCCTCTGACTGACCGTAAGCTCTACTGATTGGCAGCATCACCAAGGAGGTGGTGGCTTCTGGGAGTTTGACGCTCACCAGAGGCCTATGATCATCGCTGGAACCCAGGCCAGAGGTGAATGGTGATGGAAGGGGATTTATGAGGTGGGGGTTTTGGTGGAGGTGGGAGGGCGTCATCAGCAAGGGCAAAGGGACAGATTTCAGCTTGCACCCCTTCCCAATGCCTAGTCTCTCAATGAGGCATTGAGTGCCTCTGAACAAGGGACCACCCCCGAGAGCCCACAAGCAACCCCATATGGGTTTGCTTACTTTCCACCCCAAGTGAGCCCTCCCCCACCCCGAACCACCAGCTGCGAGGTTAACACTAGCAGTGATGGGATGAGGCCATTAAGTGAGCATCAATTTCCCACATAAGGGCCTAATTTGGCAACAGGGTGGAAAGCTCATCAATGGAGTAAATCGGAATCAAGGTAGGAAGGTGGTGCAGTCCCTACTGCCACCCTCCCATTTAGTACCATCCCTGCCACCAAGCTCAACAAATTGTTAGTTTGATAATCAAGAAGAAAATAATAATGTGGAAACACAATCAGATTTTTAGTCAACAGGGAGTCTTTTTTCATTAGAACATAAGAACTCGGAGCAGGAGTAGGCCATTTGGTCCCTCAAGCTTGCTCTGCCATTCAATCAGATCATGGCTGATCTTTACGTGGACTCAGCTCCACTTACCCGCCCACTCACCATAACCCTTAATTCTTCTATTTTTCAAAAATCTATCTAACTTTACCTTAAAAACATTCAACGAGATAGCCTCAAGTGCTTCACTGGGCAGGGAATTCCACAGATTCACAACCCTCTGGACGAAGAAGTTCCTCCCCAACGCAGTCCTAAATCTGTTCCCCCTTATTTTGAGGCCATGCCCTCTAGTTCTGTTTCCACCTGCCAGTGGAAACAACCTCCCTGCTTCTTCCTTATCTATTCCCTTCATAATCTTATATGTTTCTATAAGATCCCCCCTCATTTTTCTGAATTCCAATGAGTATAGTCCCAGTCTACTCAGTCTCTCCTCATAAGCCAACCCTCTCAACTCCGGAATCAACCTCGTGAATCTCCTCTGCACCCCTTCCAGTGCCAGTATATCCTTCCTCAAGTAAGGAGATCAAAACTGTACACAGTAATCTCGGTGTGGCCTCAGCAGCACCTTATACAGCTGCAACATAACCTCCCTATTTTTAAACTCCATCCCTCTAGCAATGAAAGACAAAATTCCATTTGCCTTCTTAATTACCAGCTGCACCTGCAAACCAACTTTTTGTGATTCATGCACAAGGACACCCAGGTCCCACAACAATATTAAACATTTACGTAAAATCACCTTCAAATATATAACAGAAAAGACCTTTGCGGTGAGTATTCCACCTTATGAAGTATTCTGGGGCTGAAATGGGTTAGGCTGGCATGGCACATCCCATGATATGATTTTTCTTACTGAAAGTGGAATTTGCCTTACAATGAGGTATCAGAGTCAGGTTAGATCAAATTGATCTTGGATCATTTGCAGTCTCTCCACTTTTAAATTTCATTCCATCCTCATCCTATTCAACTGCCAGGCGGTATCAGATTGTCAGCCCTACAGATGTGCATTGATTCTTGAGGCAAAAGGAGCCAGGGATTTGAATTACTTGGAATTGAATCACATTGCTGGGTAGCTGCTTTGAGCCAGAATTGGGAATGGTGTGCTCTTACTCCAAAATAAGATAAATAACTCAAGGTATTGAGATGGAAATCATGTGAACCAGACCTCCAGGAAGAACTAATCATTTTTTCAATGGCTGCTATATCTGGGGAAATCAAAGCAAAGCCACACCAAGTTGACAGTTGAATAAGGATTTGTAAGTAAACACCATCATAGAGTCATAGAGGTTTACAGCATGGACACAGGCCCTTCAGCCCATCTTGTCCATGTCGCCCAGTTTTTACCACTAAGTTATTCCCAATTGCCCACATTTGATCCATATCCCTCTATACCCATCCTACCCATGTAACTGTCTAAATGCTTCTTAAAAGACAAAATCGTAATCGCCTCTACTACTGCCACGTTCCAGACACTCGCCACCCACTGTGTGAAAAAATTGCCCCTCTGGACCTTTTTGTATCTCTCCCTACTCACCTTAAATCCATTCCCTCTAGTTTTAGATTCCCCAACCTTTGGGAAAAGATGTTGGCTGTTTACCTTATCTATGCCTCTCATTATTTATAGACATCTACAAGATCACCCCGAAGCCTCCTACGCTCCAGGGAAAAAAGATCCCAGTCTATCCAGACTCTCCTTATAACTCAAATCATCAAGTCTGTGTAGCATCCTAGTGAATATTTTCTGCACTCTTTTGAGTTTAATAATATTCTTTCTATAATAGGGTGACCAGAACTGTACACAGTATTCCAAGCGTGGCCTTACCAATGTCTTGTACAACTTGAACAAGACGTTCCAACTCCTGTATTCAATGTTCTGACCAATGAAACAAAGCATGCCGAATGCCTTCTTCACCACCCTGTCCACCTGTGACTCGACTTTCAAGGAGCTATGAACCTGTACCCCTAGATCTCTTTGTCCTATAATTCTCCCCAATGCCCTACCATTAACTGAGTCAGTCCTGCCCTGGTTCGATCTACCAAAATGTATCACCTCGCATTTATCTAAATTAAACTCCATCTGCCATTCGTCAGTCCACTGGCCCAATTGATCAAGATCCCATTGCAATCCAAGATAACCTTCTTCACTATCCACCATGCCACCAATCTTGGTGTCATCTGCAAACTTACTAATCATGCCTACTAACTTCTCATCCAAGCCATTCATATAAATGACAAATGACTGTGGACCCAGCACTACTCCCTGGGCACACTGCTGGTCACATGCCTCCAGTTTGAAAAATAATCCTCTTCAACCACCCTCTGTCTTCTGTCATTAAGCCAATTTTGTATCCAATTGGCTACCTCACCCTGGATCCTTTGAAATTTAACCTTATGCAACAACCTACCATGCATTACCTTGTCAAAGACCTTGATAAAATCCATGTAGACAACGTTGACTGCACTGCCCTCATCTACCTTCGTGCTTACTCATAGAACATAGAACAGTACAGCACAGAACAGGCCCTTCGGCCCACGATGTTGTGCCGAGCTTTATCTGAAACCAAGATCAAGCTATCCCACTCCCTATCATCCTGGTGTGCTCCATGTGCCTATCCAATAACCAATAATACTCCTTCAAAAAACTCAATCAAATTTGTGAGACATGACCTTTCACTCACAGAGCCATGCTGACTGTCCCTAATCAGTCCTTGCCTCCCTAAATGCCTGTAGATCCCGTCTCTCAGAATACCTTCTGACAACTTATCCACGACAGATGTTCGGCTCACCGGCCTGTACTTCCCAAGCTTTTCCCTGCAGCCCTTCTTAAAAAAAGGCACAACATTTGCCACCCTCCAATCTTCAGGCACCTCACCTGTGGCTGTCGATGATTCAGATATCTCTGCTAGGGGACCCGCAATTTCCTCCCTCGCCTCCCACAACATCCTGGGATACACTTTATCACGTCCTGGGGATTTACCTACCTTGATGCTCTTTAAGACTTCCAGCACCTCCTTCTCTGTAATACGTACACTCCTCAAGACATCACTATTTATTTCCCCAAGTTCTCTAACATCCATGACTTTCTCAACACTAAATACTGATGAGAAATATTCATTTAGGATCTCAACCATCTCTTGTGGATCCACACATTGATGACCTTGTTGATCCTTAAGAGGCCCTACTCTCTCCCTAGTTACTCTTTTGCGCTTTATGTATTTGTAGAAGCTCTTTGGAAGCTCTGGAGATCACATGGTCTGGAATGGGGGGGTGGGGGTGAGTTAATAGGTTGTGATGAACAAAGCATCGTAGCTGTGAGGGACAGCTCATAGAGTCATAGAGGTTTACAGCATGGACACAGGCCCTTCAGCCCATCTTGTCCATGTCGCCCAGTTTTTACCACTAAGTTATTCCCAATTGCCCACATTTGATCCATATCCCTCTATACCCATCCTACCCATGTAACTGTCTAAATGCTTCTTAAAAGACAAAATCGTAACCGCCTCTAGGATATTAGGATGTAGATAGTCTGGAAAATTGGGCGGGGATCCTGGATTCAGGATTCAATCCTGGACCGGGGAGCGGCGCGGGCTTGGAGGGCCGAAGGGCCTGTTCCTGCGCTGTATTAAAAAAAAAGATTCTCCTTTGCCTTATCTGTCAAAGCATAGAACATAGAACAGTACAGCACAGAACAGGCCCTTCGGCCCACGATGTTGTGCCGAGCTTTATCTGAAACCAATCTCATGTCCCCTTTTTGTCCTCCTGATTTCTCTCTTAACTCTACTCCAACAGCCTCTATATTCTTCAAGGGATCCACTTGATCCCAGCTGCCTAGGCATGCCATGTGCCTCCTTCTTCTTGACCAGGGCCTCATTATCTCGGGTCATCCAGGGTTCCCTATTTCTACCAGCCTTGCCCTTCACTCCAAAAGGAATGTGCTTACCCTGAACACTGGTTAACACACTTTTGAAAGCCTCCCACTTACCAGACGTCCCTTTGACTGCCAACAGACTCCCCCAATCAACTTTTGAAAGTTCCTGTCCAATACCATCAACATTGACCTGCCCCAATTTAGAATTTTAACTTTTGGGCCAGATCTTTCATTCTCCATGGCTATCTTAAAACTAATGGAATTATGGTCACTGGTCCCAAAGTGATCCCTCACTAACACTTCTGTCACCTGTTCTTCTTTATTTCCCAAGAGGAGGTCAAGTTTTTAAATTATATTGATATCAAATGTATTGGTTAATTGACAAATTAATTGAAAGGAATCAAAAACAGTTATTTCACTTTTATTGAGTAAACTACTAAAGACTGTGAATGAGAGGTTAAATACTGAATCCCCACTGTTGATAACTTGAGGCGACTGTTGACCAGAAACTTAGGTAGAATTTTGTGCCTTCCCCATTGGTAAGTTGGTTGGCGGGGGTGGGAGGGTGACTCCAACTCCATCGTGGGTGGCATGGTGGCACAGTGGTTAGCACTGCTGCCTCACAGCACCAGGGAACCGGGTTCAATTCCGGCCTTGGGTGATTGTGTGGAATTTGCTCGTTCTCCCTGTGTCTGCGTGGGTTTCCTCCGGATGCTTCGGTTTCCTCCCACAGTCCAAAGATGTGCAGGTTAGGTGGATTGGCCGTGCTAAATTGCCCCTTAGTGTTGCAAGATGTGTAGATTAACCATGGTAAATGTGTGGGATTACAGGGATGGGACAAGGGAGAGGGCCTGAGTAAGATACTCTGTCACAGAGTCAGTGCAGACTCGAAGGACCAAATGGCCTCTTTCTGCATTGTAGGGATTTTATGATTCCATCATTATTAAGCCCATGGCTAGACGTCCTGTAAGAAGTCTCACAACACCAGGTTAAAGTCCAACAGGTTTATTTGGTAGCAAAAGCCACTAGCTCTCGGAGCGCTGCTCCTTCATCAGGTAAGACGCCCTGTTTACAGCCGCGCTGCTCCTTCATCAGGTAAGATGCCCTGAGTACAGCCCTCTTGTCCTGCCGCCAATTGGAGTCTTTAAGTGGGCAATTAATACTCACTAATAAATAAACTTTTAAAAAAACTTAAACAACTGAAATCTTTAAGTGGGCAATTAATGCCCATTTAAGAACTCATGCCCCACCACTGCTATTAACCCAGTGGCCCACCCTTGCAACTGACTCCGCTATCATCCTTGCCAGTGACGCCCATCCAGTCATCACTCACCAGTTCCTTGGTTTCATCTCAATTTGAGGCCATGCGTGGGTGTGTACCGACAGCAGCCATTGGCTCTGCTAAATGCAGGAGAACTCTCAGCCTCTGATTGGCGAACAGGGAGGGATTCCTGGTCAGCCTTGTGATGGAAAGAAAGCTGGAGTGTCCACCATCACTATCCATAGCTTCAGCCTAAAGCATTCAAGCAAAAGTGCATGTTGCCACAGCAACTCAGACTCTCTGAGTGAACTGTAACACACCACCATATTAAAAGTACTGGAGCTTCAATAAGTATATTTCCTGTTGCTCTCCACATCATTTCTCGGCCTTGTGGCTAAGATCAAGCGTCAGACCGAGCCCAGGATGCGGTGCATTGCCTCATCTTGTCAGCTTGGATTTTGTTTGTCTCTCTTGTGGGGCCCATGAAATGGATTCAATCGGATTTTGAATTGGAGTAAGCAGTGAATGGATTTAGGTTTGCCCGGTCCACTCCGAGCATTGACTTTGTGAAATGAAGGATGGAGTAAAAAAGGTTAAAAAAATGTCTTTAATTCTTGCTGTCTCCACATGGACTGATCTACTCTCACTCAACACATAAACGTGGCACCAGAGGATATACATATTGACATCACAATTAATTCCTAGCTCTTTATGAATAAAATATCAATATAATAAAGACCATTTTTCAAATAGTTTGAGGAGGAGGAGGAAGAAGCAATGTCTATCACTGCTTAGTTGTATACGGGTTAATGTATATATATATAGATATTAGGTTAGTAATGCTGAGTAAGCATTTTCAATCAATAATGTACGGATTGACTGCAAAGCCTTTTGAAGCATTTCTTGTTCAAATCGCTCTGCAGCAACAGTTGAAGGATCTCACCATACGTAAGTCACATTTAGGGTAATGGGGTGTACTGAATTGAATTGCCTTTTAATGAGCCTCACAGTCACTGGGAGTGTGACGGCTCCCATCCAACGGGATGGGAGCTACCGTTTTACATGTTTACGTTTTGGCGGCTTGATCATTTTGATTGTAGGATTTGCTTCCTCCGTGATCCAACTTAAATTGACACAATTTCAGAACACACACAGCTGAAAAAAAAAACAACTGGCAATCTCCAAAACACTTTGCAATGGTTTCGAAATGGCAGATGTGTGATGCGAGACTGAGGCAATCCGGACATATGGCAACTGTGTTTCTTGCACAAAGGAATGGATGTAATTCTAAGGAAGATTTCAAATGCAGGCCAGAATATAGACCAAGATTAATCATTTTCATTCGTAGTTTAAAAGATTTTACAATGGAACAGGAGACAATGGTCACAGTGTCCTAAATTGTAATAGCTTCTCCATCTGTTTATCATTTCCACCAGGGGAATTAAATATTCAATGGGATGCACTGACTGCTGTATACTGCCAGCAGTCAGTCACAGAATGCTTTTAATCAGCCAAAAAAAACCACGCATTTGCTTTCAACATCGCAGAAAAATGTACAAGTTTTCATTAGTAAATTGTCTTGCAATGCCAATTATGTTCAACTAATGTACACCCAGTAAAGGGGGATATTCATTGAAAAGCAATTCAAGCACACAACTGTTTACATTTACATTCTTTGTAGGCCATGGAATTGATGCTTCAATCCATTCCAGGGCAGCACGATGGCACAGTGGTTAGCACTTCTGCCTCACAGCATCAGGGACCCGGGTCCGATTTCCTGCTTGGGTCACTGTCTATGTGGGGTTTGCATGTTCTCCCTGTATTTGTGTGGGTTTCCTCCGGGTGCTCCGGTTTCCTCCCACAGTCCAAGGATGTGCAGGTTATGTTGATTGGCCATGCTAAATTGACCCTAGTGCCAGAGGGGTTAGCAGGGTAAATATGTGGGGTTACGGGAATAGGGCCTGGGTGGGATTGTGGTCGGTGCAGACTCGATGGGCCGAATGGCCACCGTCTGCACTGTGGGGATTCTATGATTCTATGGGCCTGATTTTACCATCAAGTTGCACCTGTTTTCGGGCTTGAGACGCGCGTGAGACGAGTAGCGTGATCTGCACCCGCCTCCATGCCGGTTCTCCCTTTACGGCGGGCTGAAAATGGCCACCGTCGGACCACGCCCAAAATGGGCATGTGACTTAATGAGCTGGACACCCAAATTTACCGGCACTTCCCCCTTTACCACCGCGTTCGCCCATCCAGATTCGGCACGAAACAGACATGATCCACAAAGGTCCGATTCGGGCGCTCCAGCTTCTGAGGAGGTAAGTTTCGAGCTTCCAGCGGCTTTCTGACTCAGATCGGTGGGGGCAGGGGGATGTGGGTGTGGGGGGTGGGGGGTGGGGGGGGGTGGGTCAGATGGCTCCGCTCAGATTGGTGGCGGGTGGGGGGGGGGGTGGGGGGGTTGGCAGGAGGGAGGCGGGTCAGATGGCTCCCTCAGATCGGTAGGGAGGGAGCCAGGGAGGTGGGTCAGATGGCTCTCTGACTCAGATTGGGAGTGGGGTGGGAGGTGGGTCAGATGGCTCCACTCATATTGGTGGGGGGGTGGCAGGGGTGTGGGCAGGGGGGTGGGCAAGGGGGTCGGGGGGTCCGCTGCTGCTCTGCCTCTGTTCAGTGAGTGGGGGAAGAGGGGGTCCGCTGCCGCTCTGTGTGTGATCGGTTGGGGGGGGGGGGGAAGGGGGGGGGAAGGGTGGAACACTGCCACTCTGCCTGTGATCAATGAGGGGGAAGGGGGTTCCACTGGCACTCTGCCTGTGATCGGTGAAGGGGAAGGAGGTGTCTGAATCATAGAATCATAGAAACCCTACGGTGCAGAAGGAGGCCATTCGGCCCATCGAGTCTGCACCGACCACAATCCAACCTAGGCCCTACCCCCATATCCCTACATATTTACCCGCTAATCCCTCTAATCTACACATCTCAGGACACTAAGGGGCAATTTTAGCATGGCTAATCAACCAAACCCACACATTTCTGGACTGCGGAAGGAAACCGGAGCACCCGGAGGAAATCCACGCAGACACGAGGAGAATGTGCAAACTCCACACAGACAGTGACCCAAGCCGGGAATCGAACCCAGGTCCCTGGAGCTGTGAAGCAGCAGTGTTAACCACTGTGCTACCATGCCGCCCCTACTCTGTGTGTGATCAATGGAGGGGAAGGGGACAGGGAATGGCAATCGGTCTGGGTAGTGGGGGGGTGGGGGATAAGGGGGTTATTAATGTTGTGGGGCGGGCCAATGTCTGTGCGGGCCGGGGGAGGCATTATCTGGCCCAGGAGCAATGCGGCAGGGGAGCGTTTTTCTATTTTTTTCTGCGCATGCGCAGTTGGAGGCTCCGATCGGAGCTGCAGGATTTCGGGCATGTTAAGCCCCGCCCACAGTCTTGCGCAGCGCAATTCGGAATCGCTGATATTTTTTCAGGCCGAGTGTGTATGGGGGCGCCTGAGAACGGGTCTAAAAGTCGGATCTGAAACACCCAGTTTCAAGTCCACCCAGCACTTAGAATGAAAATGGTAAAATAGAGCCCTATGATTCTACTATCCCGTGTGTGCCAGTTCATAGGGCTTTACATAGAATGTTAAAACGGGGCAGGGATTCATAGTTCTGGCTCTTCACAGTGTGTGCACATGGCGCACTTTTCTGTACAAAAAGCTCTTATTTACAATAAGTAGGAGTTTCATTATCACATGCTAATGAGATGGCAGCACCAGTGTGACACCTCTCACATTGTTATTCTGACCTGTGTTCCATCGAGGGATGTCTTTAGAAATGGGCATCAAGGGTAGCCAGGCACTGGGGACCGCGTTCAATACATCTGAAAGTGAAGAAAATAGGTTTACCGCAATAATTGTCAGATAATGTCTGATTTGTTTTCTTATTTTCTTCTCTCCTGGCACTGAGGTTTGGTGACAATTGCTTTAATTATCCTTTTCTCAGCATGGATGTTCCTCTATCAGAGACATTTGGAAAAAGAAGACTGGATGACTGAAGGAATGCTAGGTTGCTTAAGTTGTAAAAGAGGTGCTCTGCATCAATCTGCAAATACCAAAACATCTGCATTTGCAGGAAAGGTGATTAGCGTCTGTCTCTTTGCTCATCAGATAGCAAAGGTGGGCCACCTCCTCTGGGACTAAGTGCTAAGGAACTGAAGGGGCATTGCATTCTTTAGACCCTCACAAATGCTTTGTCACCATCCCAATCCCTCAGAAAATTAAAACAAAAATTGAAACAATAACTATCACATCTCTTTATCAGGTATCATATCAAACCAAGAAGAAACCAAGGGCAGAATTTAATGCCCTCCCCTGAGGCAATTAATGCCCACTTCAGGGTCTCATCTCACTGCCGCTAGAATCAACCAGTAGCAGACGGAGCAGTTGCCACACAGGAAGACTGAAAAGCAAACTGTCGTGCTTGCTTGTGATCTCCTTGGGGGATTCCTCACTCAGAATCCTGTTTTCCCATTCCACCCACCACGGGAATCATAGCAGGTGAGAGGCGGACCATGGAAAGGTCCATTGACTTTGGATGGGATTTCCCGGTTTTGGGGCGACCGCGGCCCGAAAATCTCACCCTTAAGTGTCTGATTGAGTGATCCAGTATTCAGAAGGAGAAAGGCCCCCTGAGAGCCACCAGCCTGCACCTGCAGTCAACACCCCCTTCCTCTCATGGGACCCCCATTTTGCCCTCATTCACCTATGACCTTGGGATCCTTGCAACTCTGAGACCTCTGGGGGATGCGTTGTTGGCAGCAGCATTGCTCCCATTGGCACTGCCTTCAATAGACAGCTTAGAATCATAGAATTATAGAACCCCTACAGTGCAGAAGGAACCCATTCGGCCCATCAAGTCTGCACCGACTCTCTCTCACAGAGCACCTTACCAGCCCTTCTCCCCTCTATCCTCATAACCCCACGCATTTAACGTGGCTTATCGATCTAACCTACACGTCTTGGGACAATAAGGGGCAATTTTGCATGGCCATTCCACCTAACCTGCAAATCTTTGGTCTGTGGGAGCAAACCGGAATACCCGGTTTGACTGTCAGGGAGGAATCCCACGCAGACACGGGGAGAACATACAAACTCCACAGAGTCACCCAAGGCCAGAATCGAACCTGGGCCCCTGGTGCTGTGACGCAACAGTGCTAAACACTGTGCCACTGTGTCGCCCTGAACTCACTTAGCCTGAAGATTAAACTCTCCATTTGCTGTTAGCAGATAGATGGCTTTAAAATTCACCAAATGCTTTTTAAAAAAAATTGCAGCCTCCTCTTCTCAATGAACAGATGAGATTGGCATAACAGGACATACTGCTGCTACTAGGCTTGGGGCCTCTGACTGGCCGGCAACTACTGGGGGCCAGGGTCCTTGATCCCTCAAGTGACTCAATGCTGGCCACTTAAGTGCCTGATTGGCAATTAATATGTTGAGCCTCTGCACAAAGGAAGCATTTGGGACTCTCGCGAGCTCTCCATGGACGTGATCCCTTCACCTAGATTAAATACTGCCCCAAGAATGATGAAGATAGAAAAATGTCCAAATGGAAGACTACCATAAAAAATATATACTTTAAACAACCGCACACTTGTTTAAACATTCGGGTGTCCCCTCCAACCTCAAAACATCTTCAGAAGCCTTACCTAGCAAATATTTTTTAGTGAAACCAAGGACATCGGTGCACCCAGTTGTCCTGAGAACAAAGAACAAAGAAAAGTATGATGATGGGGAGATGCCGGCGTTGGACTGGGGTGGGCACAGTAAGAAGTCTCACAACACTAGGATGTGTCCTGGCCTGAGACAATTCATGCCTCTTTAACCTGTGATTATTCCTCTCTCCACTCGCATTGTCTGTACCTGTAAAGACTTGATTACCTGTAAAGACTTGCATTCCAACCATTACCTTGCAATTGCGTCTCTGTCTATATTTGCTGCTGAGTTTGTGGACCCAGCTCTCCACTCACCTGAGGAAGGAGCAGCGCTCCGAAAGCTCATGACTCCAGATAAACTGTTGGGCTTTAACCTGGTGCTGTGAGACTTCTTAAAGAAAAGTACAGCACAGGAACAGGCCCTTCAGCCCATCAAGCCTGTGCCGATCATGATGCCCGAACTAAACTAAAAAGGAAACTTTCTACCCTTACCCAGTCCATTATCCCCTCTATTCATTCAGTCTTCATATACCATCCAGATGCCTCTTAAATGTTGCTAATGTGCCTGCTTCCACCAACTCCTTTGGCAGCGCGTTCCAGGCACCCACCGTTCTCTGCGTGAAACTTGAAGTTTGAGCGCGATAGGGATGTTAGTGAGAAAGTGATATTTTAATATTTCATTGAAACTGCCCTTCAGATGATACGGCCTTATTGTTCACCTCATATCAGACCTTGTACACAGCATACAACTTCACATGATCAATTTTATGACCTCCAATCGTATGCAAGACCTTAGTGGCACCCCAAATCCTCTCCAGGCTGTGGTTTCAAGAATATTCTTTCTGAAGTTTTAGTTTTAGATTAAACAAGGACTCGGCTGCTGAAAGAAGTACTAAATATTTTTAAACCCTCTGAATTTGAAAATTTGATTTTTTTAATAAAGAGTTGGAAAAGCTATCTCAAATTAATAGCATGAGAAATATTAATTTAGTGCAGTTTGGTTATAAATATTTAATTGCAGACTTTCCTATATTCTATTTAATGACCTATATGAGACCATGAATATTCTCTGGGCTCTGTAATCAACCCAAATCTTCATTAATTTTATAATTTGAAATGGATTTATAATGAGTGAGCATTTTTAATTTAATTTTAAATGAGGTTCAATATTTCTCCCCTTATGACTACAATGAAACCTTATTATGATCAAAATCCCTTTATGAAGAGAAGGTTAAAAAGTCCTAACGTAGTTAATCATTCAGACAGTTCTTGATCCAATGATACTGGAATTCCATTCTGACATGACAAATAATAGCTCATTATAATTGGAACAAAGATAAAAGCTCAACTATGCAGCAAATTGAGCTGTTTTTAAGTATATTTATTGAACCCTCCGCTGTACATAAGCTGCACCAGTTTCTATAATATGGAACTGTGTTACACACAGGCAGATAGGTATAGCATTTCTGTGGCATGTGGAGGCCATTTTTATAGCCCTGCCATCAGTTTCCCCGATATCAAGCTAGCTTGCTGACAGGTTGTTATCTCGAGTCTGTTGATAAAACCGTACTCCTATTCATTCAATTCTCCCTGACAGTCCTTTCTGGAACAGTAGATTAACCAAGGCAGCCTCACACACTTTGGTGATATTAAAATTAAGCTACCTTGAAGTTTCCAGAATTGCAAAGCTACAACATTCAAATTAGTAAAGGGTTGTATTTAGAGCCACAACACACTAAACTGTAATTTGCAATGGAAGCAAGGTTCCGTCAGTTGTGCGAAGATGCTTATGATCCATGGCTTCCTTTCCCTCTTATAAAAAGAGTTATCTGTTTTGATACAAATACAACAGCAAGTGAAAGCTGGTTGGATTTGGCACTTTCACCTCTGGGGGCTTGAATTTAATTCTAATGGCACTAAATATGTCTCTGTTCTCTGAATGAGTGCATTTTGTGTCATGAATTTGGGCCTGATTCCAAGTGGGCATGGGGCCACAAAACAAAAGTGTTCTTAAGCTGCCAGTCACATTCAGAGAAGCCTCAAGATGGCTATTGCTGGAAATAGGAACATTTTGTACTAGTGCATTATGATTAAAAAGACCCTTCTGAGATTTGAGCCGTGTTAAATTACTGGAGCAGTGTGGGTAAAGAGTTAACCTCCTTATGCCTAACCTGCGAGTACTTCATGTTTGGCATTTGGTTGATTAAATTGTGACATTCTATTTTTAAGTTCTAATGTCCCAAACCTTGAAGAGACCAAAATTCACATTCAAGCAAAGGAGAGGGAAATTTAAAAAGGTGAAAATCAATAAATATTTTCTGAAATCCAATAAATCATATTTCTGAAGCAAAGTGTCAGAAGTGAGGAGACAGGCAACTATAGCAGAATGAGGTGGAGACTGAGTGACGAGTGAATTAGGTTCACATGAGTAGGGGAGAATGTGAGACAGGGAGCGAGTATGCGGGGAGAGAGAGAGAGTGTGTGAGGCAGAGAAAGTGTGAGTGGTGGAGAGAGAGAGTGTGTGGGGGACAGAGAGAGAGAGAGACTGTGAGAGGGAGGGAGTGTAAAGGGGAGAGTGTGTATGTGAAGGAGGAAGAGAGTGTGAGAGGCACTGGAGAGTATAAGGGGGGGGGGTGGAGCAAGGGATGTTAGAGATTGCCAAAGGGGCGGTGAGAGAGTATGGAGCAGTTGGAAGAGTGGGTGGGTGGGTGAGAATGTGGGAGTCAGAATGCGGCTCACTCCCGGTATTAGAGTTCTTGCTCACTCTTACCCACATACACACTCATGCATTCTCATCCACTCTCAAAGTGGTGGGAATTTCCAACGGAGAACCCAAGGCAGGGCTGGCAAGCCATTGAAATCCCCATTCACATCAGTGGGACCAGAAGATTGCGCTGGCATGGAGGACTGGAAAATCCCGACCAGTGGGTGAGGGTGAGCGAGTGAGCGAGCACTCTGTGACTGTGAGTAAGACAGAAACACACACTCACACACCATAATAAGAACATAAGAATATAAGAACTAGGAGCAGGAATAGGCCATCTGACCCCTCGAGCCTGCTCCCCCATTCAATAAGATCATGGCTGATCTTTTTGTGGACTCAGCTCCACTTACCCACCCACTCACCATAACCCTTAATTCCTTTACTGTTCAAAAATTTATTTACCCTTGCCTTAAAAACCTTCAGTGAGGTAGCCTCAACTGCTTCACTGGGCAGGGAATTCCACAGATTCACAACCCTTTGTGTGAAGAAGTTTCTCCTCAACTCAGTCCTAAACCTGCTCCTTATTTTGATGCCATGCCCCCTATTTCTATTTCACCTGCCAGTGGAAACAACCTCCCTGCTTCTATCTTATCTATTCCATTCATAATCTTATATGTTTCTTTAAGATCTCCCCTCATTCTTCTGAATTCCAATGAGTAAAATCCCTTTCCTCATAAGCTCACCCTCTCAACTCGGGGTATCAACCTAGTGAATCTCCTCTGCACCCCCTCCAGTGCCAGTATATCCTTTCTCAAGTAAGGAGACCAAACTGTACACAGTACTCCAGGTGTGGCTTCACCAGCACCTTATCCAGCTGCAACATGTTTTTCCTGTTTTTAAACTCCATCCCTTTCGCAATGAACACTCTACTACTCACCTTTATTTATTACTCATTGTTTTCTGTTGCTCCACAAATTGATTCTTTCATACCTCAGTTTCTTTTTAAAATCCATGTTGTGCCAAATTTTATGGGCACGATCTCACTGCAGTGAGGTCAGAGAATTTGGCGCCCAGCCAAATCTCCACTCTGCATAAGGACAGGAAAATCCCACTGGCGTAAATGGTGGTAAGATTCTGGCTAATATCCTTCCAAAATTCGTTAATTTTGAGTGAGAAAAATGTTGAAATGTGCCCAGCAGCCCCACCTCACACGCACAAAAAGCTTGGTGAAGCCTGAGTTAATGCAACATTTAATGTGGAAGAATTTTCGGATAATTTTCACTCCCTGCAGACTGCAACTTCCGTGACTCGTGATTTGTACTCTGCATGTTACCTCGCAGTCCATTTCTCATAGCCAAATGCTGAGGAGATGAACTGACAAGAAGAGTAACGAAGCAAGTGAGAATGGAAAAGAAAGATACAGAGGCAGCATTGTGAATGAAACAGAAAAGGCCCTGAAGCAAAGCCAGCTGAAGGAGACAGGCAGCTGGGAAAATTGTAACCACAAGAACCTACGAGATGTACAAACAAGCAAATTACATACATGACAGTAAGAGCAAGTAGACTGAAAAATATGAGGTGGTTATCATCTCTACAGCATGAAAGAGGTACAACTGATGCTGAACTGAAAGAGGAGGACCCCCTTGGCTAGTCAATTGCTTACACATTAAATGTGATGTTCAGTCCACCAACGGAAAGACACAACATCATTTTTGGTTTGCGACGGGACTGAGGTAAAGTTTGTATTTGTCAACCCTCAGGGTCTCTTAATCCCGTGTATGCATCAAACATAAATCAAGGGATTTTAATCTGCCAAAGGCTACGAGAATATTCTTCCTGCACACACAGAGGGACGAATGGGCACATCATCACATCTATGCCAATAAGGCAGAGACACTAATGCTTTTCTGTCCTCGCTAATTATTCCCGCAGTGTTGGCGAGAGCCAAGAAAAACAGGCCATCATCGCTGGTCCGCTGTGGATACTGTTTGTTGGGCACTCGAGCACATGAATTCCGATTCTATGACCTGCTCCAGATTGTCACTGACCAGTGGGGCTACAAGGGTTTAGCCCGTAGATAGTCACTTTTTGGAATTCAGCTACCAGGAAACAATGAGCAGGCTGCCAATCTCCGTCAACAGACAGAAAACCTGCATTTTAGGAGCCAGATTGAATGCTGCTAGCCTCAGAAGACTAAGAGGCCCGGGCTTGTTCTTGGATTTGCTCCAAGGCCTTTACTCCAAAGCCTCAACTGGTGGGCGGACAATACAACTGGATCGGGGGAGTAAACATTACAGGCAGTAGCTTCCTCACATAGACAGCCATGTGCCTGCATGACAAACAGAGGGAATAATCCACCCTTTCTATTCCAAACTGCAGCCAGCGACAGAGCTACAGTTAACTGTGGGCTACTGATTTTAAAATATAAGAACATTTTGATGTGGACTTTGCTGTCTCGTAAATTGTTTCACAAAAAAACTCAATCTACCGAGCTGCGTCCAGTTACTAAAACCAGTGCTTTGAAGATGTAATTCCATCATCAAAATGACCGTGAAATTTTTTTTGAAACGAAAACGTCAAAGACTCTAAACAACTCTACTTAAAAATTCACTCTCCAGTGGTGTAGCATCTGCTGCATCACAGGCTTAGCCTCTGGCAGTCACCATGTTAAAGTACACCAGCACTCTTTCATAAAATATTCTTAATTCAATTCAGCAAAGTTTTTTATTAAATACTTTTTTAAAAAATCCTGATACATTATAAGTTATTTACAAGTACATGTACAGAAATCTTAGAAGCCGTATTCACAGCTGTTTCACCAACTTAGTCACCTGCAAAATTCCACAACTGGGCAAAGAAATGACCTTTCTAAGTATATTTATTAGTCACAAATAAGGCTTACATTAACACTGCAATGAAGTTACTGTGAAATTCCCCTAGTCGCCACATTCCGGTGCCTGTTTGGGTCAATGCACCTAACCAGCACATCTTTTGGACTGTGGGAGGAAACCGGAGCACCAGGAGGAAACCCATGCAGACATGGGGAGAACGTGCAGATGCCGCACAGACAGTGACCCAAGCTGGGAATCGAACCCGGGTCCCTGGCGCTGTGATGCAGCAGTGCCAACCATTGTGCCACCGTGCCGCCCCTTATTTCAATAGACGCATGTCTTATTTTGGTATCGAAAGTGTCCTTTTTATGACGATGAACCAGACTAAAATGATACTGCGGATGCTGGAATCTGAAGCAAAAACAGAAGAATGCTGAGGAAATCTCAGTAGATCTGGCAGCATCTTGTGGAGAGAGAGAATAGAGCCAATGTTTCGAGTCGGGATGACCCTTCAGACTCCAAGTGTTGGCTCTATTCTCTCTCCACAGATGCTGTCAGACCTGCTGAGATTTTCTAGCACTTTCTATCAAATGAGATGATGCCCAGTTCAGTCAGAAATATGACAAAATGACTGGCTATTTATGAGTCTGAAAGCTGGATACAGCGGCTCAGTGAATACAGCCTGAAATTTGTGGATTAAGGTCACTGTATCCGAAACACCATAAAATGAGAGACTTCCATTAGAACAGTTTAGATACACACCAATTTGTTCATATTTCTCCGATTTTACTCGAGTTTCTATATTATTGTGCCACGCTGAGCAATGAGTACTGTACAACTGTATACCCCAAGAATGATCATTCTTCCCAATGAAACAGCAGTAGTCAGGTCCTTTTCTCTTGATGCTTTTATATGTCACACCCAGGCAGCTACCTTCACTGATTTCAACCTCCCAGTAATGGGCACCTTTCTCCAGTTTCTCCGCACACAGCACTTGCCAGCAACAGTCAAACCGTTCTGAGTGGTCAACTTCGTAAACCTCCTCTGGCCAGATATTCGTCGCTCTGCGGTTCTCCTTGGTCAGGGAGAGGCACTTGTGTGCTGTCTTTGAGTCAAGCATCAGCTGGCGGGAATACGTGAGAAGTTCCACCCGGTTCTGCGGTTCTGGTGACTTTGGCCAATACTGTCTCAAGCCGGCTACTTCAGGGCCAAGGTTTTCTACGATTTGATTGCATTTGCTCTCCAGTTGTCCCGTGAGGTTAACAAAAATCTGCCTTAAGTCAGCCAAACTAATACCCACGTCACTGATGACCTGGGATGGGGCTTTTACATGCTCATTGCTGAGAGCTTTAACCTCCTGTAGGAATTTGATATCATCACGAATACCAGAAAGCTTTCCCAGCCGTAGCTTCCTCGCCCTTAATTCAATACATTTCTCTTCCTTTTTGGTGATGGCATCTTTAGATTTAATTACTGCTGTCTGCTTCTCTTTCTCTATAAATTCAGCCACTTTGATATTTGCATTTTCAATGTCTTGGACCAATTCCTTAAATTTAGCAGCAAAGCCTTTTTGCAAAGTGATCGCAGAGTTTATAATTGAATCGCTTTGCTTTCTTAATTCTCCAATCTCATTCTCAGTCATTTCTACCAGTTTTTCCAACGTTGCCTCTTTACCTGCCAGCTTTCTTTGCTGCTTGGCTCTCTCCTCATCTACAGTCACAAATAGGTGCTCCCCGTGTTCTTGGACGACACATATACAGCAGATAAAAGTCTCATCCGTTCGACAGAACAGTTCCAGCGGCCTGTTGTGCCGTTTGCATTGCCGGTTCTCCACGCTTTTGACTGCATCGACCAGCTCGTGATGGCTCAGCGCTGCGTTTACAAGGTGCGGCCTGACATGGGCATCGCAGAACGATGCCTTGCACACCAAACAGGACTTAGTGGCCTTAACCTTGCGGTCAATGCAAAAGTCGCACACCGCATCGTCTGGGTCAATGCAAGACTCTGGTGGAGCCACCTCCTCAGGTTTGGAGATCTTCTCCACCACCTCGCACAGGGCAATGTTTTTGCAAAGGTGAGGCTTGTGGGGGAAGCTCACTCGACATTTGGGGCAGCAGGGTGACGTTGCGTTCGCCTCTTTATCCCAATAACTCTTTATGCATTCCATGCAGAAATTATGACCACAGGGGATTGTAACAGGTTCTGTGAACAACTCCAAACAGATGGCACAGCAAAGTTCCCCCTCCAGAAGAAGCTGACGAGACGCAGCCATGGCAAAAGGCAGGAACGGAGTGCTGAAAATGAAAGTAAAGTGGAACTTCCTGGATGATTAACTTTGCATGGTGATCTCTGAGCTGAAAAGAAAAACAAGTTAGTAAACAGCACCACCTAGATTCCGTCATTCATTAGTGAGCTGACACAGTGGTTCTCAAACCCTTTTGATTAAAAGGACCTCTTTTTAGATGGGTTAGTTTTTACAGAACCTCCCCCCATCTAATTTGTAATGCTGTGTATTATTCACAGGCAGTGCCTCATGTAAAGAGTATTTTAATAAAGCTTTTAAAAATACAGGTAATCACTTGCAGATATCATTGTGTTGGGTGTGACTGTTCAAAATATTTAAAAACTTCCTCTTCCTTGAACAAGACTGAACTCATCTGACACCATAGAATTATAGAGCCATAGAAAAGTTACAGCACAGAAGGAGACCACTCAGCCCATCTTGTCCATGCCAGCCCGAGGACACTCAGGTGCCCTTTGTAAATCCACCTTCCTGCACCTGGCCCATAGCCCGGCAGCTTACAGCACTTAAAGTACAAATCCATGTGCTTCAGAACATAGAACACAGAACAATACAGCACAGGAACAGCCGGAGAGAACAGCCGGGGGCGGCAGGGTGGCACAGTGGTTAGCACTGCTGCCCCACAGCGCCAGGGACCTGGGTTCGATTCCCAGCTTGGGTCACTGCTTGTGGGGAGTTTGCACGTTTTCTCCGTGTCTGCGTGGGTTTCCTCCGGGTGCTCTGATTTCCTCCCACTGTCCAAAAGATGAGCTGGTTAGGTGCATTGGCTGTGCTAAATTCTCCCTCAGTGTACCCGAACAAGTGCTGGACTGGCGACTAGGGGATTTTCACAGTAACTTTATTGCAGTGCTAATGTAAGCCTATTTGCGACACTTATAAATAAACTTTATTTAATAAATAAACTTTTCGGCCCACGATGTTTGCTGAACTTGACGCCAAATTAAGCTAATCCGTTCTGCCTGCCTTGGTCGATATCCTCCTATTCCTTGCATATTCATGTGCTTATCTAAAAGCCCATTAAATGCCCCTATCGTATCTGCCTGAACCACCATCCCTGGCAGTGCATTCCAGACACCTACCGCTCTTTGTGTAAAAAATCTGCCCCTCACATCTCCTTTGAACTTTCCCCGACTCACCCTAAGTGCATGCCCCTTAGTATTAGAGAGAGTTTAAAAGAGTTTGGGGTCTCTGCCTCCACCACCAACTCAGGCAGTGAATTCCAGCTACCAGATCTGAGTCTGGATTTTCAGGGCCCAATTCGAGTTGGAACGGAGGTGATCAGCCTCATCAGACAATAGTGACGTTGTGCAGCCTGATGTCTTCTCTCCCATTCCGGCAATATTCCTGAGGGTGGGGTTAGTGTGGGATTGCAAACTCACCCACACTCCCAAACGGGCCAACTGAAGGAGCTGTTCAAAGCCCAACTCTGCACACTTTGTGAATCTTCCTGGGGCAGCTACGTTCAGTAATGCCTTGGGATGGCACGGTGGCACAGTGTGATGCGCGATTAATTCACTCGGGAGGCTAGGACGTACCCGGGAATAAAGGCTTTTATTCACAACAAGAATAGAGCATACTGCTTAACAATACTATCTCAGACTAAGGGCCACTAGGAAGTAGCAGTGACCTTTATACTCCTGTAAGAAGACGGAGCCAAACGGAGTGTACCACAGAACAATGCTAACAAGTGGAACACCCCAACCCTAACCCCAACAGTAACAAGAGTAACATATGTACAAGTACCCATAGTGGTAACCATCTATGGTGCCACCACATTCACCCCTCCTTTAAAAACAAAGGCCGGTGGGGTAAGGAGACAATACGAACTGTCCATATGTTCACAAGTTCAGTCGTATCGGAGGTCCGCACCGTCTCTGCGACCTCCGCAGCACTGGCTCCAGTGCCGGTTCTGGTGACCGTGGTAACGACCCTCTCTCCGAGGTGGTGTCCAGTGACTCCTCCAGTTCCTCACACACCTGTGGACCTCGAGGTGGCGACAATCTCCTGGACTCAGGCAAGCTGTACACGGGAGTAAGAGGATTAAGTGGAGGTCCCGATGCTGCCCGCGCCGTGTCAGAAGGGGAGAGAATGGGCAAAGGAATCCTAACCAGGGGTGCGTGAGTGACGGGGGTTTCCAGGTCCCCTGCAGGCGCCAGATCTCTGATAGAGACCGTGTCCTCTCGCCTGTCAGGATATGCCACATAGGCATATTGAGGGTTGGCGTGGAGGAGATGGACCTGTTCAACCAACATGCCGCCGCAGGAGGACAGGTCCTGAGTACGTCAACCAAGACGGCAGTGAGGTCCCAGAGGAAGACTTCCTAGGGAAGGTAAACATCCGCTCATGTGGGGTAGCGTTGGTTGCCGTACACAGGAGGGACCGGATTGAATGGAGCGCATCAGAAAGTACCTCTTGCCAACGGGAGACTGGAAGACCCCGAGACCTTAATGCCAGTAAAACAGCCTTCCAGACTGTAGCATTTTCTCTCTCGACCTGTCCGTTACCCCTGGGGTTGTAACTCGTAGTGATACTCGAGGCAATTCCTTTAGAGAGCAGGTATTGCCTCAAGTCGTCACTCATAAACGACGAACCCCTATCACTGTGGATATAACTGGGGTAGCCGAACAGGGTAAAAAGACTCCGCAGGGCTTTGATGACCGTGGCAGAGGACATGTCAGAACAGGGGATGGCGAAGGGGAATCGGAAGTATTCGTCAACCACGTTGAGGAAATACACATTCCGATCTGTCGAAGGAAGGGGGCCCTTGAAGTCAACACTCAGTCGTTCAAAAGGGCGAGTGGCCTTAATGAGATGTGCCCTGTCAGGCCGGTAGAAGTGCGGCTTGCACTCTGCACATACCTGGCAGCTTCGAGTTATCGACCTGACATCCTCTATGGAGTAGGGCAGATTCCGGGCCTTTACAAAATGGAAGAGCCAAGTGATCCCCGGATGGCAGAGATCATTGTGGAGGGCCTGTAGCCGGTCCTCCTGCACACTGGCACATGTTCCACGTGACAGGGCATCTGAGGCCTCATTGAGCTTCCCCGGACGGTACACGATATCATAGTTGTAGGTGGAGAGTTCGATTCTCCGCCTCAAGATTTGATCATTCTTAATTTTTCCCTTTAACGTGTTGTTGAACATGAAGGCCACGGACCGCTGGTCCGTGAGCAGGGTAAACCGTTTGCCAGCCAAATAATGGCGCCAATGCTGTACGGCCTCCACAATGGCCTGAGCCTCTTTTTCCACAGAGAAGTGCCGAATTTCAGGGCCTTGGAGGATGCGAGAGAAAAAGGCGACGGGCCTGCCCACCTGGTTAAGTGTGGCGGCCAGGGCGAAATCAGATACATCACTCTCCACCTGAAAGGGGATGGACTCATCGACAGCGTGCATCGTGGCTTTCGTGATGTCGGCTTTTATCCCTGCAAAGGCTAGGCGAGCCTCTGCTGTCAGGGGAAAAGAGGTAGATTTTATGAGCGAACGGGCTTTGTCCACATAATTGGACAAAGTGCATAGTACGAGAAGAAGCCTAAGCATCTTCTAAGTGCTTTGATGCTAGTGGGTAGGGGAAGTTCAAGGAGGGGACGCATACGGTCTGGATCGGGGCCGATGACCCCGTTTTCCACCACATATCCGAGGATTGCGAGGCGGTGCTTGCTAAATACGCACTTCTCCCTGTTATAGGTCAGGTTCAGGAGAGTCGCAGTGCGTAAAAACTTCTGGAGGTTGGCGTCGTGGTCCTGCTGGTCATGGCCGCAGATAGTGACATTATCCAGGTACGGGAAGGTAGCCCATAGCCCGTTTTGGTCCACCATTCGGTCCATCTCACGCTGGAAGACCGAGACCCCATTAGTGACACCGAAAGGGACTCTTAAAAAGTGGTAGAGACGGCCATCCGCCTCAAAGGCCGTGTATTTGCGGTCCTCTGGGCGAATGGGGAGCTGGTGGTAGGCTGACTTCAAGTCGATGGTGGAGAACACCCGGTACTGCGCAATCTTGTTGACCATGTCAGATATGCGCGGGAGAGGGTCCACGTCCAGCTGCGTGTACCTATTAATGGTCTGACTATAGTCTATGACCATCCGGGGCTTGTCTCCAGTCTTGACCACCACAACTTGTGCTCTCCATGGGCTAGTGCTAGGTTGAATGACCCCTTCCCTGAGGAGCCGCTGAACCTCAGATCGAATAAAGATCCGATCCTCAGCGCTGTAACGCCTGCTCTTAGTCGCGATGGGCTTGCAGCCTGGCACAAGATTTTCGAATAGGGAAGGCGGGGTAATTTTGAGTGTCGAGAGACTGCATGTGGAGCGCGCTGGACAATTTGGAGGCTGCTGTTCTCCCACTGAAAGTGGAGGGAGTGGCCCATCGTACTGCAGGGTCACACTCTTCAGGTGGACCATAAAGTCTAGCCCCAGGAGTACCAGAGCGCAAAGGTGCGGTAACACGAGGAGCCTGAAGTTCTCGTAAACTGTGCCCCGCACCGTTACGGTTACCACACAGCTCCCAAGAACGATAACAGATCGGGACCTCGACGCCATGGAGATTGTCTGCCTGACAGTTTGCACACGGAGACCGCACCGTTTCACTGTATCCGGATGGATGAAACTCTCCGTGTCCCCGCTGTCGAACAGGCAATGTGTCAGGCGCCCATTTACCTCTATGAACATCATGTACTTGTCGAGTCTGTGAGGCTTGGCCTGGTCCAGGATGATTGACGCCACTGTTGGATCCCGAGTGTAACTGCAGGCAGCTGAGATAGCCGACGACGAGGACCCCTGCTGGTCTTCTGTGGCCGGTATCGACCAAAATGGCTGCGCCCACGAATCGCACGTGGTCGATGATGTTGAAAACAGCGGCACCCGCAGGTCGCACGTGGCTTGCATCGTCGTCATAGGAAATGGTGGCGCCCATGAATCGCACGTGGCTGAAGACATCGACGAGGCCGGAGACGAGGAGATGGATCCTGGGGAGTCACACGCAGCACTGCTAGGCTTGGAAGGGGTCTTTGCTCGGCACACTTTTGCATAGTGCCCTTTCTTCCCACAGGCGGAGCAAAACACCGTCCTGGCCGGACATCTCTGACGAGGGTGCTTCGCCAATCCGCAGAAATAGCACCGTGGGCCTCCAGGAGCTGCCGCAGCCGTCAGGTCTGAAGTTGAGAGCATTATCGCGCAGTTCCGAGGAGCCGCTGGGTACAGTTGAGGCGGTGGCTGTACTTGCCACGATGTTCCCACGTGGTCGGTGGGGTAGGTTTCAAGACTTCTGGAGGCCGTTTCCATTGCATCGGCCAATTCTACCGTCTTAGCCCAGGTCCAAGTTACCCTGCTCTAGCAGCCGCAGGCGAATATAGGATGAGCCGATTCCCGCCACGAACGCATCTCGGATCAGATCGTTGGTGTATTGAGTAGCCGACACCTCCTTGCAATTGCAGGCTCTGGCTAGCTGTTGAAGTTCGCACAGGTACTGTCCCGTAGTTTCGCCGGGCTGCCGCCGTCGAGTGGCTAATAGGTGACGAGCATGAATTTCGTTTGGCTGTTTATGGTACAGCTTCTTGAGTAATTTGATGGCCTCTTTGTAATTTTGGGAATCACGGATTGTTGCATACACAGTGTCGCTCATCCTTGCGTGGAGGACCCGCAATCTGTCGGCGTCGGTCTGGACTGCTGTCGAGGCGTCGATGTAATCCTTTAAACACTTCAACCAATGGTCGAAAGTATTCGACGCTCCCACGGCATGCGGATCCAAGGTTAGCCGATTGGGTTTCAGCATCTGCTCCATTTTTCTTCGAACAAAATTTTCGGTATTTTGTTGTGAATAAAATTGATGCGCGATTAATTCACTCGGGAGGCTAGGACGTACCCGGGAATAAAGGCTTTTATTCACAACAAGAATAGTGCATACTGCTTAACAATACTATCCCAGACTAAGGGCCACTAGGAAGTAGCAGTGACCTTTATACTCCTGTAAGAAGGTGGAGCCAAACGGAGTGTACCACAGAACAATGCTAACAGGTGGAACACCCAAACCCTAACCCCAACAGTAACAAGAGTAACATATGTACAAGTACCCATAGTGATAACCATCTATGGTTCACCACACAGTGGTTAGCATTGGTGCCTCACAGCAATGCGGCTTCAATTCCGGCCACGGGCGGCTATGTGGAGTTTGCACATTTTCCCTGTGTCTGCGTGGGTTTCCTCTGAATGTTCCATTTTCGTCCCACAGTCCAAAAGTGTGCAGGTTTGGTTGATTGGCCATGCTAAATTGCCCCTTAGAATCAGGGGGACTAGCAGGGGAAATATGTGGAGGTACAGGGACAGGGGCTGGGTGGAATTGTTGTTGGTGCAGGCTTGATGGGCTGAATGGCCTCCTTCTGCACTGTAGGGATTCTATGATTCTATGAAGTGTCTACCTCAGACTAGCTGAAGGCATGCAAGAAACTCAGGGACAAGTCACAGAGACCAGAAAGGTTTATGAAAATGCTTTCAACGGATGAAGGTCCTTTGTAGTTAATGTTGCAATGGCCCATCTCATGTTGAGGCATCACCTATGCTCCAGGATGGGTACAGCTGGCAATGCGTGCTGCGCCCTTGATATCAAGGCTATTGAGATGAGGAACAGCAGCCTGCACAGGGAGGGCAGAGTGGCGGGCATTAGGAGGCCAGAGCAGAGGAGCACAAATGTGAAGGGGCTGCTACCCTGGGCACAGGATCTACAGGAAGAGGTGAAGGAGTTCATTCAGAACCATTGCCAAAGGAGACAGTGACTTTCCAGGTAATTGGCCACAGACTTCTGTGTCCTCATCCCTGGGAACCTCTGCAACATCTCATAGGCAGCTGCACACTGGTAAATCACCCCGATAATGGATGCTGGCTTCATCAAGAATGGGCACCACATTCCGATTCACAACTAATGAGGCATTTCAGGCTCAGAGGGCACTGGTGCAGTCAAGTGGTGACTTCCAATAGCCTCCTGCAAAGGCCTTAGTCCTTGTGATGGTCTGCTGTGCTCTCCATAGCATGGCCCTCCAGAGAAGTGTGGACCTTGAGGGAGGTGAGGCTCTGGAAGGGGACAACTCACTGAGGGAGGTTAGATAGGAGGAGCAATTGGATGCATAGGGAGATGAGGCTGAACAGAGAAGTTCCTCTGTGACATGGCAAGATGGTCTCCTCCTCCCAACCTCCCTTCTCTCCCTTGGGAGCGAGGCCCCTGGTTTTCCAGTGGCATCTTCCTTCCCTGTGGTGCAGTGGCAGACTGGCATGAACTCTCTTCCTCAGCATCCTCAGTGATGGCTGCTGTGCATGTCTGAAACCTGCCTTCATTCCTGTCCCCAGCAGCTTAAATTGGGTAGGAAACCCATCTCCACATCAATTAAGGTCTCAGCCCCATTCAGTTTCCTACAGGGTTTCTGGCACAAAAACACACCAGGCTCCTGCTTCCTGCCTTCATGGTGAACATCCAACCCTTGATAACTGCAGTTCTACTTGGTGATCTCCATGCAACTCTCAGCACTGCTCATACCAACCCCCCTCCTATGTGAGGCAGTCCACTCTACACTGCACATGTGGCGGCTGCTCTGTACTCCTGCCTCTGGCTCACACCAAGCTCACTTCATTTACACGTCGCTGTTTGCTCTAAGTGTGACCCTCTCATTTGCTAACTTGCAAATCCCTTGGGACATTTCTACAGATGTGGAGATGCCGGCGTTGGACTGGGGTGAACACAGTAAGAGTTTTAACAACACCAGGTTAAAGTCCAACAGGTTTATTTGGTAGGTATTTGCTACCAAATAAACCTGTTGGACTTTAACCTGGTGTTGTTAAAACTCTTACCACATTTCTACAGACCCAGAGTTGTGATTCACTGATCAAATACACTTGCCTGCACTGTATTTATGCCTTTATAATTTTTCATATTTGTTCATGGGACATCAGTGTCGCTGGCTAGGCCAGCATTTGTTGCCAATCCTTAATTGCCCTTGAGAAGGCAGTGGTGTACTGCCTTCTTGAACTATTACAGCCCGTGTACTGCAGGTACACCCACAGCATTGTTTGGAAGGGAGTTCCAGAATTTTGACCTAGCAACAGTGAAATAACGGCAACATATTTCCAAGTCAGGATAGTGTGTGACCTGGAGGAGAACTTGAAAATGGTTGTGTTCCCAAGCACCTGCTGCCCGTGTCCTTTTTGGTGGGTTTGGATGACGCCTTGCTGAATTGCTGCAATGCATCTTGTAGATGGTACACACTGCTGTCACTATGCATTGGTGGTGGAGGGAATGATGATGAATGGGGTGCTAGTTAAGCGGGCTGCTTTGCCTTGGATGATGTCGAGCTTTTTGAGTGTTATTTGGGCTGCCACTCATCCAGGCAAGTGGAAAGTATTCCATCACACTCCTGACTTGTGCCTTGTAATTCACTGTGATTCTGAACCTCCTTGTTGCAGCAATGCATATTTACAAGTTTGTCTCTATATTTGGTTTGGCTCAGTTGATAGCATTTTTGCCTCTGGCTGAGCAAGCTTTGAATTCAAGTCTAGAATTTGAGCACATATCAGGCTGATAAAATAATGAAATGGTCTGGCAGTATCAGAACTGTTCTCTATCAGGTGAAAATTTGATGTAAAAGGTTGCCACAAAACTTGTCAGGGGAAGAGAAGTAATGTTCCCCAGTGCCCTGATCAACATTCTTTCCATGGTCACCACTCTTAAAATACATTGGGTGGAGTTTTACAACCTCTTTATGCCCATTGTGCGGTGGGAATATGTCATAAAATCGGATGTAAAGTGGCTAGCGTGATTGGCGTCGGTTTTTGCGACTGGCGCGATTTTTCGACATCCGGATTTCCAACATGGGCAACTTTTTGCCGGAAACGGGCAAGAGGCTGATTAATTTATTTAAATTTATTAAAATAGTGATTTGCATCTGTTTAGCGAGCCTGGCGCACAATCGTCCAGGTTCGCTTGCCTTTATGGCCTCGCCGGGATAGATTCTCTCCAGCGAGGAAAACACCTGCTCCCCATGAACGGGGAGGAGTCGTGTTGGCTTTGCTGGTGGAACCGGGGGCCATTGAGGCCCCCCAGGGAGACTGGATGCAAGACAGGGGTGCCCCTTGGGGGGCAGTGCCAGATTGGCAGTGCCACCCTGGCATCTGGGCAATGCTAGCCTGGCATTGGGCAATACCCACTTGGCACCTGGGCAATGCGCACCAGGCAGTGCCTGGGGGGGGGGTGAGAATGGGGGGGTGGGACCTGTGGGGGGCAATGCCAGGGGGCATTGCCAATGGGGGGAAGGGCCTGTGGGGGGGGTCTATGTGGACAGGCCAATGGGGGACAGGAGGCCCACTGCCCACAGAGGGAACCCTTTAAAAAATAATCCCTGCTTCACTCTACTAATTCTTCTTCTACACTACCCTTGCTAGTTTGGTTTGCCCAATCGATATGCAGATTAAAATCTCCCATGATAAATGCAGTTCCCTTCAAAAATGTCCTTGATATTTCTCCATTTATGCTCTGACTTCTTGAGAAGTTACATTTTGGGGGTCCATAGACTAGTCCCACCCTTGTCTTCCTTCCTCTACTTATTCATGGTTTCAAACCAAACCGATTCCACATCACTATCCATTGCCTTTATATCACGTCTCAGCACTGCTTTGAAACCTTCCTTGATTAATAACGCTAGCCCACCTCCTTTTCCCTTTCGCCTGTTCTTTTGGAACTTTGCGTTTCCTTGAATGTTGAACGCCATTTACCCTGCAACCATGTTTCTGTAATAGCTAATACATCATACGCAATTGTTGCAATATGTGCTGTCAACTCATCTATCTTGTTGGAAAGGCTTCGTGCATTCAGATAAAGAATATTAGCTTTGATTTTTTTTTACAGTTGTTTACAACTCTGGATTTGCTCTGTGTTGCAGATTTTTGCTTCTGTTTCCTGCCTCCTGAGTGGCATGCTCAGGCACCAGTCTTGGCTTTCTTCCTAGGCAGCACGTGTTTTCATAGTAGGACAGGGAAGGGGGCCAACATGGAAGCCAAATTTGGGATACATTTTCCGTAGAAATTGATTAATCCCAGGAAGGATTTTAATTCCATGGTGTTCTTTGGAGTTGGTGCATTTTTGTTGGCCTCTCTTTATTTTCTATTGGATGTTACACTGCCATCTATTCGGTAACCTAAATAAGTTACTTTGGCCACCTGGAAAATGCACTTCTCCCTCTTCAAGCAAACTCCCACCCTGGAGAATCGCTGCAAAACTTCTAGGTTGGCCAGATGTTCCTGTTCTGAAGCCCCGTGACCAAGACATCATCTAAGTATACTGCTACCTTGGGTAGACCTTGAAATATGTTCTCCATAACTCTTTGGAAGATGGCACATGCTGACGAGATCCCAAAAGGCAAACAGATATACTCGTTGATTCCCTTATGTCTGTTGATTGTCACATATCTTTGGGAGGGCTCGTCCAATTCAAGCTGGAGATAGGTGTTGTTGCTCATGTCCAACTTGGAGAATGTCTTGCTACCTGTTAGCTTGGTGTACCGATCATTGATCTGGGGCACAGGGTACTTATTGAATTTGGAGACTCGAATGACTATCGGTTTATAATCACCACAAAGATTAACTGATTTTTCAGGTTTAAGAACAGGGACAATGGACACAGCCTATTCTGCAAATTTCACCAGCCTTACTTTACCCAAGTTTTCAAAGCACCCTAGTTCAATTTCCACCTTGTCCAGCATGCAGTAAGGGACTGGCCTGGCCCTGAAGTACCTAGGTGTAGCGCTGGGGTCAGCATAGATCTTGGCCTTGGTTCCTTCCATTTTTCCAGGCCTGAAAAACTCCAGAGTATCTGTTGATAATTTTGTATGGTTCCTCCCATTCCCAACCTGAAGATCTTCAACTACTTGAGCCAAATCCGCTGGAGCCAACCTCTCCACAGCAGGCTTGGTCCATGTCCCCGTACAACAATGAGTGGGAGACAAGCTAATTGCTGTCTATAAGTCATTGGGGCCACTGTGAAGTCTTTTACTTGTAAAAGTTGTCCCTGTGTAGGTGCCTAGCCTGGCGTTTGTACCTTCCAACCTCAGGAGTTGGATGCCTGATTGGAGTTGCTTTATAGGTTTGTTCTTCTATAATGGAGACTGCGGCTCAAGTGTCCACCTCCATCTTCAGGGGAACATCCATTTACTAGCAATTTCATCATTACTGGGGCAACTTTCATTGTTACAATACAATACAGTTGTAGTGTCTCTGTCCCTGGAAGAGGGAATACCTGCATACTCTAGCCTCGGCTTTCTTCCTAGGCAGTATGTGTTTTGCCTGTACCTGTAAAATCATCATGGCTGTGTCCTTTGACAGTGGTTGCAATAATCTATCAACAGACAACTACACCTCTCTGGAGTTTGTTCTTTAATGCTCTTGGAGTCAGCACTGCCATTCCTTAACTGTCTAGTGGTGATGATAGGATTCCTATATCGAATGGGACCCTTTAATACCTGATTTACAGAAGCACTCTCCATTGAGAGCTGGTTGTATGAGGTTCCTCCTCCTAGTTGGAAGTCATTGCTAACTGATGCACCTTACAGCTCCTGAGCCCCTTTATCTGCATTCTCAAGTGACAATACTATCTCAATGGCCTTTTTAAAGTCCAAATTGGGTTCTGTCAACAGCTTCTGAGACGGTTAGGTCATTTATGCCACATACCAATCTGTCCCGCAACATTTCATTAAGAGGCAGTCCAAATTTCCAGTGTTCAACTAGTTTCCACAACCTAGCCAAGAACTCAGCGACAGGTTCCCGAGGGGTCCTCCCAGCCATGTTGAAGCGATATCGCTGGAGCATTACCAGTGTTTTCAGGTCATCGTGGTTTTTTACCAAGTGTACCAGTTCATTTAAAGTTTTTGAGTCGGGGGCATCCGGATAGGTCAGACTTCTTATCACACTGAAAGCTGGGGCCCTGGAAGATGTTAGCAATATCAGCTTTTGCTTTTTGTCTCCTTCAATGCTGCTAGCACGGAAGAAGTAACACATGCGCTCAGTGTATTGGGCCCTGTCATCCTCATTGCTGTCATAGGGCTCAAGTTTCCTTAGAAGAGGCATAATGGCTCTTTCTTACCAGAGAGATTCTTGATGTTCGGATGTTGGCTGGAAGGAAGGAGGAAAAGGTATTTTTTCCTCCTCGTCGCTAATGTAGTAATTCAGCCAAACGGCAGTTTCTCGTCACCAACACCCTTTATTATTGTAGGAAGGAATGAACAAACTGAGTCATCAGAGATTGTGTAAAACCTGAACAAAAATGGCTTTATTCAACATGCATGAGGGAGAGCAGAACTCCTGGTTGTAACTCCAGCTTGCTTCAGAGCTACTCTACTGAGCATTGGCTCTCACAAATTCTTATACCCCTTTCTTTACATTACAAAGCATTACATTTACATTATTGTTACTTTGAATTGGTTATAGTTCTGTTTTTGATTACATTATACAGTTCCATTGTCTTGTGTGCTTTAGCTTATAATCATTCTCTGGACATCTCCTGTCTGCCTGTTTACAATATCAAAATGTTGTGTTTGTCAAACTGATTTCGATGGTAAATTTAATTGTCCCATCTCTCTGATATTTGTTTAGTTTTCCAGAAGTACAATGGCTCCTCAAGACCTTTTGGAGCCTTGATAAGTGATATCAGTTCTCTTACTGTTGCCGTGTGTTAGTGCCGTCTGAGATGCAGTTATTTGTAATTTGTCATGCGTGTGCCTGCAATGAGCGTGGATACTACAACGCGGTCTGTTTAACCCTTTCCATTCATTCCTCTCCTGCTGCAGCCCACACTCCCAGGGTTTGCCCTATTACAATGATGCACAAAAGGAAAAGGCCGGACCTGTAGCTTACAGTCAGGTAGTCTTCATCTCGGGACCTACAACTCCTGTCCAGGTTAAAGTTACAGAGAGGATTTTAAAAACAAAATCAAACTATAGTCAGAATTAAACATGAAGACTCGAAACTATGTGCTCCTATGATTCATAGATGTCTATGCTTTGAGCTAAATGACTGTACCCATTATTGAACTCTTATTCATAGTGGCGTTTTTTTATTTTAAATGCTGCGATGTGAATTGTGTTTCATTAAATTTGCCGCATCTCAATCAGGCTCTATTATTGCCACTGAGAAAGCTGTTGAACAGCTACTGAACAAGTTTTGTCTCATATTTTCAATGTCACTTTGTTTAAAGTTTTCATAATTACTTGTCTAATTGTGTCAAGAGGCAGCAAACTGTAAAATTGCCTAAGATGCAGCAGCTGTATTTTAATAGCATGGTTTACTCAACTAGTGACTTGATAGCAACATGTCAGTAAGGACTAGAGGGCATCATTAGTGCCTTTGTTTGTATCCTACATTCCCAGAAACGGAGATGATCGCTGTTTTTTGCGATTATTTCTGAATTTAAATCATTGGAATTTCTTGTGTTCATTGAGCTGAGAGTTGTCACTGCTGAGAAGGTAACAGTTGTTCAGGTTTTGCAGCCCTGTGTTAAAAAGAATTAGGCCAGATATAAAATGGCAACATGCATTTATCCCGTTCGACAGCCAGAGTGAGTGGGTTCCTCATTCTTATCCTTCATCTGGAAGGAACCCAGACCAGAAAAACACCAGTAAGTTCCCCTTAATAGTGGAACGATGTAACTGGAGCAA
Source organism: Mustelus asterias (assembly GCF_964213995.1). Lineage (NCBI taxonomy): Eukaryota > Metazoa > Chordata > Chondrichthyes > Carcharhiniformes > Triakidae > Mustelus > Mustelus asterias. The sequence continues at coordinate 18,446,473 of NC_135804.1, read as the reverse complement.
TAGCTGCCAACCTCAAACCCCATTGTGCCACCTGTCAATCAATCGGTTCAACTCTTCCATCTCTGTTGATTGGACAACCTGTTCCAATGTGTGCCTTCTCCTCATGAGTAATTAGCTGCTGTGTATCTGCTAATCCTTCCCCCATCATAGAACCTACAGTGCAGAAGGAGGCCATTTGGCCCATTGAATTTGCACCAATAACAATCCCTGTAACCCCAGATATTTACAGTCCTAATCCCCCTGACACTAAGGGGCAATTTATCATGGCCAATCAACCTAACCCGCACATCTTTAGACTGTGCAAGGAAACCAGAGCACCCGGAGGAAACCCACGCAGACACGGGGAGAAAGTGCAAACTCCACACAGACAGTCACCCGAGGCCAGAATTGAACCCGGGTCCCTGGTGCTATGAGGCAGCAGTGCTAACCACTGTGCCACCATGCTGCCCAAGTTATTTCTCTCTTTCGCGTTAATGGCTATCTTCTCCTGCAAAATGAATACAGTGGATATAACGTCACAACACCTTGCATTTATTTTAAATTTATTACTGTCACAAGTAGGCTTACGTTAACATTGTAATGAAATTACTGTGAAAATCCCTTAGTCACCACACTCCGGCGTCTATTCGGGTACTCTGAGGGAGAATTTAGCATGGCCAATGCGCCTAACCAGCATATCTTTCAGAGTGTGGGAGCAAACCAGAGCACCCGGAGGAAACGCACGCAAACATGGGGAGAGCGTGCAGACTCCGCACAGACAGTGAGTGACCCAAGCCGGGAATCGAACCTGGGCCCTGGTGCTGTGAAACAGCAGTGCTAACCGCTGTGCCACAGTGCCACTCCGATTTATACATCACCTTTAACACAGTAAAGGTGTCCCAAGGCACTTCACAGGAGCATTATCGAACAAAATCAGGAAGATATTATAACAGCTAACCAAAAGCTTGGTCAAATATATAGCTTGAATTCTTATCTTAATAGAGGAGAAAGGCAGAGAGATTCAGGAGCATAATGATGCACCATTGATTACGCAAAGACTCGTTGTTGCGAAACAACAGACGTTTATTAATAAAGAACTGTAGCACTCCCAAACCGATAGCTAATCCGAACTGAGGCAAAAGGGGCGGAGAGCAGCCACCTTTATACCCCAAGGAGGCCGGAGCCCCGGATTGAGGCAGCAGGGGCGTGTCCAGGCATATCACATAAACTATCACATAAACAGATAACTACAGTGGTTCACCACACATAATTCCAGAGCTTTGGCAGCAGAAAGCTTTCTTGCCAATGGTGGAGTGATGAACATTAACCATGGGTAAGAGGTCAGAACTGGAGAAATGCAGAATTCTTGTGAGGCTGTTGGGCTGCAGAGATTAGAGAGGTGTTAGGCAATGGAGGATTTGAAAATAAGATTGGAGATTTTAAAATGTTGGACTGAAAGCTAAAGCAGGTCAGCATGGGTGATGGGTGAATGGGATTGTGATGAATAATAGCCTTGCACAGTTTATCGGAATATTCGAAACGGCACCTAGAAGCTGGATGCATATACCAAAACTAATGGTTATAGCATTCAAGAGGTAGCAGATACAGACTGAGTTGCATGTTATCTACAATTGTACATTCCTCAACTGGGATGCAAATTGCATGTCGCATCTTAGGGGTGTAAATGTCTCTGTCGGAGCATCAGATAGCATTGTGAGACATGATAATTGTGCCAAGATTGCAATAGACTAGATCAGGGCTTTTCAAAGTGGGGGTCGCGACCCGCGCATGTGTCATGGGGATGTGGATAATGGGTCGTCAGGTCTCCTGTTTAAAAAAAATGCAGGATGCTCTGAGATCCTGTTCAAAAGAAAAGAGGGATGTTTAAATTTTAGTTATTCGCGTCACAAGTAGACTTACATTAACAGTCTTTAGACCACCATCCTCTGCTGCCTTGTTATATATTCCAGAAAGGATAGAACTGAAGGGTAGCAGGGATAACCCAGGAAATTATAGGCCGGTGAGCTTGACGTCCGTGGTAGGGAAGTTGTTGGAGAGGATTCTTAGAGACAGGATGTATGTGCATTTAGAACGGAACAATCTCATTAGTGACAGACAGCATGGTTTTGTAAGAGGGAGGTCGTGCCTTACAAATTTGGTGGAGTTTTTTGAGGAAGTGACAAAAACGGTTGATGAAGGAAGGGCCGTGGATGTCGTCTATATGGATTTCAGTAAGGCATTTGACAAAGTCCCACATGGCAGGTTGGTTAAGAAGGTTAAGGCTCATGGGATACAAGGAGAAGTGGCTCGATGGGTGGAGAACTGGCTTGGCCATAGCAGACAGAGGGTAGTGGTCGAAGGGTCTTTTTCCGGCTGGAGGTCTGTGACCAGTGGTGTTCCGCAGGGCTCTGTACTGGGACCTCTGCTATTTGTGATATATATAAATGATTTGGAAGAAGGTGTAACTGGTGTAATCAGCAAGTTTGCGGATGACACAAAGATGGCTGGAATTGCGGAAGCGAAGAGCATTGTCGGGCAATACAGCAGGATATAGATAGGCTGGAAAATTGGGCGGAGAGGTGGCAGATGGAATTTAATCCGGATAAATGCGAAGTGATGCATTTTGGAAGAAATAATGTAGGGAGGAGTTATGCAATAAATGGCAGAGTCATCAGGAGTATAGAAACACAGAGGGACCTAGGTGTGCAAGTCCACAAATCCTTGAAGGTGGCAACACAGGTGGAGAAGGTGGTGAAGAAGGCATATGGTATGCTTGCCTTTATAGGATGGGGTATAGAGTATAAAAGCTGGAGTCTGATGATGCAGCTGTATAGAACGCTGGTTAGGCCGCATTTGGAGTACTGCGTCCAGTTCTGGTCGCCGCACTACCAGAAGGACGTGGAGGCATTGGAGAGAGTGCAGAGAAGGTTTACCAGGATGTTGCCTGGTATGGAGGGTCTTAGCTATGAGGAGAGATTGGGTAGACTGGGGTTGTTCTCCTTGGAAAGACGGAGAATGAGGGGAGTTCTAATAGAGGTATACAAGATTATGAAGGGTATAGATAGGGTGAACAGTGGGAAGCTTTTTCCCAGGTCGGAGGTAACGATCACGAGGGGTCACGGGCTCAAGCTGAGAGGGGCGAAGTATAACTCAGACATCAGAGGGACGTTTTTTACACAGAGGGTGGTGGGGGCCTGGAATGCGCTGCCAAGTAGGGTGGTGGAGGCAGGCACGCTGACATTGTTTAAGACTTACCTGGATAGTCACATGAGCAGCCTGGGAATGGAGGGATACAAACGATTGGTCTAGTTGGACCAAGGAGCGGCACAGGCTTGGAGGGCCGAAGGGCCTGTTTCCTGTGCTGTACTGTTCTTTGTTCTTTGTTCTTTGTTTGGAGCCAATTTAAGTTAGGTGCACTTTTTGAAAGGAAAAGGTAAGTAGGTGTGTTTTTAAGTGTACGGTAAATCCCGTTTAGGCTGTGACTGCAGCAGCAGGACTGCAGCTTGCCTGGTCAGTAGGTTGCGAGCAACAACCATTTTGTAAAAGTGGGTGGCCAGAAAAAAAGTTTGAAAAATACTGTCCTGGATGCTGATTGTATAACCTGCACTGGGGTGGGTGAGGCACTTACTTATCCATTCTGGGTAAATAATGAAAACAATCTTAAAATAAAAACAGCAAAACCTGGAAATACTCAGCAGGTCAGGCAACATCTGAGGACAGAGAAAGGGAATTCATAGAATCCTACAGTGCAGAAGGAGGCCATTCGGCCCATCGAGTCTGCACCGACCACAATCCCACCCAGGCCCTATCCCCATAACCCCATGCATTTACCCTAACTACTCCCCCTGGCACTAAGGGGCAATTCAGCATGGCCAATCCACCTAACCCGCACGTCATTGGACTGTGGGAGGAAACCCACGCAGACCCAGGGAGAATGTGCAAACTCCACACAGACAGTGACCTGTGGCCAGGAATTGAACTAGGGTCCCTGGCGCTGTGAGACAGCAGTGTGCCGCCCTAAATGGGCAGAATCTTTGGCATTTAGCCCCTGATGGAACAATAGGGCCACTGAGAGGTATTGATAGAGTGGATTCTCAGAGGCTTTTACCCAGGGCTGAAATGGTTGCCACAAGAGGTCACAGGTTTAGGGTGCTGGGGAGTAGGTACAGAGGAGATGTTAGGGGTAAGTTTTTCACTCAGAGGGTGGTGGGTGCGTGGAATCGGTTGCCGGTAGTCGTGGTGGAGGCGGATTCGATAGTGTCTTTTAAGAGACTTTTGGATAAGTTCATGGAAGTTAGTAAGATCGAGGGTTATAGGTAAGCCTAGTAGGTAGGGACATGTTCGGCGCAACTTGTGGGCCGAAGGGCCTGTTTGTGCTGTAGCTTTTCTATGTTCTATGTTCTATTAGGAATTTGGTTATCAACTGTATGCTAATTCTATTTAACTGCACAAAGAAGGTAAGTATTAATTGGCTATTTAATTGCACTCCTGTGGAATGCAACAGCATGTGCCTCATGTATCTATTTGTAAATAAATGCTGATAAAAGTGTGAGAAGATTGGCTCCAGATAGATCTTTCACCTTCAAGGCCACTATCTTCCGGTGCCTTGCTTTATATTCCAGAAAACTGGGAATGAAGGATTGAACTAGAGCCAATCTTCATACACTTTTATGAGCTTATTTACAGCGTACACGTTACAGACAATGGAAATCTGGTTCAACCTGCCTCCGGGTTCCCAACCAATCAGGAGGGCTGAGCAGCACTTGAACATTGAGCGTGCAGCAATAAAGGGGAGACCTGGAAAGACTGTTCTCTGATTCTCGAACTCTAACCTGTAAGTCCTGCAGTGGAATCTGAGTGGCTGCAGTGAGATGAGCTCTGCCAAGCATGAGGGGAACAGGACAAATTTTACAACCAAGCAGGCATAGATGAAAGGACCTCAGGAAAGTGGGAGTGTCACTTTTAGCTGCCAAGACCCATAGAAAGAAATCATAGAAACCATACAGTGCAGAAGCAGGCCATTCGGCCCATCGAGTCTGCACCGACCACAATCCCACCCAGGCCCTACCCCCACATATTTACCCACTAATCCTGCTAACCTACGCATCTGAGGACTCTAAGGGGCAATTTTTAACCTGGCCAATCATCCTAACCCGCACATCTTTGGACTGTGGGAGGAAACCGGAGCACCCGGAGGAAACCCACGCAGACACGAGGAGAATGTGCAAACTCCACACAGACAGTGACCTGAGCCGGGAATCGAACCCGGGACCCTGGAGCTGTGAAGCAGCAGTGCTAACCACTGTGCTACCGTGCCGCATACTTTGACTTTCCCAACATTCTCCTGTACAACACACCTCAAGACAATACACCTTTGAGATCCACATTCCTCTTCCTTCAGGAACCTTATGTTTCTCATCTGAGCAGCCAACACTCACAATCACACACATCCTGTTGCCCTCTCAACATTGCTGGGCAGGTTGTTGCTGAATAACTGCCACTTGTTAACACAATTGATGTCATCTTTCACTGATAATTGAGACTGGACTGATGATGGGTGATAATTAGTTGGATTGGATATGTCTTGCTTTCCATGGTCAGGACTTGCCTGGGGAATTTTCCATCTTGTTCAGTGGATACCAGTGTTGTAACTCTACTGGAACAGCTTGGTGAGGAGCGCAACTAGTTCTGAAGCACTAGTTTATTTTATTCATTTACCAGGCCTATGTGTTGCTGGCCAGGCTTGCAGTTATTGCCCATCCCTAGATGCCATCATGTTGTCAGGGCGGATAGCTTTTACTGTATCCAGTGCCTTCAGCTATTTCTTTGTATCACGTAGAGTGAATCAAATTGGTTGAAGACTGACATCTGTGTTACGAGGGCTCTCAGGAGGAGATTGAGTTGGATCAACAACTCTGCATTTCTGACTGCAAATGGATGCAATTTCTTCAGCCTTGCCTTTTGCACTGATGTGTAAGACTCCCACATCATTGAGGATGGGGATAGTTGTGAAGCCTCCCTCCCCCTCACTACCATTCACAAGTGGATAGAATCCTACAGTGCAGAAGGAGGCCATTCGGCCCATCACATCTGCCCTGACCACAATCCCACCCTATCCTCATAACCCCATAATCCCATACTTTTACCTTAGCTAGTCCCCCTGACACTAAGGGGCAACTTTGAATGGCCAATCCACCGAACCAGCACACCTTTGGATTGATGGAGGAAACTGGAGCACCCGGAGGAAACCTATATGAGGTAGATTCAAAACAGATCTAGCAGCTCAAAACTGGGAATCCATGTCTGTGTGGAGTTGGCTGCAAATGTGCAAACTCCACACAGACAGTGACCCCAAGCCGGGAATCGAACCTGGGTCCCTGGCACTGTGAGGCAGCAGAGCTAACCACTGTGCCACCGTGCCACTCGTAAATTTAAATTCCACCATCTGCCATGGTAGGATTTGAACCCATATCCCCAGAGCATTAGCCTAGGTCTGTGGATTACACAGATGTGGCAGGACTGCAGAGTTTAGATCATTTATTGTGGAATTGCTTCACTCTGTCTATCATATGCTGCTTCCGATGTTTGTGGTGTAGCTTCACCATGTTGGCATCTCATTTTAGGTATGCTTAATGCTGCTCCTAGCATGCTCTCCTGCATTCCTCTTAAATTAGGGTTGGTCCCCTGGCTTGATTGCAATAGTCTGGTTCATGTGGTTATAGATTATGGATTGAATACAGTTCTACTGTTACTGATAGCCCACAGCTTCTCATGGATTCCCAGTTTTGAGCTGCTAGATCTGTTTTGAATCTACCTCATATAGTCCGGTGATTGTACCATGCAAGCTGATGGAGTGTGAAGATGGACTTTGTCTCCTCAAGGTCGACATGATGGTCACTTCCACCAATTCTGCCATGGGAAAATGCATCTGCAACAGGTAGATTGGTACATGTGAGGTCAAGTAGATGTTTCCCTCTCATAGATTCCCTGGACTGCCAAATCTGTCCCTCAGGATTCAGCCAGCTTTGTCAGTGGTGGTGTTACTGAGCCACTCTCAGTTATGGATATTAAAATCCCTCACCCAGTGTTTATTCTGTTCCCTTCTTACCCAGAGTTCTTTCCCCAAATGGTGTTCAACATAAAGGAATAGAGATGCACCAGTGGCAATAGGACAGGATGCAATAGTTGGCATTCCTTGACAATGTTTGACCTGGTGCCATGGGACTTCATGAGGACCAGAGTCAATGTTGAGGACTCCCAGGGCTGCTCCCTCTTGACTCTGAGAAGAGTGCACTTGAACAGCAGCTGACGTCTCTTCACTTGCACTGATTAAAACCTGTCCAGCCTTTCAATACTCATAAGGAAACTCTTTCCACTGTGCACCCATCTCAGTGACCCCAACAAGATGCTGACAGCTCTGGAACCAGACCTACTGACTGGGAAATCCAGAATTCAGTGATAAAACTGTTCTTTATTTTATTATTTAACTACCATAATTAATTGGCTGACAGATCCAGGAGGGTTTCCCACTTGCCTAGCAGAAACCGGACCAGGACAGGAAGATGTCAGTATCCCTACCCAATATCTATTTCAGGGATATTAACTCCATGGAGGCACGCAAACTTGCCTGGGAAAATTCTCCTTCCACAGAAAGTTCCTACCCTGCTTAACACTTGCTGGGGCTATGGAGGTGGTATATCAACTAACTCCATCCAATGTGCCCCTCACTGTAGTTTGACATGCACCATTTCCCTGTATACTAAACAATTTGACACTTTGATTTCAATGATTTCAGTACATAGCCTCCCTCCCCACTCCATACATTGAAACGAGCTCTCTCCCAGCAGGGGTTGTGGCTGCCAGGGCTCCTCAGTTATCCTATATTGCTGCGATATTACCACTTCCCCAGTGAACTGCCTGAAGTTTTTAACTCCTCTTGCCATTTCCCTGTTTCTCCCTTGCTCCCCCATCACCCTGCTAACCACTTTGAGCCCAATCTCATGCAATTCTCCAGTAGGAAACCTCCAATTTCCATGCAAATTGGCTTAACCCACTTAACCCGTGGGGGTCTGCGGCAGGGCCAACCAGTAAACATTCACAGATCTTTGCGTGCACTAGAAACTCATGGTGATCGAATTTATTATAAACCAGTACCTATTTAAATGACAAAGTTTCACCATTTAACTGTCTGCGTGACTGAGTCCAATGGTGATAGTTCAGGATCTCTGCAACGCATCATGTTGGTTTGTTCTAACAGCATTAGTATGTGTAGAATCACTTTGCTTTCAATTCAGCTCCTAGAGGGTCTGTGAACAATAAATTCATGTGTGTTTAATATTTTCAATTTCACAGCTATGAACACGAAAAGGAAATGACATATCAGTTGTAGGCACATAATTAGATGTTCTGTGGGTTGCAAAATATAAATGTAAAGTGTGAATTGTATATTACATCAGTTTAAGGTTGAGAATCGTATTTATTTGATACCGATTCAGCGTGGAGGAAAATATTGTTCAAATCTACAGACGATGCTTTACTTTAAATCCCTGAACTACTTTGGTGTCACTGTGCAACCATATGGTGCATTAAGCAGATTGCAGCTGGAAGCAATTGTGATTGGGTCAGATGCCTGATGCAATAAACCCTCCTGATTTCCTGTGAGCACAGAAAAGCCAGAATGTGCTGCCAGCGGGCATTTGTTTTGCAAGAAGAAGATGACTGCCAATGGATAAGCCCAAAGCTTTCTGATGGTTAGCAGGTGGCACGATAATCTTCTAAAACTTCGAAACGCAAGGGTCAGAATTCCAGATGAGAATACTGCCCAGGAACCATCCTTTCAAAAACCGAGGCTTGTGTTGTGTAAAGCTCCACTACAGGTGTTAGAACACACTCCTTGGATTGTAACAGAATACTGTGACATTGGTGAAAGAAAGACTTGCATTTACAAAGCCCCTTTCACGAGCTTAGCAAGTCCCAAAACACTTTATAGTCAATGAAGTGCAGTTACTTGTACATCTGGAAACACAGCAGCCAATTTTCCACAAGGAACAATGTGATAATCTGTTTGTGTGATTGAGGTGTTGAAGAATAAATATTGACCAGGACACCGGGAGAACTGCAATGCTCTTCTTCATTATTGTGCTCGGGGGCCTTTTACCAGCAATGAGAAATAGACAGGATCTTGGTTTGATGTCTTATCTGAAAGACAGCACCTCTGACAGTGCAGCAATCCCTCACACATGGATATATTATTTAGAGAAACTCTGGGCACTGGATTCCACACAAAGCAGAATGGTTCTACACATAATAATGCCAGGGTTTTTGTGTTCAAGTCTCTGGAGTGGGTCTTGAATCTGCTACATTTTGAATGAGTGCTACCCAGAGTTAATGCCTGTGCTCCAGCTTTTGACTGTCTGAAGGTCAGTTTTACAAAGATGTGGGCTGTTGGCTCAAAGCCACACCGCCCAAGAGCACGTACTGAGCTGAACCGCTGCCGCCTTTCTCACAACCTTCCATCCAAATCAGCAGAGATCGAACCTGCAACTTCCAATCAACAATCCCGGCAGGGAATTTTTACATTGAAGTTCATATTCAGATCCTGTTGTTAAAAAGTAAATCTGGCATTAAAACTGACCGATTCGTTGTGCTGCCAGGGTTAAAACGTGAAGGAAAATAGATAGCTACCTCTTCAACCAAATGTTTGAGTACTCCATAGAAATGCTTCTTCTATTGTCCCAGCACAAAATTTTGTCTGATTATATTCCTGTTAAGAGCATGGGATGTTTTACTCTGTTAAAGATGTTATATAAATGCAAGTTGTTGTTGTTGTCCAGCTTGTCTATGTTAACTAGCATTAGGGGTCAGATGTGCAAAGATGGACAAAGCACGTGCTGCATCATTAGGACTGTGCATCAAACCTTTTATGACCTCAGGGGGAAAAAATGAGATCCTTGATTGAATGGCATTCCCTGAATAACACAATTCAATCTCAGCAACCATCTAAAATGGATGCTGAGTGATGAGCCACATTGATTCCTGTCCTTTAGAGTGGAGTCCCCTTTATAGTGGAGTCTGCTCGGTCATCACACCAAGCAGCTGCCTGTTTATCAAGTGAATTCATTGTTTAATTCTGAGTGCCCTTGCAGCTATTCACACCTACCTACAGCTGAGTCGCATTTGTCATCAGCCGAGGGAATTGATTTGGAGATCTGCCAAAACTGGACTGCAAGAAACTACAAAGAGTCATGAACAAAGCCCAGTCCATCACACAAACCAGCCTCCCATCCATTAACTCTGTCTACACTTCCCACTGCCTCAGAAAAGTAACCAGCATAATCAAAGACTCCATACATCCCAGACATACTCTCTTCCAACCTCTTCCACCAGGAAAAAATACAAAAGCCTGAAAACTTGTACCAACCAACTCAAGAACAGCTTCTTCTCTGCTGCCATCAGACTTTTCAATGGACCTACCTCATATCAAGTTGATCTTTCTCTACACTATAACTATAACACTATATTCTGCACTCTTTCCTTTCCTTCTCTATGTATGGTATGCTCTGTCTGTATAGCGCGCAAGAAACAATACTTTTCACTGTTTACTAATACATATGACAATAATAAATCAAATCAAATCAATTTGGTGTCTCTCATTTATCGTTTCCCCTCTGTCAAACTGGCTCTAGAAGAAGAGGGTGAATTCAGAGGAGCCTCACAACATAGGTTGACCTAAGATAATTGCAACCTGTAGCCCCTGGCAGAACCTCACCTGAACAGGGAGTGGAGAGAAGGAGAAACCTGGCTCAAATAACAGTCAAAGAAGGTCCTGACACTCAGCTTCCTCATGTTAGGCTGTGAACTGGCAATAGGCCTTATGTTATGCCCACGACATCCAAATGTTGATGGCATGCTTGGCATTTTCCCCTTCCCTCGATCTTAGATGGATTCATGCAGAAGTGCAGTGCTAAAGCCTGTGCATTTGGGAAGAAGGTAAACTGTGTTCCTTCATCAAGGGATAGTGAAGAAAGCCCTGTAAAGTAGCAGTGTAAAGTGAAGCAAAATCTAACTATGTTTAGACCATAAGACCGTAAGGTATAGCAGCAGAATTAGGCCATTCAGCCCATCGAGTCTGCTCCGCCATTCAATCATGGCTGATAAGTTTCTCAACTTCATTTCCCACTTTTTCTCCAGAACCTTTGATACCCTTACCAATCAAGAACCTAACTATCTCTGTCTTAAATATACTCAAAGACCTGCCTCTGCAGCCCCCTGTGGCAACGAATTCCATAGATTCACCACCTTGTGGCTGAAGAAATTCCTCCTCATCTTGGTTTAAAGGGTCGTCCCTTCAGTCTGAGCCTGTGCCCTCGGAACCTCGTCTCTCCTACTAATGGAAACATCTTCCCCACATCCATTCTATCCAGGCCTTTCAGTATTCTGTAGGTTTACCTTAGCAACCCTTTCAGACACCAGGAAAGTTCTTCCACACATGCTCTTAGGATTCGATCACGAGAGTGACGACCTTTGATCTTTCCACAAACACCCTCCAGGATTGCAGACACGAAAACCCACCTTTCTCCAGCATCTCCTCCAGCAGGAACTTGAATGCCACATCCTGGAAACTTGTAATTGTTGTCCTGCTGCTGCTATTTCTACCCATCAATAACAGTTTTAAAGTCACCAATAATCCTTTAAAATCTACTGGTGCCACTTCTTGTGTTTCTACGTTAGGTTATATTCGTTGGAGTTTAGAAGAGCGAGAGGGGATTTCATAAAAACTTATAAACTTCTCACAGGGTAGATTCAGAAAGAATGTTCCCGATGGTGGTGGAATCCAGAATTAGGGGTCATAGTTTGAGGATAGGGGGTAAACCTTTTAGAACTGAGATGAGGAGAAATTTCTTCACCCAGAGAGTGGTGAATGTGTGGAATTCACTCCCACAGAAAGTAGTTGAGGCCAAAACATGAAGTGATTTCACGAAGAAATTAGATATAGCTCTAGGGGTTAAAGGGATCAAGGGATATAGGGGGAAGGGGGATCAGGATATTGAATTTGATGATCAGCCATGATCAAAATGAATGGCGGAGCAGGCTCGAAGGGCCCAATGGCCTACTCCTGTTTGCTATGTTTCTATGTTTCTACGTCCTTTCTTTGGACCATGAATCTATAGTACTGCAATATTATACAAAAGAAGCTGATATCGTGTTATAGTGTGTTTACCCCAGTCCAATGCCGGCATCTCCACATCGTGTTATAGTACCAGGTCCATTCATAGTGATACTGGCACTTGTCAGGTAACAGCACCACAACTGTATTCTTGGCTTAATTTTCTTCTTATGAATAAATATATTTTTGTAACAAAGAAACTATGACTAGAATCCCAAAAGTAAGAAAAAATACTAAGTTGCTCATATTTAGTGGCTTTATCATCCAAAATGCTTCACAATCAACTAATTGTTTTTGACGTGCAATCACTGTTGTTTTCTAAGCAAATACTACCTCCAATTTGCATACAGCAAATTTTCTCAGTTAGGTGAAAAATCAGGTTGTTTATTTTTGGAGGTGTTAATTGAGAGATAAAGTATTGTGGTTAGCACTGCTGTCTCACAGCACTAGGGACCTGGGTTTGATTCCCGGCTTGGGTCACTATCTGTGTGGAGTCTGCACGTTCTCCCCGTGTCTGCGTGGGTTTCCTCTGGGTGCTCCGGTTTCCACCCACAGTCTGAAAGACGTGCTGGTAGGTGCATTGGCCATGCTAAATTCTCCCTCAGTGTACCCGAACAGGCGCTGGAGTGTGGCGACTAGGGGATTTTCATATTAACTTCACTGCAGTGTTAAGCCTACTTGTGACTGATAAATAAACTTTAACTTTTAACTTCAACCTTAATTTTAACTTGAACTTGAACTTTAACTTTAATTATGATTGGCACGTTCTCACATAAATCCAGCTCATTTGTTGAGGATTTTAAACAAAACAGTTTCAATTTAAATCACATAGCTGCCCCTCAAGTTGAGATGACTGTAGGTTGCTTAGGAGTCATCTTTGACTGAGATCTTTCTGTTTGGTTCATCGGGCCTCTTTCCGTTGACACTTATTTTCTGTCTGGAGTGCTTCCCGTCAGTATGTATCTTCTCTCTTTCTTGAGGGCGCCATGGTGGTACAGTGGTTAGCACTGTTGCCTCACAGTACAAGGGACCCAGGTTCAATTCCGACCTTGGGTGACTGTGTGCAGTTTGCACACTCTCTTCACGTCTGCATGGGTTTCCTCCGGGTGCTCTGGTTTCCTCCCACAGTCCAAAGATGCGTACGTTAGGTGGATTGGCCATGCCAAATTGACCCTTAGTTTCCATGGCAAATGCTGCTGTTACAGGGACATGGTGGGGGGATGGGCCTGGGTAAGATGCTCTTTCTGAAAGTCAACTGCATGGGTTTCCTCCGGGTGCTCCGGTTTCCCCCCAAGGTCCACAGATGTGCGGGTTAGGTTGATTGTCCATGCTAAATTGCTCCTTAGTGTCGTCTATGGAGATGTCAGTGTTCTCCTTGGACACGTTGATGGAGCACATGGAAGATTTTAAACGTTACTCACCATCTGCCCGCCCGAAGATTAATGGAACTCTTGAGATCATGGGAGTGACAGTAGTGCAGTGTGGACAGATTCTTTCAAATGTTACATTATCTGCCCCCTTGCCAACCCCTCATCCAATATCAGTCATTGTATTAGACCAGATGGGGACAGGCTGATCTGGTAACAATCAAAGGATTGTAGTCTGTGCCTGGATGTTCTGATGCTCAGGATTCCAGAAGGCACCAGGTGTGACAAGGGTCACCACATGAGTAAAAAATACCTTGTGCCACCTCTGCTGAAACCGTTGGTGGAATAACTCATATGAGTCTCTGAGTTGGTAAACACTGAGGGCTGAATTTGCCTATTTCAGCTCCTAATTCCTATGTTCCTATATAAACATTCCTTCAAGAAAAGTTCTGTCGGTAGATCACATGTATGACAAACAATTCACCACAATATTATGTTTGGAATTAAATTAAATATCTTCATTCCATATGTCTAAATTCTCTTTTTAGTACAACTTCTTAGTCAACATTATTTCAAATTCATTGAAGGAAAAGTTGGCTGAATGTCCTCAATGTTCTTTGTGCAAAATCAAAGAAATCATGAAGTGGAAACAAGGACTGTTGATGCTGAGGAACATTTTCTGATTTTTCACGTAAAAGGATTGGTAAGTTTGCTGAGAATATTGCTTCATTAACTGCTCTGCAGTCTGTCTAGCCACAATGCATTATGGTGGCCCTCCATCATTTTTTAAATTAATTTATTTATTAGTCACCAGTAAAGCTTACATTAACACAGCAATGAAGTCACTGTGAAATTCTCCTAGTCGCCACATTCCGGCGCCTGTTTGGGTCAATGCATGTCTTTCAGACTGTGGGACGAAACCGGAGCACCCGGAGAAAACCCACGCAGACACGGGGAGAACGTGCAAACTCCACACAGACAGTGACCCAAGCCAGGAATCGAACCCGGGTCCCTGGCGCCGTGAGGCAGCGGTGCTAACCACTGTGCCACCGTGCCGCCCCGTATCATTTATTTGTCCTTTATTATAATTCTGATCAGAAACTCCAAAGTGTTTTATGAAGTCCGCCTGGATCATAAGTTTTGCACTTCGAATTTGGCTCCACTAAGGAGCTTTCATCAAGCAAAGTTTATTTAAATATACAGTTCACATGTATGAAAAGAAAATAAACAACTTCTACCAATTACAAACAAGAAAAAATAACAATCATGATATTGTATAAACCTTAAGGAATATAGGAAATGTCCCAATCAAACCAATCCCATAAACAAAACCCTTTCCACAGGTTTAACACAGCAAAGACTAATGATCACGTGACACTGGAATTTAGTCCTTAGGTTGAAAGCTGCAGATCTCTTGAGGTACACACAGTAAAGCTTGGAGTCAGAACAGCTTCCCAAAACACCAGGGAGACTCCAGTTAAGCCAACCACCAACAGTAGAGTTTCTACTCCAGGAAGGAGGGTACCTTGCTTCCAGCTAACAGCAGACTATATAATACCAGGGAGAGAGAGAGAGAGAAACACTGCTTTCTAGCTTGATGTCTACCTCCTTCTAAACTAAAACTGAAAATGAACCCTTAGATTTTTTTCCTGGGGAGAAATCACCTGACTTTGACTTGACAATCAATCTTCTCCCTCACAATGCAAGGTCATAAAAGATACCAAAGTAAAAATGAACAAAACCCCATTTAAGCCATTGAAGTAGCAGTAAAAGGACTTCTAGCAGATGGTCTGGCAACAATGAGAAAAAAAATACTGAAAAGGTCCACTTACAACTGCAGAGAACATGATTTAAAAAAAGTTTCTTAAAGGTACAATAACGTCACACCTTACATTCTAAAGGAATAAGAACATAAGAAGTCGAAGTGGGAGGAGGCCATTTGGCCCTGTGAGCCTGCTCAGCCATTCAACAAGATCATGGCTGACCTCCTACTTCAACACCTTCTTCCTGCATTATTCCCATATCCCTACATCCCATGAGTACTGTTAGAAAGCTATGCATTAGATCAAAAATGACTATTTATTTTTTGGGCTGAAACTACAGGCAGGATTTTCCACATCTCCCTTCATGTTTTTTACAGTGGCAAAGGGGCCCCTCCATTGGTTGGCAGTGGGATCTTCTGGTCTCGCCGTTGTCAGCGGATTGCTGGTTTAATGTACCCCCGCCGTCGGGAAACCCACAGAAGCGTCAATAAGTGCTGCCACGCCACAGATGCCCATGTCTTGGGGAGGTGGCGGGGGGGGGGGGGGTTGTTCCTCTATATTGAAGGCCAGGCAGCTATGACTGTTTTAAATTTAAAAATTCTTCAGAGGCACTTCCATGTTGAAGCACCCACTCATAGAGTCATATCATAGAGTTACAGAATTCCGATAGAGCGGAAGGAGGCCATTTGGCTCATCGAGTCTGCACTGACAACAATCTGACCCAGGCCCTATCCCCGTAACCCCACTTATTTACCTTCCTAGTCCCCCTGATATTAGGGGCAATATATCATGGCCAATCAACCTAACCCGCACATTTTTGGAGTGTGGGAGGAAACCGGAGCACTCGGAGGAAATACACCTAGACATGTGGGGAATGTGCAAAATCCACAGACTGTCATCCAATGTGGAATTGAATCTGCATCACTAGCGCTGTGAGGCAGCAGTGGGATTGTTGTTGGTGCAGACTCGATGGGCTGAATGGCCTCCTTTTGCACTGTCGGGATTCTATGATTCTAAGTCACGCAGAATGCAGCGAACTACAATGAAACGGCTAACTTTGTAATTCGAGTTGAGAAAAGCAAGAAACCTGGGAAATAAAAAAGCATTAATTGGATCAGTAATTATTACTACGAGGTCATTTACAGACCATCTTGTCTTACAGGCAAGGGTTATTGTTAGCCATATCCTTACTGTGCTCTGTTGGCAATCACTTAATGACTACTTCCTCACAGAATTTAAATAGGTCTAATCGAGTATTCGTCTGTTGCAATCTTTATAGTGATTGTAAATTATTACTTCAGCAATGGCACGGTTCTGTAAAAGGCGACTCACTCGAACACGTTTACCTGGTTCCCTGACACTGGAGATCCATCTGTTGTGGGGCCATTACCAGAAAAACTACTAATCACTGAGATTTTGTTACAGATTGCTTGCAATAAAGTAAATGAACATGTAGACAACTGCAAACACAGGTCCCCATAAAATGGGCTTTGTTGTGCCTATTATTGATCCAAAATGCTGTCAAGTTTAGAGAAGGTGACTTGTTATAATCTGTACGGTAAGTGTTGCTGAGAGTTTTTTGTCTGTGCAATTTTACTGCCCAAGTAATAGCAGCTATGACAGGATAATTATACTTGTGGTCTCCATTTTACTTCCCAGCGGGAATTCAGGTTTAGACAACTATTATAAAGACTGGTTTTGTGTCAAATTGAGTTTTCAGTCAAATGCCATCTGTGGAAAAATGGAGCATGAGGAAATAATAGGGCAGCCCTGTGCCAGGCTAGAGCGACAGTCAGATTTTCAAAATTCAGAAAGCTTAATAAATAGTGTACTTGTTTTTGCAGGATGGGTAAACAAAGGAAGAGAATGGTGGGGGGATTGAGGGTTTGGAGAATGACGGGGGAAAGATGTCTTCAATAGTTGGAAAGAATTTAATTCGAAAACAACAGAAAATAATTGTCTTGATGTGAAGGGAGAAACGCCAAATGAATAATTCATGTGGAATTAAACACACCTTCAGTATCGTTAAACCACTTCAAAGATTCTTAAATTTGAGAGCCAACGCAATGAACTAAATAATACGACGCAGGGAAACATGAAACAAAGAAATTTATGGGAAAATTGAAAGGACTTTGGTCTGAATTTTCATAGAGATGGAAAGGCTCCACCCCGAGCGCCAAACTCCCGATTCCAGCTGTTCTGTCTCTGAACAAGGCATCTGTCATTTTTGCCAGGATGGAGGGAAGAGGGTTGGGACACAATTCACACCGCCACAGTTCAGGGTGGCAGCAGCAGCACATTTGAAAGCACAGTCGCCCTCAAACAGGGACAAGTTTCTGGAACATGCCACATGGACTTCATACCTTTGAGGGAAAGGTTTAAACCTAAACACATTTTTTGGAAAAGTAAGGTACTCTTTTGGAGTGTGAGGTATCTTTTTGGAAGAGGTCAGGTACCCTTTGGGATGGTTAAGAATAGATAAAAGGTAAGGCATCCTTTTTGAAAGGTCAGGTACCTTTTGTGATTGTTAAGGGTATGTATAAATCGGTACGGTGGCACAGTGGGTAACACGGCTGCCTCACAGTGCCATGGACCTGGGTTTGATTCTGGCCTTGGGTGACTGTCTGTGTGGAGTTTGCACATTCTCCTCATGTTTGCGTGGGTTTCCTCTGGGTGCTCAGGCTTCCTCCCACAGTCCAAAGATGTGCAGGTTAGGTGGGTTGGCCAGGCTAAATTTCCTCTTATTGTCCCAAGATATGTAGGTTAGGGGGATTAACGGAATAAATACATGGGGTTACGGGAAAGTGCTTGGGTGAGATCCAATGTCAATTAGTTGGATCTCATTCATTCGATAGGCTGAATGGTCTTCTTTTGCACTATAGGGATTCTATGATTCTAAAACGTGGATAAGTTCTATGGAAGTACAGCTGTCAAGCCATTTAAATCCCCTGCCCTTTAAATTCTTGCAGTTGAAAAATACAATGTTTGCAATTTCACTAGCTGCTTCCTATAAAATCAGTGCTGCTTCATTGCTTCCACATGCTAATGTATCACAGTTCTGGGGGGGGGGAGGGGGGGGAGGGGTTCTGTAAGTTCAGGGTTTGATTGACAGCTCCAAATTTGTTAAAGAAGTTAGCTGCCTTTGATATTGGGATTTGAATACACACATTGGTTATATAAGGCATTAAGTACTTGAATGGATTTAAATGTATTGAATAGGGTTTTATCATTGAGAGTGATTTTCCAATATAATAAGATCTGTAATAGATACTTGCAACTGGATATTATTTAATCTCACCATGACTCCTGAGTGGTTACTAGGTGAGTTGGCACAGAGGGTGCATGGGCAATGTGTAATGCGTGCATGGCATTAGCTGGCAGTCCCTCAGGGTCAAGAATGACTTTCTCCACTCCGGGGAGGTGGGTTCTACGGTGGCGGAATAACCCAATCCTGAGGCAGCAGTGGGGGCAGAGGGGCAGCAGCGGGGGGAGAGGGGCAGCAGTGGGGGCAGTGGGGCAGCAGCGGGGGGAGAGGGGCAGCAGTGGGGGTAGAGGGGCAGCAGCAGGGGGAGAGGGGCAGCAGCGGGGGGGAGAGGGGCAGCAGCGAGGGAAGAGGGGCAGTAGCAGGGGGAGAGGGGCAGCAGCAAGGGAAGAGGGGCAGCAGAGGGGTTAGAGGGGCAGCAGCGGGGGGGAGAGGGGCAGCAGCGGGGGGAGAGGGGCAGCAGCGGGGGGGAGAGGGGCAGCAGCGGGGGGAGAGGGGCAGCAGCGGGGGCAGAGGGGCAGCAGCGGGGGCAGAGGGGCAGCAGCGGGGGAAGAGGGGCAGCAGCGAGGGAAGAGGGGCAGCAGCGGGGGCAGAGGGGCAGCAGCGGGGGGAGAGGGGCAGCAGCGGGGGGAGAGGGGCAGCAGCGAGGGGGGAGCTGCGGGGCGGGGGGAGATGCGGGGCGGGGGGAGCTGCGGGGGAGCTGCAGGGTGAGGGGAGCTGCGGGGCGGGGGGAGCTGTGGGGCGGGGGGAGCTGCAAGGCGGGGGGAGCTGCGGGGCGGGGCGGGGGGAGCTGTGGGGTGGGGGAGCTGTGGGGTGGGGTGGGGCGGGGGGAGCTGCGGGGCGGGGTGGGGGGAGCTGCGGGGCGGGGTGCGGGGAGCTGCAGGGTGGGGTGGGGGAGCAGCGGGGCGGGGTGGGGGGAGCTGCGGGGCGGGGTGGGGGGAGCTGCGGGGCGGGGCGGGGGGAGCTGCGGGGCGGGGGAGCTGCGGGGCGGGGGAGCTGCAGGGCGGGGGGAGCTGTGGGGCGGGGGGAGCTGTGGGGCGGGGCGGGGGGAGCTGCGGGGTGGGGGGAGCTGCAGGGCGGGGGGAGCTGCGGGGCGGGGCGGGGGAGCTGCAGGGCGGGGGGAGCTGTGGGGCGGGGGGAGCTGCAGGGTGGG
Source organism: Mustelus asterias (assembly GCF_964213995.1). Lineage (NCBI taxonomy): Eukaryota > Metazoa > Chordata > Chondrichthyes > Carcharhiniformes > Triakidae > Mustelus > Mustelus asterias. Next base: position 18,426,783 of record NC_135804.1, on the reverse strand, counting down.
GTGGGGCAGGGGGAGCTGCAGGGTGGGGGAGCTGCAGGGTGGGGTGGGGCGGGGGGAGCTGCGGGGTGGGGGAGCTGCGGGGTGGGGGGAGCTGCGGGGTGGGGGAGCTGCGGGGCAGGGGGAGCTGCGGGGTGGGGGGAGCTGCCGGGCAGGGGGAGCTACGGGCCGTGGGGGGAGGGAGCTGCAGGGCCGGGCAGGGGGAGCGGCGGGGCGGGGGGAGCTGCAGGGCGGAGGGAGCTGCGGTGCGGAGGGTGCTGCGGGGCGGAGGGTGCTGCGGGGCGGGGGAGCTGCGGGGCGGGGGAGCTGCGGGGCGCGGTGGGGGGAGCTGCGGGGGCGGGGGGAGCTGCGGGGTGGGAGCAGCTGCAGGGCGGTGGGAGCTGCAGGGCAGAGGGAGCTGCGGGCGGGGCATGGGGAGCTGCGGGGCGGGGCATGGGGAGCTGCGGGGCGGGGCATGGGGAGCTGCGGGGCGGGGCATGGGGAGCTGCAGGGCGGGAGGAGCTGTGTGGCGGGGAGGGAGCTGCGGGGCGAGGGGTGTGGTGGGGCGGGGCGGGGGGAGCTGCGGGGCGGGGGAGCTGCGGGGCAGGGGGTGTGGCGGGGCGGGGCAGGGGGAGCTGCGGGGCGGGGGGAGCTGCGGGGCGGGGGGGAGCTGCGGGGCGGGGGGGAGCTGCGGGGTGGGGGGAGCTGCGGGGTGGGGGGAGCTGCGGGGTGAGGGGAGCTGCGGGGCGGGGCGCGGGGAGCTGCGGGGCGGGGGGAGCTGCGGGGTGGATGGAGCTGCGGGGCGGGGGGAGCTGCGGGGCGGGGGGAGCTGCGGGGTGGGGGGAGCTGCGGGGTGGGGGGAGCTGCGGGGTGGAGGGAGCTGCGGGGTGTGGGGAGCTGCGGGGCGGGGCAGGGGGAGCTGCGGGGCGGGGCGGGGGGAGCTGCGGGGCGGGGCGGGGGGAGCTGCGGGGCGGGGGGAGCTGCGGGGCGGGGGGAGCTGCGGGGCGGGGGGAGCTGCGGGGCGGGGGGAGCTGCGGGGCGGGGGGAGCTGCGGGGCGGGGGGTAGCTGCGGGGCGTGGGGAGCTGCGGGGCGGGGGGAGCTGCGGGGCGGGGGGAGCTGTGGGGTGGGGGGAGCTGCGGGGTGGGAGGAGCTGCGGGGCAGGGGGAGCTGCGGGGCGGGGGGAGCTGCGGGGCGGGGGGAGCTGCGGGGCGGTGGGAGCTGCGGGGCGGGAGGAGCTGCGGGGCGGGGGGAGCTGCGGGGCAGGGGGAGCTGCGGGGCGGGGGCTGCTGCGGGGCGGGGGGAGCTGCGGGGCGGGGCGGGGGGAGCTGCGGGGCGGGGGGAGCTGCGGGGCGGGGGGAGCTGCGGGGCGGGGCGGGAGGTGCTGCCGGGCGGGGGGAGCTGCGGGGCGGGGCGGGGGAAGCTGCGGGGTGGGGGCAGCCGCGGGGCGGGAGGAGCTGCGGGGCGGGAGGAGCTGCGGGGCGGGGGGAGCTGCGGGGCGGGGGCTGCTGCGGGGCGGTGGGAGCTGCAGGGCGGGGCGGGGGGAGCTGCGGGGCGGGGGGAGCTGAGGGGCGGGGGGAGCTGCGGGGCGGGGCGGGGGGGCTGCGGGGCGGGGCGGGGGGAGCTGCGGGGCGGGGCGGAGCGGGGGGAGTTGCGGGGCGGGGGGAGCTGCGGGGCGGGGGGAGCTGCGGGGCGGGGCGGGGGGAGATGCGGGGCGGGGGGAGCTGCGGGGCGGGGGGAGCTGCGGGGCGGGGGGAGCTGCGGGGCGGGGCGGGGGGAGCTGCGGGGCGGGGGGAGCTGCGGGGCGGGGGGAGCTGCGGGGCGGGGCGGGGGGAGCTGCGGGGTGGGGGGAGCTGCGGGGCGGGGGGAGCTGCGGGGCGGGGGGAGCTGCGGGGCGGGGGGAGCTGCGGGGCGGGGGGAGCTGCGGGGCGGGGGGAGCTGCGGGGCGGGGCGGGGGAGCTGCGGGGTGGGGGAGCTGCGGGGCGGGGTGGGGGAGCTGCGGGGCGGGGTGGGGGGAGCTGCGGGGCGGGGGAGCTGCGGGGCGGGGTGGGGGAGCTGCGGGGGGGGAGCTGCGGGGCGGGCAGTGTAAACTCTGGCGAGACTACAAGGCACCGAGCGGGAAAATGACATCACATTTTTACAGTGATGACACTGACAGGCATGAAATGGCACTAAGTGGCGTCGCGGTGATTCAGGTCAATCGGGATCGGTGAGGGGATTTGACTTAATTTGATTTGATTTATTATTGTCACATGCATTAACATACAGTGAAAAGTATTGTTTCTGCGCACTATACAGACAGAGCATACCATTCATAGAGAAGGAAACGACAGAGTGCAGAATGCAGCGTTACAGCCATAGCTAGCATAGAGAAAGATCAACTTAACGCAAGGTAAATCCATTCAAAATTCTGACAACAGCAGGGAAGGAATTGTTCTTGAGTTGGTTGGTACGTGACCTCAGACTTTTGTATCTTTTTCCCGAAGGAAGAAGGTGGACATGCCAGATTTCCTTAGTCTTCTGAGAATGTAGAGGCGTTGGTGAGCTTTCTTAAATATCGCGTCAGCATGGGGGCACCAGGACAGGTTGTTGGTGATCTGGACACCTAAAAACGTGAAGCTCTCGACCCTTTCTACTTCGTCCCCGTTGATGTAGACATGTTCTCCTTTATGCTTCCTGAAGTCGATGACAATCTCCTTCTTTTTGTTGACATTGTGGGAGAGATTATTGTTGCCGCACCAGTTCACCAGATTCTCTATCTCATTCCTGTACTCTGTCTCGTCATTGTTTGAGATCCGACCCACTTCAGTGGTGTCATCAGCAAACTTGAAAATCGAATTGGAGGGGAATTTGGCCGCACAGTCATAGGTGTATAAGGAGTATAGTAGGGGGCTGGGAACACAGCCTTGTGGGACACTGGTGTTGAGGATGATCGTGGAGGAGGTGTTGTTGCCTTTCCTTACTGATTGTGGTCTGTGAGTTAGGAAGTTCAGGATCCAGTTGGAGAGGAAGGTGCCGAGGCCCAGGCCACGGAGTTTGGAGATGAGTTTCGTGGGAATAATGGTATTGAAGGCTGAGCTGTAGTCAATAAATAGGAGTCTGACATAGGTGTCCTTGTTATCTAGGTGTTCCAGGGTTGAGTGCAGGGCCAGGGAAATGGCGTCTGCTGTGGACCTGTTGCGGCGGTAGGCAAACTGTAGTAAATCCAGGTAGTCCGGGAGGCTGGAATTGATTTATGCCATGGCTAACCTTTCGAAGCACTTCATAATGATGGATGTCAGGGCCGATAGTCATTAAGATACGCTTAGAGGTTATGAGAGGCTTAGGGAGGGTGAGAGTGCATGAGGTGCATGTGTTGGCACAGATAAGAAATAAGGAGGATGTGGGAGGGCTGTTTTTTGTTTTATTCCTTTTATTACAACTGAGAGGAGGTTCCAGAGCTCCGAAGCAGCTCTTTAAAACTGCCCGCCTCCACGCCCAACAGCCCCTGTATCTGCCTCTATTTAAAACTGCCCGCCTCCACGCCCAACTGTGCCTGTATCTGCCTCTATTTAAAACTGCCCACCTCCATGCCCAACAGCCCCAATGGCTGCCTCCTCCGCTGTGGGCTGCCGACAAGCCTAACTCCAACTAGCATCTGCAGCACCCCCTCCCCTCCCCTTTTCCCCTCCCCTCCCCTCTGCTCCCCTCCTCTTTCCTCCCCTGCCTTCCCCTCCTCTCCCTGCGTCTCCTCCCTTCCCCTGCCCTCTCCTCCCTTTGCCTCCCCTCCTCCCACCTCCCCTCCTCTCACCTCCTCTCCTCACTTCCCCTCTCCCCCTCCCCTCCCCTCTCCCCCCTCCCCTCACCTCCCCTCCCCTCCCCTCCCTCTCCCCTCCTCTCACCTCCCCTCCTCTCCCTTCTCCCACCTCCCTTCCCCTCCCTTCCCTTGTCCCACCTCCCCTCCCCTCCCCCTCCTCTCCCCGCCTTAACGAAAATACAACTGTTTGGGGCACTTCTCCCAAGTTGGGTTTGCGGAGCTGCTGAAAGTCAGTGGCTCTCAAAATTTTCCCATCCCACACGTGGCAATGCCCACCCGTGTCAGCTGAAGGAAAGTCCCAACCCGAGGGACCATTAGATTCTCTGTCCCACGGTGACAATCCCCACTGGTGTGCGAGCCGGACACTTGGCTCAATGCGGTTTATGTTATGGGTGCTGCCTCCTGTCCAGTATTAGGACATGGAGGTCAGGTAGGTTCTCTTCATGGACTTGTATCATTGTCTTAAACCTAAACGTGGTATCCTCTCTGGAGGAGTACTTTACCAGCTCAGATACTAATGTAGTAAATAATTGCCATTCCATTGTAGGATTCTGAAATGAATTTCGATTACATGCTTACACTTCACTCACATGCTCTTGAAACAGGAGTATGTTTTGTTTTTCCTTCTTACTTTCATCCTGAGTTAATCGGGGTGAAAGATGTATACTGATGTGCAGGATATGTTGGATGCAGCAATGTGCAAAGCCGTAGGTTTTATTCAAATGCTTCTACTTGATTGCTGATTCTGTTTTGCCTTTTGACAGTTTGGATCATGAACTTACTTCAAAACAGCATTGAGCTCATGAAATGTGCACAGGGACTGAATAAAGCAGTTCCTTTCATTGCGTGTCAGTAAACAGCATTTGTATTTCACAAGCGTTCCTGAAACAGTCTCTGGGTCAGCATTCTCCAGTTTCTGCAGTGTGATAACCATAGAATGTACAGCTGAGGGTTTGAAATTTTAATCTGAAATGCAGCAGGAAAAAAATTGGAATTAAATGTTAGAACTCACTCCATTCTAACACATTCATCAGTCCTAGTTTCCTCTGGATCCTACGGTTTCCTCCCACAGTCCAAAGATGTGTAGGTTGGGTTGATTGGCCATGCTAAATTGCCCCTGAGTTTCCCAAAATGTGTGGGTTAGGAGAATTAACGGGTTAAATATGTGGGGTTACGGGGATAGGGCCTGGGTACGATGCTCTGTCAGAAATTCGGTGCAGACTCGATGGGCCAAAGCACCTCCTTCTGCACAGTAAGGATCCTATGATTCTATGGAATCAAATCATAGAATCCAACAGCGCAGAAGGAGGCCATTTGGCCCATCGAAAATGCACCAATCTTACCCAGGCCCTTTCCCCATAACCCCACGTATTCACCCTGCTAATCCACTTAACCTGCACATCTTCGGACTGTGGGAGGAAACCAGAGCACCTGGGGGAAACCCACGGAGACACTGTGAGAACGTGCAAACTCCACACAGACAGTCACCTGAGGCCGGAATTGAACCCAGGTTTCTGGCGCTATGAGAAGGCAGAAGACTTTGCTTGAGGGGGTACTCACTGATGTTAGACAGGAGATTTCATAGTGCTGACACAGGAATGGCAGTGTATGTCCAAGTCAGGCAACATGAAGAAAACAAAAACAAAATGCTGCCAATGCTAGAAATCTGAAACAAAAACAGAAAATGCTGAAAAGACTCAGCAGGTCCGGCAGCATCTGTGATGTGGTCCAAGGTTCTCTGGTACATCGACACAGTATGTCATCAGAATTATGTTCACTTTAGGTCAGAATGAAAATGTGGACTGCTGTTTATCATAGAATCCCTACAGTGCAGAAAGAGGCCACTTGGCCCATCGAGTCTGCACCAACCACAATCCCACCCAGGCGCTACCCCCATATCCCCCTACATATTTACCCACTAATCCCTCTGACCTACGCATCTCAGGATACTAAAGGGCAATTTTTTAGCATAGCCAATCAACCTAACCCGCACATCTTTGGACTGTGGGAGGAAACCGGAGCACCCGGAGGAAACCCACACAGACACGAGGAGAATGTGTAAACTCCACACAGACAGTGATCCAAACCGGGAATCGAACCCAGGTCCCTGGAGCTGTGAAGCAGCAGTGCTAACCACTGTGCCACCGTGCCGCTATGCGCAGGTTCAAATTCAAAAGCAAATTTTGAGACACGTACATTATTTAACTTTGGGGTGCTAAATATTAAAAGTAAGAAGTTTCACTGTGTCTTACTGTGCCCACCTCAGTCCAACGCTGGCATCTCCACATCAAACATCAAAAGTGACAGAGGCGGCAGAGGAGCATTGTGGGAGAAGTTGGCTCAGTCACCATGGCTGAACATTGAGTCGGGGAAGAACCCCCTCAGGAAGGGATGCACCCAGAAGAGTTGTGCGAGAGATGACGGCGAGAAGCTCTAGCTGAAAAAGAGACAAGTTCCAATTCTATATAACAAGAAAAAGTGAATAAATGACAATAAAGACCACACCATTACTCTTTATTGCGCTGGGAATGTGTTCAGAGTTGGTGACTAACAACATGGCTGTTAAATATTGCAGATTTAAATGGGACTAATTTGGTTTGGTCGGTTGCAGTGTATTAGTGTTTTGCTGACAGGGAAGGATTAAGCGACACCTTGCTTCATAATTGTATGTGCTAATGTTTCTGGCACTGCCATTTTCATTTTTTTGCATAGTAATGAGACTAAGAGCATGGAAGTTAAATGTGCATGCCTGTCCATTTATACATTTTGGAGGAGGGAAACATCAGAGAGAGAGATGATGGGTAGGCGTGATGCATCAAAGGTAGACAAACCTTGCCCTTCAATACCTTAGTATTCAGAAATAGCTCCAGTGACCCACTTATCTAAAATTAGGAAAAAATATAATTCATAAAGAGGCCCTAATCAAGCTGATGGTGTTTATTGCAGGTTGATTTGTAGCCCAACTACACCACTAGGCAGCACATTGCTCGTGGCTATCAGGGTCACTTGATACTCAGCCTATCTACATCAATGGGGATGAAGTGGAAATGGTCGAGAGCTTCAAGTTTCTAGGTGTCCAGATCACCAACAACCTGTCCTGGTCCCCCCATGCCGACGCTATGGTTAAGAAAGCCCACCAATGCCTCTACTTTCTCAGGAGGCTAAGGAACACTGGCATGTCCGCTAAACCAACTTTTACAGATGCACCATTGAAAGCATTTTTTCTGGTTATATCACAGCTTGGTATGGCTCCTGCTCTGCCCAAGACTGCAAGAAACTACAAAGGGTCATAAACGAAGCCCAGTTCATCACGCAAACCAGCCTCCCATCTTTTAAGTCTGTCTACACTTCCCGCTGCCTATGATAAGCAGCCAGCATAATCAAGGACCCCATGCACTCCAGAGACACTCTCTTCCACCTTCTTCCGTTGGCAAAAAGGTATAAAAGTTTGAAGTCACGTACCAACCGACTCAAGAACAGCTTCTTCCCTGCTGCCATCAGACTTTTGAATGGACCTACCTCGTATTAAGTTGATCTTTCTCTACATCCTAGCTATGTCTGTAACACTACATTCTGCACGCTCTCCTTTCCTTCTTTATGTACTGTATGCTTTGTCTGTATAGAGTGCAAGAATACGAAGACATGTGACAATAAAAATCAAATCAAAATATATCTCAGGTTCATTCCGAGGTTTGACATAGATACCAACTACAACAGTCAATCTGCATGTACGGGTAGATAGAGTTTGTTTGTTACACAAAGTTTTCTTGGATATGTGGCAACAGCAACACACGGCATTATCCTCTGTTCCAAAAGGATTTCTTCCAAAAGATTTCCTAAAGTGCTTGGCAGCATTTATATCTTGGTTCTACAGGCTTCCGTACACAATAGCAGCATACCAATCTACTTCAAGGACTATCAATCTATTGGGACAAAGACAGTCTGTTACCATTATCACAGGATCATACAGGTTAAAGCTCAATTCACAGGCAATAATCATGTATTATAAGTTGATCTACAATGCCCCTTTTTTCGACACAGAACCATAGATGCAAAATTGACTGCTAGGCAACCAAGGTTCTCCTCTTGACACTAAATTGGCACATGCCAGCTCCAATGCAGGTGAATGCAGTTCACCAGATGTACAATGAGGTGCATGTAGCTACTAGAATTACAGTAAAACTAACAACAAGCTTGTTGAAGCAGCTTTGCAGATTCCATAACGGATTGGGAGACCTGCCATAATACAACCTGGCAAAGACACCGGAGTCACTGTAATTAATAGCGTGCTGCATAACTTTGCTATCCAGTGAGGCATAACCATAGAGCATCTGGAGGAAAGAACAAATCATGGCAAGGAGTTTTTTGTGCAATTATTCATTCACGGGATGTTGGCACCACTGGCAAAGGCTGCATTTATCGTTCAACCACAATTGTCCTTGAAAAGGTGATGGTGAGCTGCCTTCTTGAACAGCTGCAGTCCATGTGGCGAAGCTATTGCCACAGGTCTATAAGGGAGAGAGTTCCATGCATTTGGTCCAGCAATGAAGAAACAATGATATATTTCCAAGTCAGAATAACGTGAGACTTCAAAGGGAATCTGTATGTGGTGGCATTCCAATGGGTATGCCAACTTTGTCCTTCGAGATGATAGAAGTCGTGGACTTGGGAGATACTGACAATGGAACCTTGGCAAGCTGGTGAAGTGTATCTTGTGACTGTAAGAAGCCTCACAAGACCAGGTTAAAATCCTAAAGTGACTCACTTGATGAAGGAGCAGTACTCCGAAAGCTCATGATTCCAAATAAACCTGATGGACTTTAATCTGGTGTTGCGAGACTCCTTTCTGTGCCCACCCCAGTCCAACACCAGCATTTCCACATCTTGTGACTGTGGTCACAATGCATTGGTGGTGGACTGAATGAATGTTTAAGGTCATGGATAGGGTGCAAATCAATTAGGCTGCTTTGTCCTGGATGGTGTCCAACTTCTTGAAGGTTGCTGGAATTACACACATCTGATCAAATGGAGAATATTCCATCACTCTCACAACTTGTGCCTTGTAGATGGTGGTCAGGTTCTGGGGAGTCAGGGTCTGAGTTACCATAAATTTCCTAGCATCTGAAGTGCTCTTGTAGCCGTAGTATTTGTGGTGAACCATAGATGGTTACCACTATGGGTACTGAACCATAGATGGTTACCACTATGGGTACTGAACCATAGATGGTTACCACTATGGGTACTGAACCATAGATGGTTACCACTATGGGTACTGAACCATAGATGGTTACCACTATGGGTACTGAACCATAGATGGTTATCACTATGGGTACTGAACCATAGATGGTTACCACTATGGGTACTGAACCATAGATGGTTATCACTATGGGTACTGAACCATAGATGGTTATCACTATGGGTACTGAACCATAGATGGTTACCACTATGGGTACTGAACCATAGATGGTTACCACTATGGGTACTGAACCATAGATGGTTACCACTATGGGTACTGAACCATAGATGGTTATCACTATGGGTACTTGTACATATGTTACTCTTGTTACTGTTGGGGTTAGGGTTGGGGTGTTCCACCTGTTGGTATTGTTCTGTGGTACACTCCGGTTGGCTCCGCCTTCCTATAGGAGTATAAAGGTCACTGCACTTCCTAGTGACCCTTTAGTCTGGGATTGTATTGTTAAGCAGTATGCTCCATTCTTATTGCTAATAAAAGCCTTTATTTCCCGGGTACGATCCAGGCGTCCGTTTACCTCTATGTCCCTTTTGCCATTCCCTGTTCTGACATGTCCGCTGCCACGGTTATCAAAGCCTTGCGGGATCTTTTCACCCTGTTCGGTTACCCCAGTTATATCCACAGTGATAGGGATTCGTCGTTTATGAGCGACGACTTGAGGCAATACCTGCCCTCTAAAGGGATTGCCTCAAGTAGGACTATGAGTTACAACCCCAGGGGTAACGGGCAGGTCGAAAGAGAAAACGCTACAGTCTGGAAGGCTGTCTTACTGGCGTTGAGGTCTAAGGGTCTTCCAGTCTCCCGTTGGCAAGAGGTACTTTCTGATGCGCTCCATTCGATCCGGTCCCTCCTGTGTACTGCAACCAACGCTACCCCACATGAGCGGATGTTTACCTTCCCTAGGAAGTCTTCCTCTGGGACCTCACTGCCGTCTTGGTTGACGTACTCAGGACCAGTTCTCCTGCGGCGGCATGTTAGGCCCCGCAAGTCCGACCCCTTGGTTGAACAGGTCCATCTCCTCCACGCCAACCCTCAATATGCCTATGTAGCATATCCTGACGGGCGAGAGGACACGGTCTCTATCCGAGATCTGGCACCTGCAGGGGACCTGGAAACCCCCGTCGCTCCCGCACCCCTGGTTAGGGACCCCTTGCCCTTTATGTCCCCTCCTGACACGGCGCGGGCAGTATCGGGACCACCACTTAATCCTCTTACTCCCGTGTACAGCTTGCCTGAGTCCAGGAGATTGTCGCCACCTCGGGGCTTGCCTGAGTCTAGGAGATTGTCGTCACCTCGAGGTCCACCCGTCCGTGAGGAACTGGAGGAGTCACTGGACACCGCCTTGGAGAGAGGGTCATCACGGTCACCAGAACCGGCGCTACCGCCAGTGTTGAGGAGGTCGCAGAGACGGTGCGGCCCTCCGATACGGCTGAACTTGTGAATATATGGACAGTTCGTACTGGGTTTTTTTTGCCCCACCGGCCTTTGTTTTTAAAGGAGGGGTGAATGTGGTGAACCATAGATGGTTACCACTATGGGTACTTTTACATATGTTACTCTTGTTACTGTTGGGGTTAGGGTTGGGGTGTTCCACCTGTTGGTATTGTTCTGTGGTACACTCCGGTTGGCTCTGCCTTCCTATAGGACTATAAAGGTCACTGCATTTCCCAGTGACCCTTTAGTCTGGGATTGTATTGTTAAGCAGTATGCTCCATTCTTATTGCTAATAAAAGCCTTTATTTCCCGGGTACGATCCAGCCTCCCGAGTGAATTAATCGTGCATCAGTATTTCAATGACTAGTCCAGTCAACTTTTTGTTCGATAGTTAGCCCCAGGATGTTGCTGCTTGGGATTTTGCAATGGTAATTCTGCATTGGTTGGTGGAGAACTAAATAAGAAATAAAGGTAAAGTTGCCATAGTCCCAGATGACCAAAGGTTTGAGGGGAAGTTTGAGGGGAAGAAGATGACTAGTGGTGATTGAACCTGAGGATCGCTACACCTCGAGCAAGGGGCAAGGTTGAGAAATCAGGGCAGCACAGTGACACAATGGTTAGCACTGCTGCCTCACAGCACCAGGGACCAGGGTTCAATTCCGGCCTTGGGTGATTGTCTCTGTAGAGCTTGTACATTCTCCCCGTGTCTGCATGGGTTTCTTCCAGGTGCTCTAATTTCCTCCCACAGTCCAAAAATGTGCAGGTTAGAGTCATAGAGTCATAGAGGTTTACAGCATGGAAAGAGGCCCTTCGGCCCAACTTGTCCATGCCGCCCTTTTTTTTAAAAACCCCTACGCTAATCCCAATTGCCCGCATTTGGCCCATATCCCTCTATACCCATCGTACCCATGTAACTATCAAAATGCTTTTTAAAAGACAAAATTGTACCCACCTCTACTACTATCTCTGGCAGCTTGTTCCAGACACTCACCACCCTCTGTGGTGAAAAAATTGCCCCTCTGGACACTTTTGTATCTCTCCCCTCTCACCTTAAACCTATGCCCTCTAGTTTTAGACTCCCCTACCTTTGGGAAAAGGTATTGACTATCGAGCTGATCTGTGCCCCTCATTATTTTATAGGTTAGGTGGATTGACCATGCTAAATTGCCTCCAAGTGTCCAAAGTTGTGTAAATTAAATGAATTAGCCATGGGAAATCTGTGGGGTTACAGAGGAGTGGAGGGCCTGCGTAAGATCATCTATTAGAGAGTCAGTATGAGTCAGATTCAATGGGTCAGATGACCTCTTCTGCACTGTGGGGATTCTATGATTTATGAATAACCACAGCAGGTACAGGAATTGAACCCGTGCTGGTGGCATTGCTACGCAGCATAAACCAGCCATCCAGCCAACTGAGCTAACTGAATGCTGAGGCAATCAGCAGCACACGAAATGCATAGCCCAACACTACAATTAGGTTGGCAGATTAATCTTTGCATGCTGCTACTTTCATCTCAAAGGGCATGCCGCATATTTCTAGCCTCCTGCAGTAACGTTACACCACCAGTTAAGAAAAAAACTACAGCTATATACAGGGTTATGCAGATTCAATTCTTCCAGACATGACTCCAGGGTGTAACTGCTGGGACAAGCCAAGACAAGTTGGAGTGAAGATCCAACTCAGTTCCCAATTGGTCAGCTTGGCTCATGTGACCCTTTCAGAAGATCGTTCCCTTAAAGGAGCCAGACACCACATCCCCTATCCTACAGTAAAGTCAAATGGACCAGATGCAACACTGTGCAACCACAATTGGGCACCACCAACGACTCTTGATCAATGTGCAGCAAGGAACTAATAATGGGGTTAGCTGCTCCCAATGCAGTCGACTCTACATCGGAGAGACTAAACGCAGACTGTGTGACTGCTTTGCTGAACACCTGGTTCGTCCGCAAGCAAGACCCAGACACTCCTGTTGCTTGCCACTTCAACACGCCATCCTGCTCTCCTGCCCACATGTCCATCCTTGGCCTTTTGCAATGTTCTAATGAACCCCAATGCAAACTGGAGGTACAACACCTCACCTTCCGATTGGGCACTTTTCAATCTTCCGGACTGAACATTGAGTTCAACAACTTCAGAGGATGAACTCTCCCCTCCACCTTCACCCCATTTTCATTTACTTCATTTCATTTAATCTCCTTCTCCATTTTATCGCTCTCCTTCTTTCCAGCCCCCCCCAGCCCCACCCCCACCCCCCCCCCCGCCACCCCCCCCCCCCCCCCCCCCCCCCACCCACCCACCCCCTCCTTCAGGCCAACTGCCACATTCCTCAGGCTGTCCTTTACCAAGTTGTACCTTTGTTTTGCCACTCACGCATTCTGATCACTTAATGGACACTTTCAATACCTTCTCAGCCTTCTGTATGCTCATTTACATTCCTTTTGTCTAATTCCACCCTCATAATATAAATCTCTGCTGACTCTCTTTCAACTCTGATGAAGGGTCATCTAGACCCGAAACATTGGCTCTACTCTCTCTCCACAGATGCTGTCAGACCATCGAAACATAGAAACTAGAAGCCATTCGGATCTTTGAGCCTGCTCCGCCATTCATTTTGATCCTGGCTTATCATCGAATTCAATATCCTGACCCCCCCCCCCCCCCCCCCCCGCCCTCCGCCCCCGCTCCCCGGCTTTCTTCCATATCCCTTGATCCCTTTAGCCCCAAAAGCTATATCTAATTTCTTCTTGAAATCAGATTTTCCAGCACTTTTCTGTTTCAGATTCCAGCATCCGCAGTATTTTGCGTTTATAATAACACTGTGTGTTGTTGAACTAAGTACAAGCTCTGTTTGAATATTTCAACTATTTAAATGCAGGTTAAGGAATCACACAAAGGGGAATCATTACAGGTTTACTCTTTGCAATTTGATCGAGATTCTTTGTTTGCTATACTAATCATTTTACTTGCAAAATGAGGGGTTCTCGCATCGAATCAACGTTTTTCCTTATAATACCATTTCTCATTTCTGTCTTTTAAAGAAAGAAAGCGCTGAACAATTTCTAGCTTGGAACACCTATGGGTTGAGACAAAGGAGCACACTTTGAGCTTGAAGTGTCAAATGGATTCCGACCCTATAATTTTAAATGACTTATATCTGAAGATATGTTGAATACACAACAAAGAAAAGCATTTCCATTCTGCCACAACTATATTTCAATATAGTTGAAATATGCAATATTTCAATAGTCGCTGTTTTTGGCTCAATAACAGTTGATTGGCTTCTCTGCTTCTAAGCATTTTGATAATTAATATGCCATTGCTTTGAATGTCTCCAGAGCCTGGATGCAAGTTTTCATCTAAACAAGCCACCAGTGCGTGTCTATCACCAGTAATGCGTTCACAACTGCTTTGTTTCCTTTCAAGTTATTCTATCTGTGCTGTAGTCAATGACTCTTTTTGACATCAACTTAGTGATCTCCCAGGTTCTCAATTTCTTCCATCTTCACATCGATGATCTCTCACAAGCTCAATACAACCCTTCCCTGCTGGGCATAAGCTTGTCTCCTTTAGCACTACACTCAGTGTGCATTAAATGTTTGCGCGCTCACACACCCTTACTGCACATAGCATTTACTTTCCTACCAGTGCAATCATTCAATCACTACATCTTCTTCTTGCAGGAAAATTTATTGACCCTGATCGCCTCCACTCTCATTGATAAGCCCAAGGATTAGGCCCTCATATACCCACTGTTGAACTTGTGTTGTGTAAGTCTCTCTTATTGGATTTGCTGTGGAATTCTTTGCCTAGTGATGAACAATTTTCAGTATTAATCATTGTTTGCATTTCAAGAAGAATCACAAAGTATATTAACTTTCCAAGATACATCAATGTGCTATATCAAGCAGGGGATCTTATTCCCCCGTCCAACATTCCACCATTCGATAATGATGTGGAGATGCCGGTGTTGGACTGGGGTGGGCACAGTAAGAAGTCTCACAACACCAGGTTAAAGTCCAACAGGTTTATTTGGAATCACGAGCTTTCGGAGCACTGCTCCTTCATCAGGTGAGTGATGGTGAAGGAGCCTGATGAAGGAACAGCGCTCTGAAAGCTTGTGATTCCAAATAAACCTGTTGGGCTTTAACCTGGTGCTGTGAGACTTCTGGTCATGCGATAATGATCAAAGTTACATTGGGAACAGTTGACCAAGTTACATGAAAAAGAGCAAAGTACAAACTAGTAATATTTCGGGATTGCTGAAAAGCAAAGTATTTTTTTTCTCTGAAGGAAAATAAACATGGCATTTGGACAGGGGGGTTTGAGGTTAGATTAAAAACTGAGTTAATTGCATCTTATGTTCACTTAGAGGTACCAGCAAGTCACACATTTACCTGCTCTATCCTCATGTTCCTGTACTCACTGACATGTAGCACTGGGAGTAATCCAGAGATTACAACCTTTGAGGTCCTGCTTTTCAGTCTGCAACCTAGCTCCCTAAATTCCCGTTGCGAGACCATGTTCATACCCGGCCAATAGACTATCTCTCTTGTGAGTCTCCTTTTCCATTCTATATCCATGTGTGAATGATGAAATTGTTGGAGAATACCAGGTTCCAAAGATTATGGTACGATGAACTGGCTGCTAATGACACCCCAAGTAATGCATTGCTTATCCCGATAAGGCTAAAGTGGTCACACATGATCGTGGGACATGTTGAATTGAATCAGGCCATCCTGAATGATAGTTTCCCCCAGTTCAGTGTGGAATCACGTGGCAGCATTTCTTCTTGTAGCACTTGTGCTGCGCAAAATGCATCGGAACAGTTGACATACTTGCATTTTTCAACAAGCGTAACCAATGCTGCTCCTTTGAAATGCCAATTTTGTCAAAACATTCAGGGCAGCACGGTGGCACAGTGGTTAGCACTACTGCCTCACAGCGCCAGGGACATGAGTTCAATTCCGGCCGTGGGCCACCATCTGTGTGGTGTTTGCATATTCTCCCCTTGTCTGCGTGGAGTTCCTCCGGGTGCTCCGGTTTCCTCCCACAGTCCAAAGATGTGCGGGTTAGGTTGATTGACCATGCTAAATTGCCCCTTAGTGTCAGGGGATTAGCAGGGTAAATGTGTGGGGTTATGGGAATAGGGCCTGGGTGGGATTGTAGTCGGTGCAGACTCAATGGGCTGCATGGCCTCCTTCTGCACTGTAGGGCTTCTATAATTCTATGATTCCAGATATTTCAATGTTAGCTCATGAACTAAGGTGATAGGACTGGTTTCTGAGGTCGATCTGCTTATGATGTCTGAGGAATTCCATGAATTGCTTTGGATTGCTTTGTACCAATGTCCATTCTTGAGTCGCTCTTCAGTGCAATATTGTTTGGGCTTGTCTAGCAGGTCTTTCTGGAACATTCCACAGGAGTAGATGCGATCGCCAGTTCAACAATTCTGCCTGCCAGCTCTGTTTTTGAAAAATAACAATTTTTCTCTGCATCTGCTGAAAAAGTAATCTATGGATTCTGCAGGTTGTTGTCAAACTAACATGACCTCTAGTCGATGAATATCGAAGTTTAACCTAATTCTGAACTGTTCTTCCAACATAGTATATTGTGCGGATCCTTTATCCCATCTTCTGTTAACACTGCTGTGTTCAGCCAGTGTGGATCCTTGTTCCCGATTGATAGGTGAATTTCTTATGGCTCGCTTGTGTGGTTCAGGCACACCTGAACCAAGAAACCATAGCTCTGTAGACTGTTTAAATATTTTAAATTTGGAGACTAGATCAGCTGCATCCCAATTCAAACTGATTTGATTTGATTTATTATTGTCACATGTATTAATATACAGCGAAAAGTATTGTTTCTTGTGTGCTATACAAAGTATATCATACATAGAGAAGGAAAGGAGAGAGTGCAGAATGTAGTGTTACGGTCATAGATAGGGTGTAGAGAAAGATCAACTTAATATCAGGTCGGTCCATTCAAAAGTCTGATGGCAGCAGGGAAGAAGCTGTTCTTGAGTCAGTTGGTATGACTTTGTATCTTTTTTCTGACGGAAGAAAGTGGAAGAGAGTATGTCCGGGGTGCGTGGGGTCCTTGATTATGCTGGCTGCTTTTCCGAGGTAGTGGGAAGTGTAGACAGAGTCAATGGATTGGAGACTGCTTTGCGTGATGGACTGGGCTTCGTTCATGACCCTTTGTAATTTATTGCAGTCTTGGACAGAGCAGGAGCCGTAACAAGCTGTGATACGACCAGAATGAATGCTTTCTATGGTGCATCTGTAGAAGTTGGTGAGGATCGTAGCAGACATGCCTCCTGAGAAAGTAGAAGCGTTGGTGGGTTTTCTTAACTATAGTGTCTGGAAGGACCAGGACAGGTTGTTGGTGATCTGGGCACCTAAAAACTTGAAGCTCTCGACCCTTTCTACTCCGTCCCCATTGATGTAGACAGGGGCATGTTCTCCTTTACATTTCCTGAAGTCAATGACTATCTCCTTCGTTTTGTTGACATTGAGGAAGAGATTATTGACTGGGGAATTTTGTGGGCATTTTGACAATATCCTTTCGACCTTCCTCCTTGCTTCATTCAATTTATTGTTCAACAATCCCGAAGCAACGCATTATAATCATATCCTCTTCTGCATCATGATTTTATGATGGTTTTGTTTAGTTTTTTTAATTCTCCCTCGCTCACATCGATCCGACCCACACCCTGGTCACTCGCCATTCCTGATTGAGCTCACCTGGTGCTGGTCCTCTCAATGCACCGTCCCACTCACTACAAAGATTTCTTCTGCTTACTAGGTCTTTATTTAGCCGGAATTTTATGGGTACGCCTGCCCTGATTCCGGGGCGTGTGAGTCTCGGAGAATGGCAGTCTCCATTGGCCTCGGGCAGGATTGTACCAACCTCAGGCAGACGTGCCAGTAAAATTCCGACCTTTGTCTTCAAAGCTTTTCTGTACAGTCAGCGCGCTGTGTTTTGAAAAGTCCCCAGCGCTGACTTTGTAGTGGTCCGACCAAAACATCGAGGGTTGCTCCATGCCATGCAGCACGATCCAAGGCTGCGCACCATTTTCTACCTGTATTGAATCTTGTTGCCACACTGTTTGCCAACTGCGGAACGTCACGTGGTGCTTTTATAATGATATAAAGGCACCAATCACTCATTAGGGATCATGTAAGCACATTGTGGGTTCATTTCTTTAAGGCACTTGAGAACATTTAAATTTGGGTAGAAGACTTGAAACCATCACCAGCAGGGCTGTGTCTGCTTTGTTCTGCTCACAGTCCAAAGTGAAACTGAGACTGGATCACATGACCCAATTCCCTTCGAGTGATGGCGCGCTACAATCCCTTAAAGGAATATTAGAACAGGAGGTTGGTCAAAATGAGTTTTTTAGAAAGCCTGTCAACACTGAGGCATGTAGACTCCTTAAAAGTTTGTCTTCTTAGAATTTTAGAATCTTAGGTCTTGTTGTGGGAAATCACCACTCAGAGTCAGATTAAAGATTCAACATGTAGTTTATTGGACAAAGCTTTGGGAGAAGCGCTTGGCACTCCGCAGTGCTCGCAGTCACCTTCTCAAATTTAAAAATGGCTGCTGAGCTTCTTTTATACATTTTGAAGAGTCAACAAGTACAGACATTAGCAGTTATCACATCATTAGCCAATTATGCCCCCCTAGCAACGACTGACCTCGTTAACAAAACTTATTGTTTCGGTTCCGCTTTATCTTAAGTTAAGTCGATCATCTGGACCTCAAGGTCTGGTTTTTTGTCTGTTCTGTCATAATTAGACAATAACAGGATGTAGCTCAAAGGTTAATTCGTTGTGCAATGTCTGCCTAAGTCAGCACATTTTAATGTCTTTCCACAGAGTCCATTTTGTACCAGGTAACCATCTTGTATCTTCTAATTTCGGGATTCCCCCTGGCAGCGTCTCACTTTTACTCCAACAGTTTCCTGAAAGCAAATTGGTCACCCACCTCCCAACCAGCATCCATTAAATCCTGAAGCGGACAGGTTGGTGGTGGGCCAGGGAAAATTTTTCAAATTTAATTTCTTGCCCAACCCAACCTCACCTATTCTCAGGGTTTATAAAATTAGTCCCTTTAACTCTATTTCTCCCTTTTCTCGCTGTGCAGTTGCTGCCTTCCCTGATATTGAATGTTTTCATGCATTCGGAGTAATGCATGCAGTTCTGGTTGCCACACTACCAGAATGACGTGGAAGCTTTGGAGGGAGTGCAAATAAGGTTCTCCAGGATGTTGCCTGGTCTCAAGTGTGTTGACTATGAGGAGAGGTTGAATAAACTAGGGTTGTTTTCACTGGAAAGGCGGAGGCTGAGGGAGACTTGATAGAGGTCTACAAAATTATGAGAGACAGACATGATGGATAGTCAGAGGCTTTTTCCCAGGGGTGGAAGTGTCAATTATAAGGAGGCACAGGTTCAAGGTGAGAGGGGGTAAGTTGAAGGGAGATGTGCGGGGGAGGTTTTTCACGCAGAGAGTGGTTGGTGCCTGGAATGTGCTACCAGAGGAGGTGGTGGGGTGGAAGCAGGCACATTAGTGACATTTAAGAGGCATCTGGATGGGTACATGAATAGGGAGGGAATAGAGGGATACGGACCGAGAAAGGACAGAAGGTTTTCTTTAGTTTGGTTACAGCATCATGATCAGCACGGGCTTGGAGGGCTGAAGGGCCTGTTCCTGTGCTGTACTTTTCTTTGTTCTTCTTTGTTTGAGCCCTTAAAGGTGAATGTTTCAGATGCAACTCTTCATTAGAATCATTCTAAAATATTGTACGTAAAGCACTAATCTGCCTTGTTCCTTTCCAGGTGTTGATTGAGGTGCTATGTGTTGATAGAATTTCCTGGTTTTATTTCACAGTAAATGGTGATGGCTCGGCAGCACCTACTCAAGGATGATTAGGAATGGGCAATGAATGCTGCTCTGGCCAGCGATGCCCGCAACCGATGAAAGAATACATTTTTAAAAATGAGTTGTAGCCAGAAACATGAAGGCGGTCATCGTGCACACTTGCATTTTAACAGAAGACAGACAATATACCTACGTCTCCTCCCTTAATTCATGCATTAGATGATAATCATGTCCAAACATTCCATAAAAAGAGGTGTCAAAGTGAGAGATGAGGCCAAAATAAACACGCTGTATTAGAACTACCAATTTCTGTTGAACTATATTTTTGCCCTAATCTGCCCCAGAATTGATTTTGTCAGTAAGTGGAATTAAGTCCAAAGCACATCCTCTAACCGAGAGGCGTTTGATGATTTATCACTGCTTTGGTAGTTCAGTTCTTTTTTAGAATGTCAAAAATGTGGCTATATAAAGTAACAGTTTACTTGTAAAGCTACTGAATAAAGATTGGATTGTAGTTTCAGAACAAACTATCCTTTAAAAATGGGGCATAAGATATATTTAAAAATGTCAATCTTATCAGTGGGGGAGGGATGGTGTTAGTGAGGAATGCAATCCAGGCTCACTCTCTTATGGATCCTATTTCTGTCCCTCCAAAGACTTGGGCGGAATTCTCCCAAAAGATTTCGAAGTGTTGAATTCGCGGGAACACTGGAGTAATTCACACTGTTTTTTTTCAGTGGGAGTTCAGACTAGAATCTTCCACACTCTGCGCACTGCAGGGGCCACCAGTGTGACTCTCATTAGATTTCAGGGGACGGGGCCTATTCCCACCTGGGAGGCTGGAACCAGCGGGCCTCTGCACATGTGCAGTGGCCCCGAACTGTCAGCCTCCCGATTGCTGGTCAGCTCAATCACTAGCCAGCCTGGGATCCCTGCAGTGCTGTCTCCCAACGGCCCGATCACAGCCCCCCCAACTATATCCGGGCCTCCCAACCGTCCCGGACCGCCCGTTCTCCAGCCCCCGCCATCGCAGTGCCAAACCCCCCTGCCACCCCCCACCCCCCCACCCCACCCCCCAATCACCCCCTCACCGCACCCCCCACCCCAGCAGCTACCCCACTGGCAGACCCCCATTTCCCGGCAGATGCCCCGTTTGCCCCCCTTCACTTCAGTGGGGTCAGGCCGTTAGCTCCCAAAAGTGGGGAGCTACTTTAAACCACGCTGGGGTGAAACACCCTGGCGGGGTAAGAGAGGCTAGCGGGCCCGGAGAATTCAGTCCCAGGCACGCTAATTGCATTTAACTGATATTTGAATTATCATTTAAATGCTAGCCCTGCCTCCCCGCCAATTTCCGACGTGGAGCAGACTGCGCCTGAAATCCGGCGCTGGGAGGCGCCACCTCGTGGGAACCATGTGAATCACCCGCTGCGTGATTCTCCTGGCCTGCTGCACTAGAAAACCAGTGCAGCATGATGGGAGAATTGCCCCCACTACCCCCACCCGCACCTCCCACCCCCCACCACCCTCCCACCACCCTCCCACCCCCCCCCCCCACCACCCCCACCCCCCCCCCCCCCCCCCCACCCCACCCCCGTACTCCAGATTCCAACATCCAGCATCAGAGACACCAAAACTGAGGAAATGACCTCTCCTCAATTTGATCTTCTCCTCCCAACCCCAGGGGACATATTTCACTCAGGCAGCCAGCCAGACCCTGACAGGCACTCACTACCCATCCTGGGATCTGTTGTACTTGGGTCTTGGCAGATTTCCTAGATCCATGCTCTCATTCCAACCAATTTATGGCAGGAATAAGTAAGAAAGCTACGGTTTGATATCCTGGAAAACCTATGCTGATAAAGCAGACAAATCCGCAACAACCTCCTTTAATTCCTTACCAAAGAATCATCTGGAGTTCACCGAAGACCATAAGTCGTCGGAGCAGAAGTAGGCCATTCAGCCTATCGAGTCTGCTCCACTATTCAATGAGATCACGACTGATCTGAAATGATATTCCTCAACTCCACTTCCCCCCCTTATTCACAAAACCCTTTATTCCGTTACTGATTGAAAATCTGTCTATTTCACTCTTGAACATACTTAACGATGCAGCCTCTACTGCCCTCTGCAGTAAAGAAATCCACAGATTCACTACCCTCTGAGAGAAGAAATTTCTCCTCTGTCTTAGACGGGTGACCTCTTACTCTGAGAGGTTAACATTTATATTAATGTTAACAATGACAGATGTTAAGCTTGTAGTTACCTATAGTTGCTTATAGTTACCTATTTTTGTCTCCCTTTTTGAATAAGGGTATTATATTGGCAGTTTTCCAAACATCTGGGACTCCTCCAGAATTTAAGGATCCTGGGAAGATTATTACCAGTGCATCCACTATCTCTGCAACTACTTACTTTAATGTCTTAAGATGCAATCCGTTAGCAGGGGACTTATCGGCCTTTAGCCCCATTAGTTTCCCTAGTATTTTTTCTCTAGTCATAGTTATTTTGTTCATTTGTATTTATTTCCTCCCCTCTTTTGCCCCTTGATTATTTAGTATTTTTAGAATGTTATTAGTGTCTTCCACTGTGACGACTGATGCAAAGTATTTATTTAACTCCTCTGCCATTTCCTGGTTCCCTATTATTATTTCCCCAGTCTCATTCTCTACCTCCGAAGATTGATGCCTGATTCATTTAATCAAACTCTCCTTCATTTAACAAGTTTGGATCAAAATGAATTTAATTTACTAACCCTCCATAGGTTACTTGGAAGCAGTGAGTAATTTCAAGTTCCTGGGTTCAGTGATGGTAGAAGATGGAAGCAGGGAAATGGAAATTAAACATTGGATTAACTCTGCTTGGAATAATTTAAAAAGACAAGCAATGGCGTAGTGGTATTGTCGCTGGACTACTATTCAGAAACCTAGGCTAATGCCTGGGGATCTGGGTTCAAATCCCACCACAGCAGATGGTGAAGTTTGAATTCAATAAAAATCTGGAATTCCAATTCCAATGATGACCATGAAACCATTGTCAATTGTTGTAAAAACCATTCGTTCACTAATGCCCTTTAGGGAAGGAAATCTGCTGCCCCCTTACCGGGGGGGGGGGGGGGGGCGTGGTCAGTGAAGGTTGTACTGAGGAGAGCTTAGAACGGCATTTGTTGAAAAGAGACAGAGTGGAAATATGATGAGGTGAGTAATGAAGATGAGACTGTCAGGAAGAAGAGGAATGCCTAAGATCGGATGGAAAGAAGCAGTGGCGAGGGAAGACTGGAAGAGGAATAGGTGACTGGCAGGAAGAGATGGAGAGGAGTGATTGACCAGCATTTTGACAACCCCAAATAAAATGAGAGAAGCCAGAAGAAGGGAACCTTTGATTAGGTTTCCCATAAGCTGCTAAACACAAATCATCAAGGAAGAAGCCAGACCACAAGTCATGCACTAAACACTATATTGGTTACAAATCATAACTTAGAGTTAAAGTTGGGCACACAAATGCTTAATAGATGACAAGCCCAAAAATATGACAAGCCCAAAAGTGACAGAAGGATGATGATTTGTTTTAAGATAAGCTTTAAGGAATGCCAATTTAACTGCACTAGAGTGGCTTAGGCATAGTTTCTAAGTGTTGATTGTGCCATTGGAAACTCTCAAAGCATAGCCCCCACTATTTCCATTTAAGAAATGAATTAAAAATGCTCGTGTACTTATGCTTCTCTGTTTAAATCAGTGACAGGCAGCCTAGGCTAGTGAGTAAACTGCATCAGTGGCCCTCCTTCACCTCAGTGGGTCGTAAGCTTGAAATCGGGCTTGTTGACTAACCTTAACCCTATGAATAAGATTGAATACCCGTCAAATATTTCATAGCAAGTTATAGAAAATGCTTAGTCTTTCATATATTAATAGAACTGTCGCCAACTTCAAAGGGCAAAAACAAAATAAATATTTGGGGGCGATCTTAGCAAAAATAATTCTAAGTGCCAAACAAGCGTGAAAACAGGAGAGAATCTCATCAATTTTAGGGTGAGTTAAAAATCCGATCTGAGCAAAAAATGAAGCAAGGTCCCACCAGCAGGGGGAGGGGGCGCAACTCAAGCTCACCATAAAGCCAGCATATTGAACCAGAGGGCGCCACTGTGCATGCGCAGATCTCTCTCTGTTCTATGCTCCAGCACAGAGGGAGATCTGTCAGGCACCCAACCCTGCTATCACTGGCCTCTCCCCCTGCTATCGATGGCCTCCCCCGCATTATCCCTGGCCTCTCCCCACTTTCACTGGCCTTCCCCCCCATTTTTGGGGACCATATGCGATCCTTGCTGATGAGGACCTTCACCTGCGAAGCGGTTAAGGCAAGTGAGCCCAGACAATGGTGTTGCACACTGATTTGTAATATTTAAATCTCCATTTAAGTAGATTTAAATATTGAGATCAGCCTTGATATCCGGGCCTGGTAAGATCGTGATCAGCGAGAAATCAGGCACGACCCCGATCTTCCGCCTCTCTTGCGATCTTACCTGATTGCCCCGCCCACCGACGGGATGCGAAGATAAGATCGCCCCCTTATACTTTGGACACACAGGGACTGCATATCTCTCACAGTCAATGTTGTGAGCCACCAGCATGCACCTCACTTCACTTGCCCTTGCTTTGCCAGCATTTCTCTTCAGTCATACTGGTGGGTAAAGTCTGCGCAGGTGGACATCAGCGGAATGTGCCAACCCTGCGCATGGGCAACAGTCAACTAAATGCTTCATGGGCCACACTCAGAACCCAGATGGGCCGCATGTGGCCGCAAGTCTGAATTGTGACCACTGGCCTAAATCATCTCAGTAATCCAGGTGGGCTGAGGTACTTCTAAAAAATTTATTCATGGGACATGGGCGTCGCTGGCTGGCCAGCATTTATTGCCCATCCCTAGTTGCCCTTGGAGGGCAGTTGAGAGTCAACCACATTGTTGTGGCTCTGGAGTCACATGTAGACCAGACCAGGTAAGGTCGGCAGATTTCCATCTCTAAAGACATCAGTGAACCAGATGGATTTTTCTGACAATGGTTTCACGGTCATCAGTAGATTCTTGATTCCAGATATGTTTTATTGAATTCAAATTCCACCATGGCGGGATTTGAACCCGGGTCCCCAGAACATTAGCTGAGTTTCTGGTTTAATAGTCTCGGGATAATACCACTTGGCCATCACCTCCCAGGGTGCAGCAGGTGTTCAATGTTATCCATCTGATTTCTTCCTCTCTCCTCTCCATTTCTCAGTCACTGCCCAGGGAGAGACAAGGTCAGTTCACCCATGTAAAATCAAAATAATGTGCATGCTAAAAACTGGAAATAAAAACAGAGGGTTGTTGAACTCAGTATTAAATCCTCTTCCTACTGTACCTTCCCTTGCAAGTGCAGGAGATGAAATATCTGTCCCTTTACCTCCTCCCTCACCACCATCCAAGACTCCAAACATTCCTTCAAGGTGAAACACTGATTTACTTGCACTTTCTGGAATTGAATATAGTGTATCCGCTGCTCTTGTAGTGATCTCCCATACACAGATTAAGTGATTGATTTTCTGACCACTCTATTCATTCTACAGTGTGACCCTAAGCTTCCTGTCGCTTTCTATTTTACTTCTCCACTTCACTCCCATGCTTTTATCCCTGTCCTCTGGCTCTTACACAGTTCCAATGTAGCTCGAGGAACATCGCTTCATTTTTTGATTCAACAATTTACAAACTTCTGCTCTCAGATTGAGATCAGTAACTTCAGATCAAGGTCACAGCTCCCTTTATTTTGGACAGTGGGTGAACTGACCGTGTCTCTCCCTGGGCAGTGACTGAGAGATGGAGAGGAAAGGGGAAGAAATCAGATGGATAACATTGAACACCTGCTGAACCTGGGGAAGTGATGGCCAAGTGGTCTTATCCCTAGACTATTAATCCAGAAATTCAACTAATGTTCTGGGGACCCGGGTTCGAATCCCGCCATGGCAGATGGTAGAATTTGAATTCAATAAAAAATATCTGCAATCAAGAATCAACTAATGACTGTGATTCTTTTCTTCTATTTCCACCTCCTCAAGAACATCTTTTGTCTCTTTACTTGCCCTATTACCATCACCTTTGCTGTGCAACATCATGGTTTCTACTCCATCACAACCCTTCTCTTTTGTTCTTTCCTTCTTTTGTCCCT
Source organism: Mustelus asterias (assembly GCF_964213995.1). Classification (NCBI taxonomy): domain Eukaryota; kingdom Metazoa; phylum Chordata; class Chondrichthyes; order Carcharhiniformes; family Triakidae; genus Mustelus; species Mustelus asterias. The sequence continues at coordinate 18,401,252 of NC_135804.1, read as the reverse complement.
TTCTCGGCCGCCGTACTTGTTGAAAACTGGTGCATCTTTTCCAGTTCTAATGAAAGATTGTTGACCTGACATGTCAGGGACATAACTGGATAGTCACTGGGGTTGAGTGTGCACACTGTGTTTTGCGATTACTCAAAGTGATAATGATTGCAGCATGCAACCCAGCAAGCTATGTGCTGTTGAGTGGTTACACACCTCAGCAAGGAGCCCACGTCCACACAAGGCTAGCAGCACTTAAAAAAAATAACCTTCACTACTGTCACGGCTATGTGTCGCGTGGGAATGTGGAATATTAATCATTTGTTTCGTCGGCTTGTGTAATGCCTTAGATTGTTTCTATGAGGGAAAAGGAATATCTGAAACAGTACTGCATTTCAAAATGGCCGCAGAAATCACCTGACATACAAATTGGCTAAGTTTCTAGAAACCTCTGACTGTGGATCGCCAGTGGACATGGCCTGGTAGCTTGCACAATGGACTTCTCACCTGCCATCGGGACAATAGGCCACTAGACTTCCTGACCCCAGAAACTGCCAGGAACAAAGAAGGACTACTGTAGCTCATTATGCAAGGAGATTGCGAAGGACCCCCTATTTATTTTGTTGGCATCTTGGTCGCTTTGACAATGGGAGATTGAAGCTCCATCATTCATCTGGATTGCCCTCCATTGTGTGCCAATGGCAGCCGCCACACAATCAGAATCCCACTAGTGAAAAGCTGTGATGATAAACTTGTCTGATATTACAGCAGAGGGGATTGCACTGGTAACATCCAAGAGAAGCTGACAGAATGTAACATCATCTCTCTTTCCCTCTCCCCGCTATTCTCAAGTTTTCTCACTATCTTCTGCTACATTTTGGAATACATCACAGAGAATTTCATCTGGAAGGAACTTCAAGTCTCATAGTAAGGGCGGCACGGTGGCACAGTGCTTAGCACTGCTGCCTCACAGCGCCAGGGATCCAGGTTTGATTCTCGGCTTGGGTCACTGTCTGTGTGGAGTCTGCACGTTTTCCCTGTGTCTGCGTTGGTTTCCTCTGGGTGCACCGGTTTCCTCACACAGTCTGAAAGGCGTGCCGGTTAGGTGCATTGGCCATGCTAAATTCTCCCTCTGTGTACCCGAACAAGCGCTGGAGTGTGGCAACTAGGGGATTTTCACAGTAACTTCATTACAGTGTTAATGTAAGCCTACTTCTGACACTAATAAATAAACTTAAAGATTGTGGAAAAGGATGGATTACAATTTAAAAGAGACAGGGCAGGGATTTTCCATCCCCCCAAACCAGTATGTTTTCCAGCGGCAAAGTGGCTTGCCATTAGCCAACTGTAGGATCTTCCAGCCCTGGCGATATCAATGGCATTTTGTGTTGTTAACCTGCTGTGCTGCCAGGGAACCTGCCACGGGAGAGTGATCATCAGCAGGACTGGAAGATCCCAACAGCAAGAAGGGCTGGAAAATTCAGTCCACTGTCTCCAGAAAATCAATCCAATTACACCGGCCACAACACCCCAGAAGTTTCAAGTCCCACTGAAAGGAACATCAGAATGTAGATTTTTTTCTGAATGGATTTTAACTTTTATCAATTCTACCTCCTCCACACTGTAACTTGTACTGTTTAACATGCTAGTGTGTGTGTATGTCTTGGGATTCAAACCGTATTTTTACCTTTTAATAAATATTATATTTTTAGTGTTTGAGGTTTTAGCAATAAAACTAATTCTTTACTTGTTGTCTCAAGGGATCTGGCTGGCTTATTTCCTCATACAGCTTTACACCTGGCCAAGTACATCTTGAATTAATAAAATCACAACTTTTAAAAACTCAACCTTGTTATAATCAGCCTCAGGAGTGGAAAAGATTGGAATTTATTCATCCCTCTGCACTAACAACTACGTTAAACCTGACTACCTCTCAAAGGTGAGGTACATTCAAGCTAGTCTGCAACTGCTTACAGGAGAGTTACAGACTAACAGAGGCCAGAGTGCATCTTAGCTCAGTTGGCTGAATAGCTGGTGAGTGATGTCAGCAGCATGGGCTCAGTTCCCACATCGGCTGAGGCTATTCATGAAGGTCCCACCTTCTCAAACTTACCCCTCACCTCAGGTGTGGTGATCCTCAGGTTAAATCGCCACCAGTCAGCTCTCCCCCTCAAAGGCAGAGCAGCCCATGGTTATCTGGGACTATGGCGACTTTAACTTTTCCTGTAATATCATAGAAAATCAGTATCATAGAATCCTACAGTGCAGAAGGAGGCCATTCAGCCCAATGAGTTTGCACTAACCACAATCCCACCCAACCCCTATCCCCATAACCCCATACATTTTACCCTAGCTAGTCCCCCTGACATTAAGGGGTAATTTAGCATGGCCAATCCATCTAACCCGCACATCTTTGGACTGTGGGAAACTGGAGCACCTGGAGGAAACTCACGCAGACACGGGGAGAATGTACAAACTCCACACAGACAGTGACCCAAGCCTGGAATCGAACCACCATGCCACCCAATAGGCAAACTAAAAGCGATATTCTCTAAGCATGATTTAGTAGGCAACTTATATACTCAAACCTACTGAAAAGATGCCCAATTTAACTACTAAATTAACTATTAAAACATCTGAAATGCCCCCTCCATGGTTATACATTACTCTGTCCCTTACGTGGATATTTCATTCTCCAGGTAGCATTCCAAAGATATTCTTAGCTCCCGCTGGCTTGTTTCTTTTCTCCATTTCCAGCTGATTAACTTTGAACACAAACTGACTTTCACAGTAAGGATTACCCTGGAGATTCCTCTCTCTAGTCAAAGCTAGGCAAATCTTCCAATTTCATTTAAATCCTCAAGAACTTGATCTCTTCAATCCAAGCATGAGCTCCCACCTGCATTTTGTGCTGGCTGCCTCTATCTCTCTGCTCTCTCTGTGTCCCAGATTCTTGCAGACTGACCTAGCTGAGAAGTTCAGGAATATCTTCAGAAAACCCTGTAAACCGATCCCACAATATCTTTCTGTGGCCTGTTGCCCTCTGAAAGCCCATCTCCACAGCAACAGGAATCAAATGGGCTATGTCTCCAGGTTGATATTCTGATGAACTATCTTCTAAACTCACAGTTCCATTTTATTTTGAAATTAAATAAACAGTTAAAAAAGTATAACTGTTAAAAAAACCTAACACTTCTAACATGTTGCTGCGACCTAGAGATTAAAATCTATCCACTGTGAGCACGATTGCCCTGGTTATTGTTTACAGGTATGAACATCTTGCACCTTCTTGCCAGAAAGACAAACTGGGGGCCGCCTTTAGCTTTGAAGAACTGAACCATCCAAGCCTATCGTTAGGCAGAATTTAAATCAGATCACTTTACAGTCAGTCACTGGAAATTCAAACATATTTTTAAATGTTATTGTAATGGCACAGCAGCACAGTGGTTAGCACTGCTGCCTCACAGCGCCAGGGACCCGAGTTCGATTCCAGGCTTGGGTCACTCTCTGTGTGGAGTTTGCCCCCCGTGCCTGCCTGGCTTTCCTCCGGGTGCTCCAGTTTCCTCCCACAGTCCAAAGATGTGCAAGTTAGATGGATTAGCCATGACAAATTCATCATAGAACCAATCATAGAAACCCTACAGTACAGAAAGAGGCCGTTCGGCCCATCGAGTCTGCACCGACCACAATCCCACCCAGGCCCTACCCCCATATCCCTACATATTGTACCCACTAATCCCTCTAACCTACTCATCTCAGGACACTAAGGGGCAATTTTAGCATGGCCAATCAACCTAACCCGCACATCTTTGGACTGTGGGAGGAAACCGGAGCACCCGGAGGAAACCCACGCAGATACGAGGAGAATGTGCAAACTCCACACAGACAGTGACCCAAGCCGGGAATCGAACCCAGGTCCCTGGAGCTGAGAAGCAGCAGTGCTAACCACTGTGCTACCGTGCCACCCACAATATTATTGCCCCTTAGTGTCAGGGAGATTAGCAGGGTAAATATGTGGGGTTACGAGGATAGGTCCTGGGTGGGATTGTGATCGGTGCAGACTCGATGGGCCAAGTGGCCTACTTCTGCACTGTAGGGATTCTATGATTCTATAACACACTGCACTCAGGTCCTTGGAGTTAGATACTGGTTTTGACCGCTGTTCCCCTTTATTTCTCTATTCTACCCTACGTTACAGATACAATCCAAAAGCATAATTATCCTACAAGCTTTATACTTGTAACAAGTGGCAAGAAAGTTTACAGATGTCACAAGTGGTCAAGGTCAATGAATGCAGCTTTCCATGCCTTATCCTACCAACAGCAGCACTCGCTCATTCACTGCTTCATTCACAACACACCCTCACTTAGTTAACAAACTCTGCCAAGGCTCAAACTTCACACTCAGAACTTTATTTCACCCTCACATACTTGGTATTAACGTAAGCCTCGAACTCATTAATGATCTGGATGGGAATGTGGAAGGTATAATCAGTAAGTTCACAGATCGGTGGAGTGGTAAATAATGAGGAGGAAAGCATTAGATTACAGGATGTTATAGACAGGCTGATCAGATGGGCAGAACAGAGGTAAATGGAATTTTACCATGACAAGTGTGAGGTGATGTATTTAAGACCATAAGATATAGAAGCAGAATTAGGCCATTCAGCCCATTGAGTCTGCTCCATCATTCAATCGTGGCTGATATGATTCTCATCCCCATTTCGCCTTCCTTCTCCCCATAACCCTTGATCCCCTTATTGACCAAGAACCTATCTGTCTCTGTCTTAAAGACACTCAATGACCTCCACAGCCCTCTGTGGCAATGAGTTCCACAGATTCAACACCCTCTGGCTGAAGAAAGTCTTCCTCATCTCAGTTTTAAAGGAGCACCCCTTTACTCTAAGGTTGTGCCCTTGAGTTCTACTCTCTCCCACTAGTGGAAACAGGATGAACAAGGCAAGGGGCTACACAATGAATAGTAGGATGTAAGGAAGGACAGAGGACCACAGGGTCCCAGGGGTGCATGTCCATAGGACTCTGCAGGCAACAGGACAGGTAGATAATGTGGTTAAGAAGGCATACGGGATATTTCCCTTTATTCACCGAGGCATAGAATGTACTCTGTAAGAGCAGGGAGTTTATGGTGGAGCTGTCCAAAACATTTGTTAGGCCACAGCTAGAGTACAGTATGCAGTTCTGGCTGCAACACTATCGGAAGGATTTGATTGCACTAGAAAGGGTGCAGAGGAGGTTCACCAGGATGTTGCTGGGGCTGGACCTTTTCAGCTGTGAAGAGAGGCTGGTTAGGCTGAGATTGCTTTCCTTAGAGCAGGGAAGGCTGAGGGGGGACCTGATTGTACAAAATTATGAAGGACACAGATACAGTACTTAGAAAGGAACATTTCCTCTCACTGGAAGGGCCAATAACCAGGGGGCTTAGATTTAAGGTAAGAGGGAGGGGATTTAGAGGGGATGTGGGGGAAATTGTTTTCATCCAGGGGATGGTGGGAATCTGGGACTCACTGGTTGAAAGGATGATGGAGGTGGAACCCTCACAACAGTTAAGAAGCATTTAAATGAGCACTTGAAATGCGTAGCATTCAAGGCGATGGACCAAATGCTGGAAAATGAGATTAGAATAGATATGTAATGATTCATGGAATTTAAATGAGGAGTTGGACAGGGTGGCGCAGTGGCAAGGGGTTAGCACTGCTGCCTCAGCGCAAGGGACCCGGGTTGAATTCTGGCCTTGGGTCACTAGCTGTGTGAAGTTTGCAAATTCTCCCCATGTCTGCGTGTCTTTCTTCCAGGTGCTCCGGTTTCCTCCTATAGTCCAAAAATGTGTGGGCTAGGTTGTTTGGTCATGTTAATTTGATCTAGTGTCAGGGGGTTAGCAGAGTAAATGTGTGGTGTTATGGGAATAGGGCCTGGGTGGGATTGTGGTCGGTGCAGGCTTGATGGGCCGAATGGCCTCCTTCTACACTGTAGTGACTCTATGTGCTTGATGGCCAGCACAGACTTGATGGACCAAAGGGCCTTTTTCTGTGCTGTAATGACTCTATGACTCACAGCTTTCACACACACAGTGTGCCATCATCCAAACATTTTGCATCACAGTCGCTGACACACTCTTCCTTTGCATGTCAAGGTGGCCCACAAGAGGCAACGGCAGAAACCCATCTGGTTCACTAATGTTCGTTAGGGAAGGAAATCTGCCGTCCTTACCTGGTCTGGCCTACATGTGACTCCAGGGCCACAGCAATGTGGTTGACACTCAACTGCCCTTGGGCAACTAGGGATGGGCAATAAATGCTGGCTACCAGCGATGCCCATGTCCCATGAAAGAATTTTATAAAAGCTAACTGAGTGAGTGATGCAGGCACAGCTATATTTGGCCCACGTGAAGGAGCTGTACTGGGAATAATTGGAACATCCATCAGTGACAGTGTGGGCATTGGCATGGCTCAAACCATCAAGGAAAATGATATTTTTCTGCCTAATAGATCTCTACAAATCCCATTTCACCACCATTAAGCAATTTGTCATGATGTGCAAGCTACATTTGCTTTAATTCCCCCTCTCATCACCCCAATCCTGCCTTAATACTTTCAGATACCCATGAACGGCCACTGGCTAGCTCCAGACAGCCTAAAAAGCAAACAGATTGAACAGGAAGAAGCAATTACTTGATCTGACACTTGTAACCAGAATCTTAGATACTGGCACTGTGTATCTGTATATGGTGAGTCACTGGGTATGAGTGGGCTGTAGCTAGGTCAAAGGGAAAGGATTGCACAGTTGGCAGCTCTCTAGAGGGCGACTTTTAAGTTTATTTATTAGTCACAAGTAGGCTTACATCAACACTGCAATGAAGTTACTGTGAAAACCCCCTCGTCGCCACACTCCGGCACCTGTTCGGGTACACTGAGGGAGAATTTAGCATGGCTATTTCACCTAACCTGCACATCTTTGGATTGTAGGAGGAAACCCGAGAACCCAGAGGAAACCCATGCAGACACGGGGAGAACGTGCAAACTCCACACAGACAGTGACCCAAGCCGGGAATTGGACCAGGGTCACCCTGGTTCCCTGGCGCTATGAGGCAGCAGTGCTAACCACTGTGCCACCGTGCCACCCCATGGGTTCTGATCCACACATGGGTTCTGATTCAGAGAACTTCAATGAGGGATTGGACAGGGTGGCACAAAGTAAAGGGTCAATGGACATGTATGCAGAAACACTTGATGCATTGCTCGCCCTGTTGCCACTGTTAAGAAGCTTGGACATCAAGCTCCAACGTGGCACTGGGTTTTACACAGAGCTTGGAGCCCATCTTTTCAATTGTGGAAGTGGTGGCAATTCTCCAAGAAAACTTCAGGGCCCAGCTGTGATGCAGCATCTGATGGTAAGGTGGAAAATTACATCAAATTAGCATTAGACACTGACTGGCGCCACAATCTGCCAACTCTGCAGACTTCCAGCCCACATTCGTAATAGCCTCACCAACACCCTTGCCAACAAGATGACACAGACACCATTTTCTACTAAACTGGCACCCACATCTCTGACACCATTGGCACTACGGAGCCAGATTTTTTGGCTATTAATTCTGTTTCTCTCTCCACAGATGCTGCCTGGTCTGCTGAGTCATTACAGCATTTTCTGTTTTTATTACAGTTATTTCACTATTGTACTTCAACTGCCTGGCTCAGAGCTCAAAGGAACTGTAGCCCACACTATCCTCATGAAAATGAATTTAGCAGAAAAAGATCACATGAAATGCCTTCAAGCAGGAAAAGATGAGTTGAAGTAAAATGCTAAACAAAATATTGAAAATCTACAGCTCCTTTGCTTCTCTCTTCATTGGGGTAACTATATTTTCTCTTAATGAAGGCACTGAGTAATAGTCTGTCAACAATATAATTGATTACGTATATCGCTGGCTGTTGATGATTAATTGTCTGCTCTATGATCACTCTGCAACAACCCTTGGTGCAAAATCTCATGATGTTAAGGAACGACTGCTGAAAAATTGTATTTGATAAATGTGTCACAAGCTGACATCTTTTTTCCTAAACTGGTGAAGATTTTTAAATGAATTGCATCCCATTCATTTGCACATTATTCATCAAATGTCAGAGGCAACATAGATCATATTGCTGCGAGCTGATATCTAAGCAAGCTGATTCCAGTTCCTGCCATTTATGAAGTGCTTGGTTCAACCTGAAGCACAGGCTCACACTGGTGAGAGGATTAACCAGCTTTTATTCTGTTTATCCAAACTCCGCAAGTGAGCAGACGATGTTCTCGTGGCCGCACGCACGCTTCCATACTTACACCTGCTCCATCCATAGAAGTACTCACTTCAGAAGTGCTGAGAAGCTCGATTTCTGTCTGAGATGTCAGCACAGTTTCTAAATGGGATGAACTTTGTCAGTTGTTGATCAGATTAGTACATTGATAATTGGTTTTGAGTGGAGAATCTGGCCTTAGTATTTTTCTTGTGTGATTCTTCTTCTTCATTTGTGGGACATTGGCATCGCTGGCTGGCCAGCATTTATTGTAAGAGTTTTAACAACACCAGGTTAAAGTCCAACAGGTTTATTTGGTAGCAAACACCATTAGCTTTCGGAGCGCTGCTCCTTCGAAGGAGCAGCGCTCCGAAAGCTAATGGTGTTTGCTACCAAATAAACCTGTTGGACTTTAACCTGGTGTTGTTAAAACTCTTACTGTGTTCACCCCAGTCCAACGCTGGCATCTCCACATCATGACTAGCATTTATTGCCCATCCCTAGTTGCCCAAGGGCAGTTGAGAGTCTACCACATTGTTGTGGCTCTGGAGTCACATGTAGGCCAGACCAGGTAAGGACGGCAGGTTTCCTTCCCTAAAGGACATTAGTGAACTAGGTGGGTTTTTCTGACAATCGACAATGATTTCATGGTCATCAGTAGATTCTTAATTCCAGATATTTTTAAAATCAAATTCCACCATCTGCCGTGATGGGATTCGAACCGGGTCCCAAAATCATTAGTTAAGTTGCTGTATTAATAGTCACATGGTAAGTCACGAGGCCATCGCTCCCCAACACAACTAATGACAACATTCGTGCACCCTTGCTGGGGTGCAAAATAATTTTCCATATACACAAAGGGATCTTAAAATGTAAATTGCTTGCACTAAGAGAAAAAGAAATGATGCCTCTGCTTCAACCAGTTTAAAACCGATTCAAAAACAATTTTTTTCCTTTTTTGTGCTAATCTAAAGTGCAAGATGTATGAGGTGCAGTTTGGAGGGAGATCAACATCGGAAAAGCAATGAAGTAAGTTTGCATGGGTGATCACAATGACAGATGTGGATTTTCATTTCTGACGCGAACCTATTAAGGGAGTAATGAAGACAAAAGCTTGTGTGCCAAAAGGCTGAAGTCTATCCTTGATCTAGGGATTTCTGCTCTGTCACTATGAAATTCATTACATTGTGAAATATCATTAATAAATAATGTGACAGTTCAGTTGTTGATTCCAATTATTTGTCAGCATTTGGTAGATGCAAAACACTTCAATAAACGAGAAAGAGTACAGTAACGCTACATACATTGATTTAACGGCACTTTGTGCATAGCCAAGTTCGCTACTGAACTTCTTTTTTTTAACTAAATCTTACGGCCTTGCCCACAGTCCTCGAAGAGTGGGCCCCAGTGAAGACCCGAGCTCACAGAGAACTGAAATTATTGATGAGATTCAGGCTGGGATTTTTCAGCCGCGCTCGCCTCAAGGCCGGAAATTCCTGCCCAAAGTCAACGGACCTTTGCATGGTCCGCCTCGCCCACTACAATTCCTGTGCTGGACGGGATGGGAAAACGTTGCCTCAAAAATCAGCCCCAAAAAAGGAGGAAACCGGAGCATCTGGAGGAAACCCACACAGACACGGTGAGAATGTGCAAACTCCACACAGACAGTGACCCAAGCTGGGAATTGAACCCAGGCCCCTGGCGTTTTGAGGTAGCAGTGCTAATCACTGTGCCACCATGTGGCCCAGATGTCTGCTATATTGTACACATAGATGTCTACTATATTGTACACAATTGATGTGGTCTATAACCACTCTGACTACCATATCTTCAAGATTGTTCATCATTCTGAGGACAAACTTATGGGAGATATATTCCACAGACTCTGAAGTGGGGCAGTCTGTGCATGACCACATGCAAGGAAGAGAGGGAGCAGCCACTCCCTGCCTCAAGACTCCTTCCCATCAGGAATGTGGCTCAGCAGCCAGTCCAGAGGAGCAGGGGGCAGTGTTAGCCATTGTGCGACAACAGGAGGTGCCTTAAAGTTCTACTTATGAGCAGATATTCTCAAAGTCAGACTCAAAGTGCAAATTCAAATAACAGGGACTCCCTGCAGGTCCATGATGCCTAATTCCTCTGTTCATGGGCTGGTGCACTGATGGGAGTGGGTGGGCGAGAGGGAATTTGAACTCCTCCCTAATGTCAAAAAAAAGAAGAGGGAATTGTTCGAATGGATGAGGCATTGTCCCCACTAGCCTCACCATTTCAGTTCTGCCAACTGCAGGTGATAAGGCCGCATGCGCCCCCAACGCCAGCCGAGTTCATCTGTAAATAGGCAGATTGAATGCAGATGAGATCATTGGGATTGGGCCAATGTCACTTTGGTTTGAATAGAGGAAGTTTCTGCAGCCTACCTGCCAGGCTGGAGCTGGCCAGAAGCTGATGACTGGAAGAAGAGGCTCCACAAGGAGTTTATGGACTTCTCAGACTCCGGGTCCCTCGATCTTTTCCCAAACTGCTGAATTATTTGGAATGCCTGACAATCTTCTCCCATCTCACAGGGCCAGGCCATCAGCTTGTGGACGCCTCCAGTGCGCCGAATGGCCACACTCTCACCGCTTTCCGCCGACTCCCCAGCCGCTTTGGTGCACCAGCTGGGCTTCCCTCTGCTGTGCCCAAATAGATTAGCCACTCACTAGGCCGCGTGTACGAATTGGGAATTAAATGTACCACCCCTGCGAGTGAGTCTGGGACATTAGTTCTCCAGCCCAATGACAGAACTTAGTGCTGCATCCACAGCTTAAACTCCACTCACATAGAACAGAATGGCTCAAAGGGCTGAATGGCCTACTCCTGCTTCTAATCTCTATGTAGTGACTCAAGGAGGATCTTGGAAGGTGACTGATCATGGAACTGTACACCTCGCAAAAATCAATGGCTTCAGGATAAGGAGGCAGGGAATCGGAAGTAAAGAATTTTCCAAGCACAGCGGCTGTTGCAAATTGAAAACAGAAAATTAAAACCTCATAGGTTAACCCAGCATGTATTTGCATAATCTTTATGTTTAAAAATATTATCGTACTGAAGATCTCTAGTGTAATTATTCCTGCATTTTCAATGAAAAATGAATACCATTTAAAAGCCGGTTAACCCACTTGCTATTTAGTTTGAAAATCAGGGCACAGTGTTTGCAATTGAAATGCACAGACGTTCTGTTTCTCTTGAGAGCTCCAGATCTAATACACTAAGCCTTGTTTTAACATGCCTTTGAAGAAAGATCAGTTTCTCTAACAATATACACATTATTTTATTGTCACAGGGCAGCCACACCTGTTCGTTCACCAACATGCTGCAATTTGACTTGGAAACAGAGTTGGGCTTCATGCCCACAACTTTGCCCGTGCCAGTTGGGTGCTCCGGGGCTGGTGGGGGGGGAGGGAAAAGGTGGGTGGGAGGGTGGGGTGGGCATCAAGGGTGATTGATTCAATGCCATCTTTGGCCAGTGCTATGGTTGAATGCTGAGAGAAACTCACAGCAGTCGTGGAGTGTGGCATGTTGTACTTTACAGGCTGTGGGCATATTAGCAAAGAAAGAGAATCTTAATGGAACTGCATTTCTGCCACAGAAAGTCAAGGAGGCTTATCTGATCCAGGAGACAACTCATTGAAATAAATGTACTTGTTTGTGATCTGGCTATTGATAAGCTAATCTCATTACCCTCAACAAAATGAAAGAAATTGATATAGACATTCAGGGGAAATTTTCTCCTGTAATGACTGGACTCTATGGACCTCTTTAATCTGGACAATTTTCTCCACTTGCCTCCTGCTCATACCTAGATGCAGGGCAAGGATATACTTGCATTCGAGGCAGTACAGCAAAGTTTCACTAAATTGTTTCTAGGATGGTAAGGTTGTCCTATTATGAGAGGTTGAGTAAATCAGGCTTATCATAAAATCCCTACTGTGCAGAAGGAGGCCATTCAGCCCATCGGGTCTGCACCGATTCTCCGAAAGAGCATCTTACACAGGCCCACCCTTATCCCCGTAACCCCGCACATTTGCCCTGGCCAGTCCACCTAACCTGCACATCTTCAGACTGTGGGAGGAAACCGGAGCACCCGGAGAAAAACCTTGCAGACACGGGGAGAACGTGCAGACTCTGCACAGACAGTGACTCAAGGCCGGAATTGAACCCGGGTCCCTGGCCCTGTGAGGCAGCTGTGCTAACCACTGTGCCACCGTGCCTCCCTTATATTCTCTGGAATTTAGGAATGAGAGGTGATCTCGTTGAAAATACAAGATTCTGAAGAGTCTTGACAGGGTGGAGGCTAAGAGATTGTTTCCACTGATTGGGAAATTTAAACCAGGGGGAATAGTCTCAGGATAAGGGGGCAATCACTTCGGACCGAGATGAGGAGAATTTTCTTCACTCAAAATCTTTGGGATTCTCTACTCCAGAAGGGAGTGGGCATGAAAGTGGAGTTGAAGTCCAAGACCAGCCATTCAATGGCAGGGCAGGCTCGAGGGGCCATGCTGTCTACTCCTGCTCCTATTTCTTACATTCCCCAATACCATGCCCAAGAGTTTTAGTTGAACATTGCCAGGCTTTTTGAAATACCAGCTCCTCCCTCAGCAACCACACTGACTTACCAGGAGAATCTGCAGGTTTTGCCGTTACATCAGTCCAAGATCAGTTTGGTTGGCAATAAGTTGAAACTGTCCTGTGTAGGATTGGGAATGGTTGGCGATGTTTCAATGATGGAAGTGCCTGTTTTTATTTTTCCTATGCAATATAGCATCACACAGCAGTTTTTAATTGTTTTGGCAGAGAAACATGAACAGATGTTGCACAGACGTTGTAACATTTCTGGAGGATTTCCATATGCAAACTAAGGCCGGTGTCCTTTCTTGACAGCAATTATCTTCACAATAAAGAACAATTTCTCTTTTATTTATTTTGATCTAAAGGTAATTTTTCTCATCAGTCAGGTGTCTGACATGTTAAAAATAAAAACCATTGCCACTACGGAGAAACTCATGTGTAGCAAGGTAACTGGGCAGGCTGCGGGACTCCACATACCATAAGGAGATGCTTTACTTAGTACCTTTGTCTGTGAGCATATGCCAAGGCTTAGAGGCCCTAAGGTACTCCTGGAGTAACCAGATAAAACCACCCCAGCTGTTAAGGAAGTGTCTTAAAAAGCTTTTACATGAAGCTGTGTGGGAAGAACACTAACTAGGTTATATCCGTGAAGTAGGTTGACTGTTGACTCATCAGCAGCCCCCTTGGTATGCTGTAAAGTGCTGGTATGCTGGGGAAGTAGTGGCGTAGTGGTATTGTCACTGGACTCATAATCCAGTGACCAGGACAAGATCCAGTGACCCGGGTTCAAATCCCACCATGGCAGATGGTGAAATTTGAGTTCAATAAAAAGCTGGAATCAAAAGTCTAATGATCGTGAAACCATTGTCGATTGTCATAAAAAAACCATCTGGTTCACTAATGTCCTTCAGGGAAGGAAGTCTGCCGTCCTTACCATCTGGTTTCCTCATTCAATAACCTCAATGTAGGCCGTCCTGGTCCAGATCCACAGCAATGTAGTTGATTTTCAAATGCACTATGGAGTGGAGGGCAGTTAGAGATGGACAATAAATGCTGGCCCAGCCAGCGACGCTCACATCCCATAAAATGAATAAAGGAAAAAAAAATCTGATTCAGATATCAATTTTTTAAATTCAGTCAAGGGATGTAGGCTAGGTCAGCTTTTATTGCCCATCCCTAATTGCCCTTGAGAACCTATAAATTACAAATTATAATGTCTGCCACAAATGAATGAAGCTATCATCGCCCATTGTCAGGCAATTCTTGCTGCATCCATCTCTCTCTGACACAAGTCTTACATATACACCAGCCTCACTCTCCTCTCCCTGGGATTGTTTTTGCATGGTACTTGCTTTCAAAGCCAACATTAAGGTCTTATTTCTAACATGTGGTGCACGGGTCGCAAAATGCCTAATGAGAACATTGTGGTTCGCTGGTGCACCATGTGTGGGTGGTAGAGCCCAATGGGATAGGTGAGATACTTCAACACAGCAAATTCCTGATCCCCGCTGTAGCATCTTGAAGATGCAGGAGGAGAACACAGTGTCTCTTGGAAAAGGTAGTCAGACAGTAAATCATTACAGCTGCCGTGAACATGCAGCTCCTTTCAAGTAACTCACAGAGAAGGCAGGCAGAGGTGTGCAACTGCCAAAGTCGATGAATGGGGTACAGCTTAGAGAGAGAGAGTGGCGCAGTTTCGGTGAGGGGGTTGTTGGTGGTGGTGAGGAGGAGAATGTGGCCATGGAAGGTCCATTGTCAACGGCTCAAGAAAAAGAAATATATCAGAGTATAGAAACTACAATTAAAAAGAAGACTTTTATTTATATAGAACCTTTCTCCATCTCAGGACAAACCAAAACTCTTCACAAGCCAAAAAGGTACGTTTGAAGTGTGATCACTGTTGTATTGAAGAAAACCCTGGGGAAGCCCAATAATTTGCACAGGAAATTCACACAGAAAGCACTGTGACAATGACCAGATATTATCTTTCTGCATGGTGTTGATTCAGGAGCAAGCCTTGGCCAGGACAGTGAGCAGAACACCCACACCCTCCTGCTCACTGACCCTCGATCTACTCTTCAAAATAATGCCATTTGGTCACTTATGGCCACCCAAGAGAGCTCACAGGGCCTTGGTTTAATGTCTTATCTGAATGACAGCACCTGTAACAGTGCAGCACTCCCTCAATACAACACCTCTAACAGTACAGCACTCCCTCAATACAACACCTCTAACAGTACAGCATTCTCTCAGTACAACACCTCTAACAATACAGCATTCTCTCAGTAAAACACTCCCTCAATACAACACTCCCTCAGTGCAACACTCCTCAGTGCAACATTCCCTCAGTGCAACATTTCCTCAGTACAACACTCCCTCAATACAACAGTCCCTCAGTGCAACACTCCCTCACTGCAATATTTCCTCAGTGCAACATTCCCTCAGTGCAATATTTCCTCAGTGCAACATGCCCTCAGTAAAACACTCCCTCAATGTAACACTTGCTCAATACAACACTCACTCAATACAACACTCCCTCAGTACACTAGAATGTCAGTATGGATTTATGTGATCAAGTCTCTGGAATGGGATTTAAATTAAGGTAAGTTATTAAATTATGGTAAAGCTTCCTGCATGAATCAATAGACAGCGAAATGGCTGTAGTTCAAATGCTGCATATGACCCTGTCAAACAACGCAAGCAATCAGTAACACATCCATCAGCACCGTTCCATACAATCAGTGAATCCCTACAGTGCCATTCAGCCTATCGTGTCTGCACCGACTCTCTGACAGACTAACTTACTGAAACCCTCTCCCCCGCCCTATCCCCCATAACCCTGCACATATACCTTGGTTAATCCCCCTACTTGATACATTGTGGGACACACTAAGGGGCAATTTAGATAAACTGAGAACATCAAGCTCCAGAGTGTTCAGCTACAGTGCTTGATGGCTGCAACTGGCATGTTGGGCCGAAAAGCCTCTTTTGTTGCTGTAAAATTCAATGACTGTAAGACTCTAAATAGTGAACTATCCTCATTCAAGTCCTTTGCCCTCCAGTCATACAGGTAATATTTCACGACAATTAAAATGTATGCAATACAAACAGTGAAAACTGTCGTGAAAATACATTTGCTGTGGAGTTGACCTATTTTGAGCCATGAGCATATAAATCACTGTAGTCACCAACTGAGTGAATACCTAGCAACGTTAGCAGAACTGGGTGACCTGCATGCTCCTGAAACTGGGCCTCAGATATAGTTTAGTCCCACCTTACATTGCTGTAATGACTTCAATCAGGCCATTGAGGTTGGCCTATTGGAGTATGAACTCCCTGATTAAGGATCCCTGACCGTCTGCCCCTCTACCGCGCCTATATTCGCGGCCGGGTGTCCCTGGAAAGGGAGGATGCGGTGTCTGAGGGCATCATTGACACCTTCCGTGGCCGCTGGCACCGGAGGTATGGTGGTGTATTATTGGCCCCTTTAATCACATTTTAATTTGATGTTTTAAGTTTCCTTTCCGCGTTGTCTTTTGTTTCGGGCGGTTCCTCTCTCCTTTTAGGGAGCTGCCCTTTTTTGAGTTGTCCCTAAGTTAATTTGATTTTGCTTATTTGGTTGGACACTAAAAGATGTCCCTGATTAAGGATCCAATTGATGGGCCAAATCGGGGAGTCTTTGCCTTGTACTTAACCGGGAGTGACAGTTCCTGTGACACCCCCGGAGATAGACTGCTAACTGACAGCACTCTGTGTACTGCTGTCAGAGTTTGTAAATAAAGAGATTTTGGTGAAGGGACTTCTGCCCCCGTAGACATATTACAATTGTGTTACAGTTTCTTCACTACAACAGTGACCACATTTCACATGTATTTTATTCATTGTAAGACACTTTGGTACTTGTGAGAGGCACTATATAAATGCAAATCTTTCTTAGCAAAATGAGAAATATAAAGCTAATTGCTGACAGCTCAGCTCCATCTAGTGGTCATTTGCAGAACAAAGTGCAACTCCCTCCATCCATTCCCTACTCCCCCACCCACCGCTTCCTGCACCGCCTCCCCAGTCATCCCCAAAAATCAACACCCCACTATACAGGGGACATTATATCATATGTTGCCAAAGTTAGGACAGGAGTTGCAATATCCAATTTGGTGTTGAAGTTCTGAATTAAATTCTATTAGCGAAGCTAATTAAGTCCTCTGACACATTTGCTGTATAAATGTATGTGCTGTAATTATCGAGCAGACAAGAAACCGATCAGATCTTTGTAACTGTCTTGCTGCAGGAGTGGTGTTGCTGTAGTTGCCACTGTCCACTGTATAGCTTGGTCATTGGGCTAATTGGCTTCATGGTTAAGCTTTGACGAGTACAATGCAGCAGGGTTCAACTTTGCGAGACTCCAGAATTAAATTACACAACTTAACATCTGTATCATTTCAATTTCCTCCTGTAATGTCAATAGGCCTGCGCTATGGTGACGAATGTTCGCACAAAGATGTATAATATGCTCAGAATCCATTAGTGTATTCCCAAAGGAGATGCTGAGGGACTGTTTTAGATCAAAAAGAATTATGTTGCATTACTGTCGAGGTGAGTTTTTTTTTTCAACTGATGTGGAACAAGAAAGGGTCTTGGGCTTCAGCTGCCCTGTAAGGTTAACTGCTGCGGGGTTTCTGCTATGTGGTTCAATGTCTTCAACTTTGGACATTGTTTGAGGCAACTTGAACACTTCCAATGGTCTAGGGAATTCATTGTTTTTGATGTATTTCCACCATAACTGAGAGACCCTGCTGCTCCCTATGAAGCAGACCTGCTATGAAGCTCAATCAGTTAAGACAAATTGCTAGAAATACATTATTGAAGAAATGTATACAGTTATGGTGAGAAATTGCACTCTGAACTCTTCATCCATTATTACATAACTATGTGATCGATCTGCACACTTGCCACTAATTTGCCACCAATTGCAGAACAGCAGTTGCATTTGTGTTAGATGAAAAATAATGTTCTTGTTGGTAAGAAGAAAACATTTGCTGTATTGATGATGTTTTCTCAAAAGCCTTTGTGCTTTTGAGAAACCAAAGGTACTTTTGCTGTGGAACCAAAAACCAAACACAGAATTTTCCTCTAACCCTGATATAAGGCCCAACGAACCTATTTCAGCAAAGCGATGATTCTGTTAGTGGATTGGACTTAGAAAGGAGATTGTCCTAGCCAACGATGCTACTTCAAACAGTTTCACAGCCCGAAGAAGCGGCTGCTGTTTTTTTTTTCTGCTGATTTTGAATATTTGGATTGAGACAAGACAAAGAGGGACAGCTGCAGCAATTCTTGTGTTCCTGGCATCAGTATCAGCAGTAAGCGCTGCCAAGGCCTGATCTTGCAGAGTGCAGCCTCTGGCAGGGATTGGGTCATTCTCATCTACCCTAATGGTCTTCATGCTGTAGGATTGATTAATGCGGGACTCTGAGCCTAACCCTTGTTAAACCGGAAAAATCTGAAGTCTTGATTCGAGCATCCAAGAGGGGAGGAATGATTCATTGGAAGCTCCTGACATTATGGTCCCCATAACTGACAGGAAATTTATTGGAATTCACCTTTGCATGTCCAGAGTTTAATATATGCTGCCTATTTATGAATGACATTTATGCTACGCCTATGTTGAAGTCTCTATAATTAACGTTTATTTATGCTTTGTTGGTTTTCTTCCCGCAAATGGTACTGAATTAATGAGTTGTAATATTGCTAGACCATTCTTTGACCTTAATTCATCACCTCTGACTTCTCTTAAGTTATTGAACAATTTGTTTCTGTTTATAAAATGGCATACTTCCCTTTCTGGAGCTTATACTAGTTTTTTTGTCTCTTAAGCAGCTGTGCATTTTTCTTTTACCAAGAAAATGGATTTGATGTTGGAAATTAGCACAGGGTGAGAGGTTAACCTGGAACAAATTCCCACTAATGTTGACCTGAGGCAAGCTCATAATTGGGCTTCGTTTGCATCAAGCCAGGGAGCTGTGGATACTAATTTGGTATCCTGATGGAGTTTGACAGATTGGGCCAAACCATGTAGCTTCCACCAAATTTAGAAGTGAGGTCCTGAAACAGGCATTCGGCCCCTGATTAGCAAATTCAAGGAGTGTAATCCATGATTCAGGCAGCTTACTAATTGGAAGGCACTGGTTAACACTGCCAAATGTTTGTCCACCAAACACTATTTTAGCACTCCAATATTGTGCAGATTATGGCGGGAATTTTACCGCCCCACCTGCCTCAGGAATCGGAGTGGCTGAGGGGTGGATCATGGAAGGGTCCGTTGACCTCAGGCAGGTTTTTCCGGATTCGGGATGAGCAAGGCCATAAAATTCCACCCTCATGAGTTAATTTGTCTCCTATGTTTCTTTTCATTTCCTTTTCTGACTGAATCTGTCCTTGGTTTACCTATTCCTGGGGACAATATTAATCTTCTTCAGCGTTCCTAATAGGACTAGTTCATAGAAACATAGAAAAACTACAGCACAATACAGGCCCTTCAGGCCACAAAGTTGCGCCAAGCGATTACTAGGCTTACCTATAACCCTCTATCTTACTAAGTTCCATGTACTTATCTAAAAGTCTCTTAAAAGACCCTATCGAATGCGCCTCCACCACCGTTGCTGGTAGCCCATTCCACGCACCCACCACCCTCTGAGTGAAAAACTTAACCCTGACATCTCCTCTGGACCTACTCCCCAGCACCTTAAACCTGTGTCCTCTTGTGGCAACCATTTCAGCCCTGGGAAAAAGCCTCTGAATATCCACTCGATCAATACCTCTCAACATCTTATACACCTCTATCAGGTCACCCCTCATCCTTCTTCTCTCCAAGGAGAAAAGGCTGAGCTCACTCAACCTATCCTCATAAGACATGCTCCCCAACCCAGGCAAATTCTTGTAAATCTCCTCTGCACCCTTTCTATGGCTTCCACATCCTTCCTGTAATGAGGCAACCAGAACTGAGCACAGTACTCCAAGTGTGGTCTGACCAGGGTCTTATATAGCTGCAACATTATCTCACGACTCCTAAACTCAATTCCTCGATTGATGAAGGCCAGTACACCATACGCCTTCTTAACCACAGCCTCAACCTGCACAGCTGCTTTGAGCGTCCTATGAACTCGGACCCCAAGATCCTTCTGATCTTCCACTCTGCCAAGAGTCCTACCATTAATATTATATTCCGCCATCCTATTTGACCTGCCAAAATGAACCACCTCACACTTATCTGGGTTGAACTCCATCTGCCACTTCTCCGCCCAGTCTTGCACCCTATCAATGTCTCACTGCAACTTCTGACATCCCTCCACACTATCCACAACACCTCCAACCTTTGTGTCATCAGCAAACTTACCAACCCATCTCTCCACTTCCTCATCCAGGTCATTTATAAAAATCACAAAGAGTAAGGGTCCCAGAACAGATCTGTCTGGATCCACAAAGCGATGTCCAGTTTAGTTCAGTTTAGGAAACCTGGTCAGCATGGACAAGTTGGGCCGAAGGGCCTGTTTCCATATCTCGTATGACTCCATGTCTCTTTGTCTGAATATATCAACAATCAAGCTTTGCGCCTTTATACACGCACACAAAAGCTCCACTGGGGAACATAGTGTATCTTACTATTTCAGAATTTGGGTTTTTATCTACTATTCAATTCATTAAACATTTCAATTCTTTCTTATGTCATTGTTCATGCCTTAAGTCTTGACCATTTGTTAAGGTTATCTCAGAAACGGTTTCAAATCCAGGAGGCATGGTGGCACTGCTGCCTCACAGTGCCAGGGACCCCGGGTTCAATTCCCGGCCTTGGATCACTGTCTGTGTGGAGTTTGCACGTTCTCCCCGTGTCTGTGTGGGTTTCCTCTGGGTGCTCCAGTTTCCTTCCACAGTCCAAAGATGTGCAGCTTAAGAGGATGGGCCATGATAAATTGCCCCATAGTGTCCCAAAATATGTAGGTTGGTGGATTAACCATGGTAATTGCATGGGGTTATGGGGATAGGGCAAGGGGGGGATGCGTCTGGGTAAGTTGCTCTTTCAGAGAGTCGGTGCAGACTCGATGGGCTGAATGGCCTCCATCTCACTGTAAGGATTCTATGGTTCTGAAGTTCACAAGTTCAAATGTAAATGAACCTCAACTGCAGAATAAGTCACTCTTACATTTAATTTGATTTGATTTATTATTGTCACACGCATTGGTATACCATGAAAAATATTGTTTCTTGCGCACTATACAGACAATATATACCATTAATAGAGTAATAGGACAGAAAGAAAGGAGAGAGTACAGAACATAGTGTTACAGTCATAGCTAGGGTGTAGAGAAAGATCAACTTATTATAAGGTAGGTCCATTCAAAAGTCTGATGGCAGCAGGGAAGAAGCTGTTCTTTAGTTAGTTGGTACGTGATCTCAGACTTTTGTATCTTTTCCTCATGGAAAAAAGTATTATGACCTTGATCTCTGACCCGTAATGTTTCAAACTACAGGTGACCTGGGCTGGATTTTCAATCGAGGGTCCCAATTCCACACGGCATGTTTTAGGCAATGCTCAAAGCTGAATCCAATTAAAGAGAGCAAGCGGCCCAATCAAGGATGGTGGGCAGGTTTCCAATGCTGGAGGGAAAATGGGAGGCCCTTCAGCACTTAGTGGTTGGCAACCCCACAGGCTGAGGTGGGGGTTGCTGATCTGAAGCTGGCGAGAGTGCGGGAGTAAGCCGATGTTGTATATTTCATATCTTGGAGCTGTGCAGAACTGACACACCAGCTTATTTGTGTCGAACAAGAATTTATTCACAGCACCTGCAAATCTTTGCTCTCTCTTTCTCGTGCTCCTAGCAGCTAGCTTTCAGCTTTGTTTGCTCTTTTCTCAGTCCACACCCAGACTTAACTAATCAAGCACCATGAGCATAAATAGACTCGCATAATCAAAAACAGAACAATTGAACACTACAGATGGTGAGATTACATCACTTTCCAAAAAATGCTATCGATTTCTCGCCATAATCCTGGAGGGAAAACCCATCCCGGGGATGTCCTGCAGACACAGCTATAACCTGGCAGTTGTCAGGAGGGGTATAGCTCACGTGATCTATCACCCTCCCCCTATTTCCTGCCCCTGAGCCATGGTCCAGGCCGACATGGACAGCCCATTTTTCCAACTAAAATCCCTGTCAGCCAGGGTGGCACAATGGATAGCACTGTTACCTCACAGCGCCAGGGGCCCGGGTTCAATTCCAGCCTCGGGTCACTGCCTGTATGCTGTTTGCACATTCTCCCCATGTCTGTATGGGTTTCCTCCGTGTGTTCCGGTTTCCTCCCACACTTCAAAAATGTGTGGGTTAGGTTGATTGGCCATGATAAATTGCCCCTTAGTGTCAGGGGGTTAAGCAGGGTAAATATGTGGAGTTACAGGGATAGGGCCTGGGTGGGATTGATGTTAGTGTAAGCCTGATGGGCTGAATGGCCTCCTGCTGCGCTGCCGAGATTCTATTCTATGATTCAGCCTGGAAATGGGGCCTATTATCAATACCTGAAAAAAAAGGATGGAAAATCTCAGCAGGTCTGGCAGCATCTGTAAGGAAAGAAAAGAGCTGACGTTTCGAGTCCAGATGACTCTTTGTCAAAGCCACCTGGACTTGAAACGTCAGCTCTTTTCTCCCTTTACAGACGCTGCCAGACCTGCTGAGATTTTCCAGCATTTTCTCTTTTGGTTTCAGCTTCCAGCATCCACAGTAATTTGCTTTTATCCTAAATTTCAATAATTGGCCTCAATTGGCAACTCACTGGGAAATGGCAAGCTACTTACCCTGCACTGCGCAATCTTCATTGAAAATGGCCCAGAATTGGAAATAGGGTGGTGAACTGGCAGAGGAACAGGCAGCGCCGAATTACACACCTGCCCACCTCCAAACCCACACTAATTGTTTGAATAAAATTGTAATCCATGATGTGTTCATCCTCTTACAGTACTGCAGTAAGGGGGTGGGGGGAGGTCTCCGGCATTGAACGAGTGCTTCCCAACTAGCTCAGAGGCCTTTGTTGTCAGATATATATCAGCTCCTTCACATCCAACTCATTAGTCTTCATGTGTCATTTGACAATCACATATTACAATGATCCATCATCGGACAAATGCAGTTCCTGTAGAACACTTCAGCCTCTAATTATTCTAAGTGGGGCTGAGTTGCGATGAGAACATTTAGTCCTACCAACCTTTTATTGTTGCCAATAGCAATAGTATCATTATGGAAAGGGAGACATAAATGAAGCAATGGGTGGATGATCAATAGTGAAATAGATATTGTATCAAAGCAAGGTAAGTATAGAAATAAACTCTCCTGAAGGAAGAGGGAAGCTTATGTAGGGATGAGGAAACAAGGTTCAGATGGCTCGATTGAGGGTTACAAGTTAGCAAGGAATGAGCTGAAAAAGGGGCTGAGGAGAGCTAGGAGGGGACATGAGAAGTCCTTGGCGGGTCGGATCAAGGAAAACCCCAAGGCTTTTTATTCTTATGTGAGGAATAAAAGAATGACCAGGGTGAGGTTAGGGCCGGTCAAGGACAGTGGTGGGAACTTGTGTATGGAATCAGTAGAGATAGGCGAGGTGATGAATGAATACTTTTCTTCAGTGTTCACCAAGGAGAGGGGCCATGTTTTTCAGGAAGAGAAGGTGTTACAGGCTAATAGGCTGGAGGAAATAGATGTTCGGAGGGAGGATGTATTGGCAGTTTTTAATAAACTGAAGGTCGATAAGTCCCCTGGGCCTGATGAAATGTATCCTAGGATTCTTTGGGAGGCAAGGGATGAGATTGCAGAGCCTTTGGCTTTGATCTTTGGGTCCTCGCTGTCCACGGGGATGGTGCCAGAGGACTGGAGAGTGGCAAATGTTGTTCCTCTGTTTAAGAAAGGGAATAGAAATGACCCTGGTAATTATAGACCGGTTAGTCTGACTTCGGTGGTTGGTAAATTGATGGAAAAGGTCCTTAGGGATGGGATTTACGACCATTTAGAAAGATGCGGATTAATCCGGGATAGTCAGCACGGATTTGTGAAGGGCAAATCGTGCCTCACAAATTTGATAGAATTTTTTGAGGAGGTAACTAGGTGTGTTGATGAAGGTAGGGCGGTTGATGTCATATACATGGATTTTAGTAAGGCGTTTGATAAGGTCCCCCATGGTCGGCTTATGATGAAAGTAAGGAGGTGTGGGATAGAGGGAAAGTTGGCCGATTGGATAGGTAACTGGCTATCTGATCGAAGACAGAGGGTGGTGGTGGATGGAAAATTTTCGGACTGGAGGCAGGTTGCTAGCGGAGTGCCGCAGGGATCGGTGCTTGGTCCTCTGCTCTTTGTGATTTTTATTAATGACTTAGAGGAGGGGGCTGAAGGGTGGATCAGTAAATTTGCTGATGACACCAAGATTGGTGGAGTAGTGGATGAGGTGGAGGGGTGTTGTAGGCTGCAAAGAGACATAGATAGGATGCAAAGCTGGGCTGAAAAATGGCAAATGGAGTTTAACCCTGATAAATGTGAGGTGATTCATTTTGGTCGGACTAATTTAAATGTGGATTACAGGGTCAAAGGTAGGGTTCTGAAGACTGTGGAGGAACAGAGAGATCTTGGGGTCCATATCCACAGATCTCTAAAGGTTGCCAGTCAAGTGGATAGAGCTGTGAAGAAGGCATATAGTGTGTTAGCTTTTATTAACAGGGGGTTGGAGTTTAAGAGCCGTGGGGTTATGCTGCAACTGTACAGGACCTTGGTGAGACCGCATTTGGAATATTGCATGCAGTTCTGGTCATCTCACTATAAGAAGGATGTGGAAGCGCTGGAGAGAGTGCAGAGGAGATTTACCAGGATGCTGCCTGGTTTGGAGTGTTGGTCTTATGAGGAAAGGTTGAGGGAGCTGGGGCTGTTCTCTCTGGAGCGGAGGAGATTGAGGGGAGACTTAATAGAGGTTTATAAAATGATGAAGGGGATAGATCGAGTGAACGTTCAAAGACTATTTCCTCGGGTGGATGGAGCTATTATAAGGGGGCATAACTATAGGGTTCATGGTGGGAGATATAGGAAGGATATCAGAGGTAGGTTCTTCACGCAGAGAGTGGTTGGGGTGTGGAATGGACTGCCTGCAGTGATAGTGGAGTCAGACACTTTAGGAACATTTAAGCGGTTATTGGATAGGCACATGGAGCACACCAGGATGGTAGGGAGTGGGATAGCTTGATCTTGGTTTCAGATGAAGGTCGGCACAACATCGTGGGCCGAAGGGCCTGTTCTGTGCTGTACTGTTCTATGTTCTATGTTGAATGTAGTGGTGACGAATGGGGGATGTGGCTAATGGGATAGAAAATCACTGTAACTTTTATAATGCAGGTATGATCCACACACGCACCATCTCAGTGATAATATCTCTCCCATTCTATAAATGTATGTATTAATACCATGTATCATGGTATAACACAAGCATTAATTATTATGGTATACAGTAGCTTCACACAGCATCAAGAAACATAAATGCTGGATACTTCTGCATTTAAAAAAAAACATTTAATTAACATAATTGTACGAATTGAGTTAAATCAGAATGCTCTAGAAATAAACAGAGAACAGACAACCGCTTAGGAGAATGGCACAGCCGAGTTAAAATGCTGACTTGTCTGCTCTCTCCGTTCTTTCCACAAATGCCGTCTGATCTTTAACGTGCTGTCTGCTTGTTGTGGTTTTCTTCCAATATTTGCAGCTTTTGCTTTCTATTGATTGGTATAAGTTAAATGATCCCACTGAGGTTGCAATGGACAGTGGGGAGAATGTTGTTGGTGGCAGCTTCGCCACTCAGAGTCGGCAGGGAACACTTCCCTATCAATGCCACCCACCCCACCCATCTATCTAACATTCCCAAGGAATGTTTATCGCTGGACTTCCGCCCTTCAATTAGGTAGAGGTCTCGCCTCAGGGAGATCAGTCTGATTGGAGGGCCACAGCTGGAGCTACAAGCGTTGCCCGGATTCTATATTCCTGAGCAATGATACATTATTCTCTCATGGCGGGGCAGGAAGGGCTGCCAAAGGGTTGGGTTGGGGGTTTTGATGCAGAGACGACTGGGGAGGGAACACATGCTGGTGGCGTGGAAGTAATATCTTGGGTGGGGGCTCGGGGGGATGAGGGGGGCTGCTGTACAGCCAATGGGGAAAGGAGGCCACTCCTGCTTCACACTTGAGGCCTGAGCCCAAGGGGACCTCCTGGGCTTCACCCATCCTCCTCCAGGAGGGAGGATTGCCTAAGGCCTAAGGCCATGCCGACCGACCACAAAATTGCAGGCAGGTTGGGGTCAGGTGCATAGAGGACATTCAGAGAACGATGTGTTTACCCCCCCACCTCCACTTGCAAACCTCTCCACGAAGTCTATACAATTCTGCCCTATATTTCAGTTGAGTTGCTTGGAGGAAATAAAGCAGCAGTGATTTAAGAATAATGTACCATGACTGAGAGTCATTTGAAATGTTTTCATATGCCCTACTCCGCTCTCCGAGTCTCACTTCATTGACTCATCTCACTCAACCTACAACAGTCTTCCCCATGAGCAGTGTCTTCAGTCTGTTTCTAAACAAACATTGTGTAGCAGTGAATCACCAAATCAAAAACCAGAATCTTTCCTTCCTCCTTTCTAAAGCAAAGGACATGGCAAAGCACTGCTGTCTCACAGTACCAGGAACCCAGGTTCAATTCTGGTCCTGGGTGACTGTCCATGTGCAGTTTGCACAGTCTCCCCGTGTCTGCATGGGTTTCCTTCAGGTGCTCCAGTTTCCTCCCACATTCCAAAGATGTGCAGGTTAGATGGATTGGCCATGCTAAATTGCCACTTAGTGTCCTAAGATGTGCAGGTTAGGGAGATTAGTGGGGTAAATGTGTGAGGTTACGGGAATAGGTCGTGGAGGTGGACCTGGGTAAGTTACTCTTTCAGGAAGTCGGTCCAGACTCCATGGGCCGAATGGTCTCCTTCTGCACCATAGGGATTCTATGGTTCTATGAGACTGTACATTCCTTCACAGCACAAAAACCTAAAAAGTGGCTAACAAAGGAAGTTAAGGATTGTATAAGATTAAAGGAAAGGCTTATAAAGTTGACAGAAATAGTAGTAAACCTGAGGGTTGAGGATTGTAACATTCAGCAAAGAAGGACCAAGGATATGATAAAGAAATGAAGAATGGAAAATGAATGCAAGCTAGAAAAAAATTGGACTGTAAAAGTTTTGATATGGTCCATATAAAGCAAATATTTGGCTGAGACATATATGTTGGTCCCCTTATCTTAGGAAGGATATTGTTGCCATAAAGGGAGTGCAATGAAGATTCACCAGACTTGTTCCCAGGATGGTGGAACTGTCCTATGAAGAGAGACTGGGGAAGCAGGACCTGTAATCTCTAGAGTTTTGAAGAATTAGAGGTGATTTCATTCAAACCTACAAAATATTTAAAGGGATAGACAGGGTAATTGCCTGGTTTACCTTGGTCGGGGAATCTAGAGTCAGGGGACTCTAGATTTCAAAATAAGGGGGGAGCCACTTAGGCTGAGATGAGGAGAATTTGTTTTGTTCAGATGGTTGTGAATCTTTGGAATTCTCTACCCAAGAGAGCTGTGGAAGTTCAATCACTGAGATTATTTATGGCAGAGATTGACAAATACCAATGACATAAAGCGATTTGGGGATAGTGTGGGGAAAAAAGGCATTGAAGTGGATGATTAGTCATGATCGGATTGAATGACGGAGCCGGCTCAATGGGCTGAATAGCTTACTGTTGCTCCTATGTTCCTATGTTATGATTCCCATAGAGACCGATAACTTTTAAACAGACATTCAAATTTACAGTGACTGAACAATCTGGGTCCACTTTTAACAAGCAAGTCAGCCAAACTTACCATTGGGCGGGATTCAGAATAAGTCACATGACCTCTCATTCCTCCATTTTACCCTAAATTAAAGAGACAGTCCCAAAACATAACAATCTTTGAAATTTGAATAGTTTTTATTTCATGCATTGTTACATATACAAAGTTAAGAAGATTTATAAGTTTGCAAGATTTGCTTTTTGAAATTTGCCACTGTCCCCATGTGAATAATTCTTATTTCATGCATTGTTACAATTACAAACTCTATAACAGTAAAGTGGACACCTTATTCACTTAGCCATGCAATGCTTGTGTGGATTTTGCAACTGCTCACTAATTTGGCTGGGGTTTCCTATTAGTCATCAGTCCCCAGTGCATATCCTCGCACTATATCTGCTAATTCTTCTGTCCAATAATCCAAGCAACCCCTGCTGAATTGAGGTATAGTTAGGCAGTATTAGACTGCAAGGGAATCATATTATCAAGGCGGGTGCTGAGAGGAGAGGAGGGTCATATTACTTCAGAAAACATGAGAACAGAATTTGAACAAGTAGATCCCAGGATTAGGTTACTGTTTGTAATCCTTTGATGTACATCTTATATTTATTTTGTACAGTAAAGCTACCCATTCTTTTGATTTTGGACTTAGATGCTGAGTAATGTCAGAGTTCACGGTATTGAACTGTGGCGCAGAAACTTGAAGAATACTTAGCCAGTTAGACACATTTGCTATCCATTATTTTTGTAATATACACTTCTGCTGAAAATTAATATTGCAACAAATGATGGTCAACATGATATGCTCTGTCTGCACAGATTAGGCCTCTGTGGTTTCCTTATTGCATGTTTAAGGGAACCAATATTTTTATTCATACAACAGAATTCTTATTGCATATTTTCTGGCAACCTTGGGAGAAAACCTGATGGGAAAACACTTTTGGCTAGTATCTCTCCAGGGGTGTTATCTATCAAATCTCATGCGATTGGGAGTTAGCCTATTTGATTTAGCCCATTATTCAGTCCATGGTTCTTTCCTTCTCACTGTCAACAGCAATGTTTAGATGTCATGGACCCACCGTTTGTAAATAGACCCATCTGCTTCCGAATTGATTGATTCCACCTTGTGCAAAGAGGAGAGGTTAACAGCTCATCCCAGTGCTTAGCCCAGTGAATATCTGAAAGGACAAACTTAGGCCGACAGAAAGTAGTATATATATCGGCCCAGATATTATGATCTCTGAGTGGTTGGAGTCGGGACCTACCACAGAAGGTATGTGATTATTTCCTTTGAAAGTCCCAATGCAAGGACTTCTTGGGAATTGCCCAGGTGGTTTCAACTTCTGTTGGGCAATTTCCCTGCTCTCTGGGACTGCCTGAAATAGTCTCCAACCCTAAGTTAGAATTTGAGACTTTGGATCGTTCCAACTCACTTCCCTAGATAGTTACCCAGGAAATGTTAGTCAGAATAAAATCATGTCTAACTCTCGGGTAATTCTAGAACTGACACATCCCAACTCCCCTGATGCTTCGACAGCCCCCGAACCCTCTGACTCACCCCAAACTCTCCTACCCAAACACCTGTTGACTTGCCCCTGACCCTTCAACTGTCCCCCAAACCTTCAGCTCCCCCCTAACCGTCTAAATCTCCCCAAACCTCCTACTCAACCCCCTGCTGACTTCCCCCAGCCCTCCAATTCTCCCCCAACCTTCTAGCCCTTCCAGTGACCCTCAGCCCACCTCGATCCCTTTGACTCTCCCCAACCCGAACTGGCCTGATCTTACCACCCTACCCATCCTGTCACCTACCACCCTGCTACCCTCCCCACTCTGTCATCTACCACCCTACCCAGCTGGAAGCCTACCACCTCTCCACTCTACCCACCCTTCCAACTTACCTCACACACACTCATTCATTAACACAATGAAAAGCTGTTTAATTGCCCAAAGCTTTTCATTGGGTTAGTGAATGTTTAGTGAATGAAGACTTAGCCAACTATGACAGCTCGTGCTGTTAAAAATGTGGAATGGCTTGGCTTTCCCTGATGACCCTTCACTACGAAGGAGAATTCCCAGAACAGTACGTTCTGCATTTCTGGGGAGACCTGGTTTGGAAATCCATGATGTGGAGATGCCGGCGTTGGACTGGGGTAAGCACAGTAAGAAGTCTCACAACACCAGGTTAAAGTCCAACAGTTTTATTTGGTAGCAAATACCATAAGCTTTCGGAGCACAGCTCCTTCGTCAGATGGAGTGGATATCCACTCCATCTGACGAAGGAGCTGTGCTCCGAAAGCTTATGGTATTTGCTATCAAATAAACCTGTTGGACTTTAACCTGGTGTTGTGAGACTTCTTACTGTGGAAATCCAGGCCAGGAATACAAAGATCAGGCAATAGCTTAAAATAAAAGGTGATGATTGCCACTCTTCGGAAGATTCAGCCTGG
Source organism: Mustelus asterias (assembly GCF_964213995.1). Lineage (NCBI taxonomy): Eukaryota > Metazoa > Chordata > Chondrichthyes > Carcharhiniformes > Triakidae > Mustelus > Mustelus asterias. The sequence goes on along the minus strand of NC_135804.1, from coordinate 18,371,004 downwards.
TTACTTGGATATCTGGGGGCTTTCACATTGCAAATGTCGCATTTTGACTTGCATACATATGAACATACGAATTAGGAGCACAAGTAGGCCATTCGGCCCCTGAATCCTGCTTTGCCATTTAATAAGATCAAAGCTGATCTGATTGTAACCTGAACTCCACATTCCCATCTACCCTCCAGTAACCTTTCACCCCCTTGATTGTTAAGAATTGATCTAGCTCTACCTTAGATATATTCAAAGACTCTGCTGCCACTGATTTTGAGGAAGAGAGGTCCAAAGACTCAACCGCTGAGAGAAAGAAATTCTCATCTCTATCTTAAATGAGTCACCACTTATTTTAAAGTGACCTCTAGTTCTGGATTCTCCCACAAGAGGGAATATCCTCTTCGTATCCATCTTGTTAAGACCTCTCAGGACCTTATATGTTTCAATCTAGTCACCTGTTACTCTTCTAAACTCTAGTGGATACAAGCCTAGCCTGTCCAACCTTTCCTCATAAGGCAACCAACCCATTCCAGTTATTAGTCTAGTAAAGTTGCTCTATACTGCTTGCAATGCATTTACGTCCTTCTTTGAATAATGAGACCAATATTGTACACAATACTGCAGATGTGGTCTCATCGATGCCCTATACAACTGAAGATAACCTTCAAACTTCTGTACTCAATTCCCCTCGCAATAACCAATAACATTATATTAGCTTTCCTAATGATTTGCTGTAACTGCAAACCAGCGTTTGTGATTCATGCACTTGGAATCCTAGATCGTTCTGTGCATCTCACACCGGTTTAAAGTTTATTTATTAGTATCACACATAGGCTTACATTAACACTACAGTGAAGTTACTGTGAAAATCCCCTAGTCAACACACTTGGTGCCTATTCGGGTGCACTGATGGAGAGTTTAGCAACTAACCAGCACGTCTTTTGGACTGTGGGAGGAAACCGGAATACGTAGAGGAAACCCACGCAGACATAGGGAGAACATGCAAACTCCACACAGGCAGTGGCCCAAGCCAGAAATCGAACCTGTGTCCCTGGCACTGTGTGGCAGCAGTGCTAATCACTGTTAGCATAAACTATCTCCCAAGCCACTTAAGACCCTGGAATAAAGTCCATCAGGAACACATGAATTGTCAGCCCACAGTTCCAACAATTTGCTCAATTCCCTGGTGATTATAATTGTCTTGAGTTCTTCCCTCCCTTCCATTTCCTGATTTATTGCTATTCTGGGATGTTACCTGTATCCTCTAGAGTGAAAACTGATGCAAAATACCTGTTCAATTAATCTGCCACTTTCTTATTTTCCATTATTAATTCCCCAGACTCACTTCCTATAGGAATTTTAAAAATATATTTTCAAATATCGAATGAAACTCTCACCATTTATTCCTTGTTAACTTTCTCCTGTATGCTAATTCTTCATTCTTTGCTGTTTCACATTCTGTCCAATCTTCTGATCTTTGTGAAATAAAAATTTTAATCTTTTGTTATTATGTTAATTTTCAGTAAAAGTACATGTTGTATAAAGTAGATGACAAACATGTCCAATGGTTAAGTAGTCTTTGGGTTTCTGTCTCACAGTCAAAACACCGTGGGTGGGATTTTCCAGCTATGCTCACCCCATGACTGGAAAACACCACCCGAAGTCAACAGACCTTTGCATGGTCCATGTCCTGCCCACTACGGTTCCCGTGGCGAGCATGATGGGAAAACTCTGCACTATGTATTCAGACAAAATCAAATTAACTCATTGTGATAACTCCATAGATGTCAGGTGATTACTGAATTAAGGCTTACAGGCTATTTACCTGAGGGCTATTTTCAACTGCTGGCAGAAGATAATTGCATTGTTTGGTAAACCTTTGACACCTGACATCTTTCGATTAATTTCACTTTTGTCCCTTCTTCCTTTCTTACAATACTGCATAAAAGACTGAAATGTTGTTTCATACATTATTGCTCCAAATCATCTTGAGTCTCAGGAACCTACCTCCAGTCCACTGTCCTTATTTAGATGACAGACTTGCTCCCTGACCAATAGTGAGTAGACATTTGAAAATTGAGGAGGGGCATGTCAGAAACACATACAAGGTCACGACCCAGAAGTGGACCTGACGTCGGCTCTTGACCCCAAAATCAAAATGCTGCCCAATAATTTAAGTTTGTGAACTTCATCCAAACTGGGAAAAGTTGGAACTTTGATAGGTTTTCAGCAAATGAAAGAGGGAGACTGTGAAGAAGAATGAATGGAAAGTCTGTGAAGGGGTGGAGGGCAGGAGACATTAAGTGACTTAAAGGTTTCATGCTGCAAGACCAAAGGAAGTGATAATGTGACATATAAATAAATAAAAGTTTTATCCAGAGTAGGAGTGAATGGCAGGATCATAAAATCATAGAATCAATCATAGGATCTTGAATAGTGTTGTAATATACATTTAGGGGATTACGATGAGCAGTATGACACACTTCCCTCCCAGTGATGTCATGCTATATTTTCTCAAACGCATGTTAGAACAAAGAGTTGCTTTCTGGAAGCAATGTCAATGAAAGAAGAGAGAAACAAGAGAGAAAAAACAAACTAGAAAAGGAAAATGATACAAAGTAAGAATAATCTAAATTGATTTAACTCAATGACGAGTTTAAAGTGCACAGTGAAAAGATGAGGTGTTGTTCGAGTTTGTTTTGAGCTTCATTGGAACACCAATGGAGGTTAAGAACAGAAATGTCAGTATGGGACCAAAATGGAGAATTAAAGTGACAGAAAACTAGAAGCTTGGAAACTGGGCCAGGCTTGTGGACTGAACCAAAGTGTTCCATCAAGCGGTCACCCAGTCTGCGTTTGGTTTTGGGAAACATATTTGTTTCTAGAGAGGAAATGGGTTTGGGGAAAGAAGACACAAAGATGGTTTCCAAACCAATCAACACTGATTGAGTTTGTTGGACGTAATGACCTTTTTATGTTGTTAAATTAGGTTGCTGAATAGATAGGAAGGATATTAGGACAATATAAACAAAATCAAATCAAACACGTGATTTTATAATTACCTGATTCTGAATCCCCACAGCAGAGGCTTTCATCATTGTTACCCAATGTACAAGTACTGGTAATAAGTCAGTGGATAGCAAGGAAGGCTGGATAACTAAGTTAATTTTCTCTACCCTAAACCAAGAGCCATTGCATCCAATTTTGATACCTAACATTGTTTAAGTTTAGCGTATACCAGGCATTGAACCAAGGATTTTCCTAACCTTCAAAGCTCAGCTAATCACTGACATGCATATGATGCATTCTGCAAATACTTAAAACAAATGAAACAGAGAATTAGTAATATATGTTGAAGAAGCATTGATACAAGTGAAGGGATACTGCAATAATATGTTATTTTGAGAGAGTGCTTCGAAAGGTGGATTTATGTGAAATCGAAATCTGTTTGAGTATCCTAAAAGTGTTGTTCCTTAGTTACACTGAAATCAGTCTAGGTTTTTAATCATTTTTCAAGAGGCTTTTCTACAATGCTGTCCTTTTACCTCTGAGATCTAGGTTTTTATAGAATGAAGGCCTCTTGTCTCTGATAACTCATGGCTTGAACAAGCTCGAGGTGAAATAAGTAAGTACAATTTTAACACCATTTCGATTTCATTCAGTGGCTACAGCATGGCTTGCTGTAGTAAATAGAAGTAGCACACTGCAGTCACGGGTTGCTGAGTTTGGCATGGCAGCATATTTAGGGGTTTGTAGGTGTAGCTGGAGCTTTATCTACTTTGAATTTTGAATGTTGCTCACATGCATCCCAGAAATGGAAAATTACCCCCTCTCCCCACATTTCGACAAGTGATCTAAAGCAAACTGACACACGTTGAAAGAACATTCAATACATTTAATAAAAGAAAGCTAAATGGTTTTGTATATCAAATGCAATAGCACTTCTGACGTCTGGCGATGAATTGTAAATAACCTTATCCATTTGTTAAAAATAACACATTAGAACTCATTGCTGGATTATAAAGAAATAATGAACGACTTGTTACAGGAGAACATTTTCAGCTTCAAGCAGGACTTAACTGAAACAATCCAACCAATCCGTATTCATGTAATTTTTCCTTCCCCTTTTTGTACAAGCACTATGGTTGTTGCACCAAGGAATTCTGCACAAGCTCAATGTGCATTGACTGGCTTTGGCAGCAGATGGTGCACACTACCCGTTACCTATTAGTCAAGAGAACATAGATTGACTGTCCAATTCAGACTCGCACATATGACTACAATAAATCTTTCACTGCGTATATTCAAAATGTATTCGCCTGAATACATTGTGAGTTTTGTTGATAGCGTTATCATGTCTCTGAAACAATGTTGAACATTTATTCATTTCTTGTAGACTACTGATACACAAAATATAAATTTCTGTTTGTCCTGTGGAGATAAGCATGTACGATGTTCATTTTCCTCAATCTTGAATATAAAGCGTGTGTAGCCAACCATTAATACATCCATGGGAGGCATGTTTAATCACTGTGCTATTTTGTAGTGTATAATGGATGAACAGTGCATGATGCAGGCAGCAGCTCCAATGTAAATGTGTTCATTTTTCATTCTTTCCTTCAAGTCATTCCTCGCTCGTAATCGTATTCATTATCCCAATCTTTGTTTCTCTTCTTTAAGCTTGTACTTTTTGTTCCTTTTTATTTGATCAATTCTTGTTTCCTTCTTCACTTCACTTCATTTTTGTTCAAGCTTGGTCATCAATTTGAACAACTAATATATGTTATATTGGCGGTACGACGGCACAGTGGTTAGCGCTGCTTCCTCACAGCGCCAGAGAGCCAGGTTCAATTCCTGGCTTGGGTCACTGTCAGTGTGGAGTTTGTATGTTCTCCCCGTGTCTCCGTGGGTTTCCTCCGGGTGCTCCAGTTTCCTCCCACATTTCGAAAGACATGCTGGTTAGGTGCGTTGGCCATGCAAAATTCTCCCTCAGTGTACCCGAACAGGCGCCGGAGTATGGCAACTAGAGGATTTTCACAGTAACTTCATTGCAGTGTTAATGTAAGCCTACTTGTGACACTAATAAATGAACTTAAACTTAATGTGTGAACTGCAATGAAGTATAGGTACACATAGTAACAAGCTAACAATCCATATGCCCGGGACAAAGTAATGTATTGATCTCAGCTCCTTCGTGCATACTATATGTTAGTTGCAAGCTGACTAAATCAAATTACTCTACAACAGTGAAACAAAGATCAGATGACAAAATACGCTCTTCTTGCTGACAAAAGTGCCAGCCTTTGTTTAATTTGTTTGATGCGGTTTACGCACCCATCAAATAATGCAGATCTCTTATCAGTATGGACATTTTTAGTATACCAATTTCCCTTCCGTTCTGAACCTCCTTTCTCTTTTGGTTCTCTTCAGAATTAAGTTGCAAAAATCAAACACTGTCCCTCACAGAAACTGGAGCGGTTTAAATTTTAGATGTCAGCTTTGGCTCAGCACTCTTGTCTCTGAGTCAAAATGCTGTGGATTCAAGCCCTAATCCAAAGGCTCAATCACAACATTTTAGCACAATTCTGCTATCCTGTCAGAGGCATCTTTCAGAAGTCACAGCCTGTACTGCCCTCTCTGGTGGGTATAAAAGTTCCATGGTTATTTTTTGTACAGGAACAGTGTTCCCTGGCCAACATTTATCCCTCAACCGACACAACCAAAAGCAGATTATCTGATTGCTTATCACATTACTCTTTGGGGGACATTACAAAAGTCACTACAAAAGTGCTTTGGAACATCCAGAAGCCATGAAAGGCACTTTCTAAATAAAAGCTCTTTCTTTCTTTAACTCAATGGATCCTTGAACTGCCCTGGTCATAAAAGGCTAAATTAGATTGAAAAGTGGTCTTAAGATCCAATCTATCAGATATAGGAGTCTTAATTTTTCACTAACGTTACAACATGAGGCATTTTATAAAAATGGTTACTGATGTGAGATATTTTCCCTTGAGTGCATTTTATCAACATAAAAGACGCAAATGACCAGTAATAGAAGAAAATCTGTTCAATTTATCATTACAGCACTATTAATTATTAACACAAACGACTCTACTCTAGTGTTGGAAATCATTTTACAATTTTCAGCCATCACGGAGTTATTAATGCAGTGAATAATGACAATAAATCAGTGCAAAACTGTAAGACTATTGTAAAGAATGATAAAGCACTAACCTTGTCTTGCTGAAAATACCTGCATGACAAGTGGTTTCAGAATCCTGTAAAGCATTTACAAACATTTCACTGAATCAGTGTGGCAGGTAGACAGAAACCTTCTTGGTCATATCATCTGACTTCACTAAGTTTTCAATGTTGCCATAAACCTTACTGAGAAAGAAATTAAAATGTTAACAAAGAAAGTAAGATTGCATTTATATGCATCCATGACTGCAGGATGTCCCTAAAATGGTTTGCAGTCAATGGAGTACTGATAAACTGTAGGCATTGTTGTAATATCAAGCATAGGGAGCGGCATGGTGGTACAGTGGTTAGCACTGCTACCTCACAGCATCAGGGACCTGGGTGCAATTCCTGGCTTGGATCACTGTGTGAAGTTTGCACGTTCTCCCCGTGTCTGCGTGGGTTTCCTTCGGATGCTCCAGTTTCCTCCCACAGTCCAAAGATGTGCTGGTCAGGTGCATTGGCTGTGTTAAACTATCCCTCAGTGTACCCGAACAGGTGCCGGAGTGTAGCGACTAGGGGATTTTCATTAACTTAATTGCAGTGAGGCAGCACGGTGGCAGAGTAGTTAGCACTGCTGCCTCACAGCGCCAGGGAACCAGGTTCAATTCTGGCCTTGGGGCACTGTCTGTGTGGAGTTTGTACATTCTCCCTATGTCTGCGCGGATTTCCTCTGGGTGCTCAGCAGTGCCGGATTTAGACTTGGTGAGGCCCTAAGCTATATAAAGCTGGGAGGCCCCTTGTTAAAAAGTTACACCAAAAGGTTTCACAAAGGTGCGTACCAAAACAGGACCTTGGGTCGCCACAAAAAAATTGAAAACATAATTATGCCTTTTAATTATTTAATAGCAAGGTATTTAAAGTGAAAAATACAAATTATTTTCAAATGAATGCATTTACTGATTACATATTTATCATTTGGCTGGCTTGATCTCTCTCATAGATTCTAATATAGTATACCCTGGAAACAATACTTTAACCCACCAGAAGCTAGTGCTGGAGTTGATGTTCAAAAGAGCTTGCAGACAAAGCAGTAAACACAGCCAGTTGTTGGAGAGTACATGAGCCATTCTCGATCGTATATTTCACCATTAACTTATCTGGGCTGAAAAAGACCTTTTAAACAATATCTATCTTGATTTTTGAATGACCGTTTTGAGTTTTCAAATGGGCCGTTCCAGTGTTGACACTCGGAAGGACCCTTAAGGATCCAGTATGAGAGTTCGTCCTCGGTTAAGACACCCCATTGACCTACATCATTGAGTTTTGTGAATTTTGCTGTTTCAACTGTGGATGTCAGCTCTGCAACGCTCACGTTTGCATCACTTCCAGTGTTTTCCTCAGCTGAGATTCCAGACTCTGTTGTCTCAGTAGCAGAGGCACTAGGCTGTGGTTGATTTGGACTTTGCTGATCACCTTGGGTTTGTGGATCCTTATCTGTTTCTGGAGTAAAGTAACTGTCAACTTTTGGTAATTTTTTGAGTTACTCTTCAAGCTGGTGCTTTCTTTTTCTTTTCTGGTATCCGCTCTTAAATGTTCTCTTCATTGTAAACCTTTTGAAATTTTGTGAGGCCCCTGCAGATTGTGAGGCCCTAAGCTGTAGCTTGTTTAGCTTATGCCTAAATCCGGCACTGGTGCTCAGGTTTCCTCCCACAGTCCAAAGATGTACAGGTTAGGTGGATTGGCCATGCTAAATTGACCCTAGTATCAGGGGGATAGTAGGATAAATGTGTGCGGTTGTGGGAATAGGGCCTGGGTGGGATTGTGGTTGGTACAGACTCGATGGGCCAAATGGCCTCCTTCTGTACTGTAGGGATTCAATTCAATGCAGTGTTAATGTAAGCCTACTTGTGACTAATAAATAAACTTTACTGTGATTAATTTGCACACAAACAAATGCTGAAATAAGTGACAAGGATATGGGAGAAATCCCCTGTTCTTCTTTGGATAGTTTCATGGGACCTTAAGCACCAACCTGACAGGTTAGATTTGGCCTCAAATTATGTCGAAAGTGAAGAACGCGCCCTCACACCTGCCCCCCCCTCCCCTGCCGCCCCACACCAACATCCCACCATCCTCCGCACCCCACACCCCTCCCCCAGCGCAGCACTCTTTCAGTAAGGAGGCGGTCTACAAGATGGGCTCAAGACTTTGGAATGGGATTTGAACCCGCAATAGGAAGCAATAGTTTACATCAGGCAGTACTCAACCCCTAGGCACTCAGATTGCCTTGAGCAATGTCAAGTCATTGAGGTGATCAAAACCGTATTTTGAAAAGTACATATTATTCTGTGTTCACTCTGAGTGAGTTAGAGAGACTATTATCCTTCTCGTGTGATCTTGTAAACTGAAAATCTTGGGTGGAATCTCACTAACTTTAACATATTTCAGGCGCAGGGACCAAGTGCGGGTCCTGCTCCACCCCTCTCATCTCAACAGGGTGCTCCCCAACGCAGTCTTACCCGAGACAGCCTCCACACATTCACCATCTAATTAAGGACAATGGGTGGACTCCAAAGGCAGACAACCTATAGGAGGGCCTAATAAGAGAAGTGCCAACATGACTAGTTGGGCTGAGCGGCCTCTTTTATATAGTGTAACTTCTATCCCTCGTCTTGAATTGTTTACCTGTTGTTTGTATAAATATGTCTGAAAAAGATAAGTTGACACCATCAAAAATAATCATGGACTGCGTCTTTAAGCATAATTTGGGTTCAGACCTCTTGAATCAAACACCCAATCGAAATATTGCATGCAATCAAATTTTAAAAATCAATTTTACCTTTATATAGGGTAGGCTTCATTTATTTCAACAATGTACATAATATGGCTATAAGAGGCACATTATGCTCTGGGGAAATGTTAACTTGTAGGATTCCATAGTTATCTTGTGACCTCTGACATTTGTCTGTGGAGTTTTCACCACAATTTATTTTTATTCATTCATGGGGCATAAGCCTTGCTGGCTGGCCAGCATTTATTGCCCATCTCTAGTTATCCGAGGACAGTTCAGAGTCGAACACATTGCTGTGGTTCTGGAGTCACATGTAGGCCAGACCAGGTAAGGACCTCAGATTTTCTTCCCTAAAGGACATCAGTGGGTTTTTCTGACAATCGACAATGGTTTCACAGTCATCAGTAGATTCTTAATTCCAGATATTTTTTACTGAATTCAAATTCCATCATTTGCTGTGGTGGGATTCGAACCCAGGTCCCCAGAACATTAGCTGAGTTTTTGGATTAATAGTCTAGCGATAATACTACTAGGCCATCACCCTCATTGTAGTCCCCACTCTAGATTCAGACCTTCTTCTCACAGTCTAGAATAGAATAGAATCCCTACAGTAGAAGGAGGCCATCAAATCTGCACCGACCACAATCCCACCCAGGCCCTATTCCTGAAACCGCACACATTTACCCTACTAATCCCCCTGACACTAGGGTCAATTTAGCATGGCCAATCAACCTAACCCGCATAAAAAGAACAAAGAAAGAACAAAGAAAATTACAGCACAGGAACAGGCCATTCGGCCTTCCAAACCTGGAGTGTGGGAGGAAACCGGAGCACCCGGATGAAACCCAAGCAGACACGGGGAGAACGTGCAAACTCTACACAGACAGTGACCAGAGGCCGGAATTGACCTGGGTTCCTGGTGCTGTGAGGCAGCAGTGCTAAGCACTGCGCCACCATGCCACCCTGGCGCAATGTCCAGTGCCAGCCCCATCAGGAAACTCCCATTGTTTCACAGGCTTTCTATCAACTTGCTTACACAAAGAAAGGACAAGGACACCATATTTAGGGAAATAACTCCTTTGTGCTGAATTGACACTTTGCTTTCCAGCCTACGTAATGTTGAACCAATGACCCTCTCATGCAGCGCATTCTTCCTGCAGTCAATAGTTGTTCAGCCATTTGGATCTTCTAACCATCCTCTGGTCACCCATAAATCTAGATAGGTCTGTCTAATCCTGTGGTGTAACATTTCATTACAAACACATCCCCTGCTTGTCCTTCCAACCTCAATATTCTTAACGCGAACCACAGATTCCACGCCCTTATTCATTCAATCATACAAAAAGCAGCTGCTTAGATCCTTTACATCTAGACAATGGCAACACAGTAATGAGGTGTTTAATTATTACCTTTAAACTTTGTGGCTTTGGGATCACAATATAGTTTTACATCAAATAAAAGCCAGGATTGTTGAATGAGCAGATGTGTGCATCAATCAAATCTCTGCTGCAGCCTTTATTAACCCCCTCTATGCTAGCCAATTACAGTCTCTTCATTCACTGTCCATGAGAGTTCAAGTATCAATCAGAAGTAACTACATTTCTCCACCAGGTTATGGCTTACTGTCCACTGATGTAGGTATTGCATTTTCTGGAAAACATCAAAAATCGAAGTGGCAGTAATTGCCACTGCAGGCTGAAATTCAATTTCTACTTCAGTTGTGAATTGCAGAGTCCTCAAGATTCCTTGGCCATTCTGGCAGACGTGGAATTTAGGCAGGAGTTTATTAGAACAGAAACAAGCTCAACAGCGGTACAGATAGTCCAGGTTCCTGCTGATAAAAGGGGCGAGTTGATTGACTCCCTCACTTGGGAATTCTCATGTCACAGAGCTGAGTGGCAACATGGTGCTGATGCAGTGTGCCTGGCGCGATCAGGCCAAATTTGCTTACGAGGACAAATGTGGGATCAACCTGGCCCCCTCCAGGCCAGGATTACAACCTGGGATCGTGAGGATGAAGTGCCAAAAATGTTTACATATTACAAACAGCACCCTTCAAAGGTTGTAGTTGTAGCAGGATGGAGTCCCCATTCTGAATTTAGCAGCCAAAACATCTCAGTATATGTAGTGATCACTTAGTCACTGTGCATGCTGAACAGGCAGATGACACAATGGAGACAAATGTGAGTGGTGCCATCTGTACTCAGCTTCAATGGGCAGTGTCGCTGTGACATTGCCATTTGAAATGAGAGGATCCCAGTTATGCTTGCAGTACCCATTGCACAAGAATCTCTGCACTGAACTCTTATCTTTAGCCATGACTCCCACTTCACCATGACCGGTGTAGCGAGCTGGGTGGTGGAAATCTAGCTCAGTACCTCGCTCTCGAAGCTGGTGAAGATGTTCAGGGTTGGCACACCACCTCCCCTCCTTCTCTCCTCTGCCGCAAACTGACTTCTCATCTCCTGAAAGTGACAAACAGATTGGATCATTACTGCTCCCTCACCCTGAAGGACTATTTCTGGACCCCCACCACTGCCAAATGCCAGTTAGCTGGCCTTGTCACTGTAGGACACCTCGGCTTCCAACGCGCAGAGGCCAAGTGGTCAGACACCCCAACCTTGGCATCGCATGCTTCAATGCCAGCTGTCACACACCACCTTACAATCTGACCCAATCCAGGGAACAGGCGCTCGACTACACTTCTCCACACAGTTCCACGCCATCTCTGCAGTTACCCTTGCCAACTGCAGCAGATCATTGAACCTCTTGCGGCTCTGCACCCAACTGTGGCACACCATGTTATGCCCACTGACCTGGGAGGTGACCTCGCACTGAGTCTTCTTGGTCAGATGAGGTGGCCTTCTTCTGCCATCCTGAGCATCAGGATTCCCCGCCTGGCTGTTACTGGGGACCTGGGTTCGAATCCCACCCCGGCAGATGGTGAAATTTGAATTCAAGTTAAAAAAAACTGGAATTAAGAATCTACTGATGACCCATTGTCAATTGTCGGAAAAACCCATCTGGTTCACTAATGTCCTTTAGGGAATGAAATCTGCCGTCCTTATCCAGTCTGGCCTACATGTGACTCCAGAGCCACAGCAATGTGGTTGACTCTCAACTGCCCTTGGGCAATTAGGGATGGGCTATCAATGCTGGCCAGCCAGCGACACCCCATGTCCCATGAATGAATGAAAATAATTCATTCAACACTCATTGAATACGCAAATCGAAATTCAAGTGCACAAAGACAGAAAAATGTCCTTTCCGTGGAGAAGCAGTGGATGTAGGGAGTGGCTAGGGAGTACAGAATCTTCACCTAACCTATCACTAAGATTGTGCTAAGACATCCCACCACTGAGTCTCCAAGGCCGAGCAGCTGAGTCCAAATCAGAGAGGCTCTTTTGATATAGACCGTGTTCCAAGAGCCCAAAGCATCACTGATTACACAGATCCGGACTTTCTCGAGCTGAGATGTGTGTGCCGTGCAGAAAAAAAGAAAGGATATTCTTCAGTCAGTGTGCAGGTGGTTGCAATGTTTACCTGAGAAATCCCATGCTAATGCCAGACATCCTGTGGGGTGAAATGGCTCTTAATTCCTGCACGTTTCCTGCGTTCACAATCTGTTCCAGGACGATAGCGCGTTTGATGGATAGGTTTTTGGGAGATTCTGTTTATCATTTGCTGACAGGATTTTACAGTCTGAAAGAAATGAATTAATTGCCCCGATCACTCATGGGGATGCTTTACAATACATCCCAGAGAAGGTGCCCAAATAGCGATGGTGATGGGAGAGCAAAACTGTGAGGAATGGCACCAGGATGTCTTTAGTTAGCTTTGATCAGCAAAATAGCTGCTGTCTGCTGGGAAAGGCACTGCTACAGCACCATCCTCTGGTGCTCATTAAGCACTGCAGTCAGAACCGATCGAAAGGGGGGTTTACCAGGAGAAAAGGCGGTTCAAATGAAATGGCGTCCACCTGAAACTTTGGGCGGAATTCTCAAATGCCCGTGCCGGCGGAATCAATGGCAGGAAGGAGGTGGGGTTGTGTGTGGGGGGGCGGAGAGGGGGGGGGGGCGCAGGGTGGCACAGTGGTTAGCATTGCTGCTTCACAGCAAGAAGTTTAACAACACCAGGTTAAAGTCCAACAGGTTTATTTGGTAGCAAAAGCCACACAAGCTTTTGGAGCTCCAAGCCCCTTCTTCAGGTGAGTGGGAATTCTGTTCACAAACAGGGCATATAAAGACACAGACTCAATTTACATGAATAATGGTTGGAATGCGAATACTTACAACTAATCAAGTCTTTAAGAAACAAAACAACGTGAGTGGAGAGAGCATCCAGACAGGCTAAAAAGATGTGTATTGTCTCCAGACAAGACAGCCATATACAATACACATTGACAATACACATCTTTTTAGCCTGTCTGGATGCTCTCTCCACTCATGTTGTTTTGTTTCTTAAAGACTTGATTAGTTGTACGTATTCGCATTCCAACCATTATTCATGTAAATTGAGTTTGTGTCTTTATATGCCCTGTTTGTGAACAGAATTCCCACTCAGCTGAAGAAGGGGCTTGGAGCTCCGAAAGCTTGTGTGGCTTTTGCTACCAAATAAACCTGTTGGACTTTAACCTGGTGTTGTTAAACTTCTTATTGTGTTTACCCCAGTCCAACGCCGGCATCTCCACATCATGGCTTCACAGCACCAGGGACCCGGGTTCAATTCCGGCCTCGGATGACTGTCTGTGTGGAGTCTGCATGTTCTCTCCGTGTCTGTGTGGGTTTCCTGCGGGTGTGCCGGTTTCCTCCCAGACTCCAAAGATGTGCGGGTTAGGTGAATTGGCCATGCTAAATTGCCCCTTAGTGTCAGGGAGATTAGCAGGGTAAATACATGGGGTTACAGAGATATGGCTGGGTGGGATTGTTGTCGGTGCAGGTTCGATGGGCCAAATGGCCTCCTTCTGCACTGTAGGATTCTATTAAATTCTAAATTGGGCAAGAGGCCCAAAAATGGGTTTCGCATCGGCGTGAGTTTACAACGGGTCGTGCCCGTCACAGCGGATCAGGAATCCCGCTGGAGGCGGATTTTCATCCCGTTATTGCAATGCAAATGAAGGTCTGACTGGAATCTTCCTCCCATGCCCGATTCTCCATCATGTCGGCAGTTAACCACGTAGGTCCAGCATATACTCGGACCAATGTGGGGTGCAAGTGCCAGGATGGGCCAAATAGCCTTCTTCTGCACTGTAGGGATTCTATGATGACTTTACCTGCCACTTCTTTTGGAGTTCAGGGCGGAGGCTGCAGTGATCCTGGAACACCACAGCAGTGGGTGGGGGATCCATCTATCAGATGGACCACCAAGCTTCAGTGTCTTTGAAGGAGGTCCATCTTCTTTCTTCAGTGGTGGGTCAGTGGCGCTGGGCACCTTTTCAATCTGGTACCCAGGTATGACAGCAGGATGTGTACCATCAAGCCCCCCCTGCCACAGAAGACAGCAAATAACCCCCAGATGCAGAATTAATTACACTGGGAATAGAAGATGAGGCATCATTTCCCATTGGTCTCTGCAGTAGGAAACATTCCCCATCTCCATCCCCGCCCCTGCCCCTGCATTGGTGCTTAGCCCTGGATGAAAGAATTCCCCCATTAACTCTGCTTCTCTCTCCACAGACGCTGCCTGACCTGCTGAATATTTTCAGCATTCTTTGCTTTTATTGTCAGATAGAACCTATATTCACCTGAGCTGATAAATATTTTATTAAAATAATTATTTCAATTATATAATCAGAATTAATCAAGGGATATTATGTGGAATTTCTGACACAAAAACAAACCATTTTCCCCAACCAACCTTTTCTGACATTTCTGCTCTGCCTCCAGATACATGAATCGCAGAAAACTAGAATGCAGGTACAGCAGATAATAAGGAAGGCAAATGTAATCTTGGCATTTATTGCTAAAGGAATAGAGTATAAAAGTAGTGAAGTATTACTGCTACTGTACAAAGCATTAGTGAGACCACACTTAGAATACTGTGTACAGTTTTGGTCCCTTTACCTAAGGAGGGATGTGGTTGCATTGAAGGCGGTTCAGAGGAGGTTCACTAGATTGATTCCAGAGATGAGGGGTTTATCTTACAAACAGAGATTGGGCAGTTTAGGCCAATACTCCCTGGAGTTTAGAAGAATGAGAAGAGAACGAATTGAGGTGTACAAGATGATAAGGGGGATTAACAAAGTAGACGTGGGGAGGATATTTCCTCTTGTGGGGCAATCCAGAACAAGAGATCATAGTTTTAGGATAAGGGGCGACAGATTTAAAACAGAGATGAGGAGAAACTACTTCCTTCAAAGGGACTTGAGTCTGTGGAATTCACTACCCAAAGCATGGTGGATGCTGGGACATTGACTAAATAAAGGAAGAGATGGACAGATCTTTAATTAGTAAGGGTGTGAAGGATTATGGAGAACGGGCAGGAAAGTGGAGTTGAGACCAAGATAGGATCAGCTATGATTGTATTAAATGGCGGAGCAGGCTTGAGGAGCTAAATTGCCCACTCCTGTTCCTAGTTCTTATAAACTAAGAGTTTGCGTTTCAAGTCTGGCTTCCTTCATTGCTTGCTGGGAGGTAAAGAGTTATTCCTGCTGTTGTCTGTGATCTACAGTGGCTCCTGCATAAGTTTCAGTATCCCTTTAATTATATTTTTCCCTTTGATCTCTCCCTTATCTTACTTAATTTCTTTAGAACTGTACTCTCTCAAACTTAATTAACTCCATCTCTTTATTTGAGCTTTTAGAGTTTAAAAGAAAAGCAAACTCTCTTTATCCACCTTCCCAATGACACCTTTCCTTCACACCTTGCATCTGTTCCCTTGAACCCTTAACAACCTGTTCAGGTCTGTTTGTGTTCTGTATCCATTCTTACTAATTGCCTTGGCTAACCATCCATTTGCAGTGTTGCAAAGCTCATTAACATATCAAATTTGCTAGCTAGGTTCACACAGTCACTCTGTCCCTGCCTTAATTATCTTACTCACATATTCCCAAGTTTAAAATATATGACCAGAATATTACCAGCAAAAAATATTCTAATTTCTTGGATAACCTTGATATGTTTTCAAGACAGTTACAGTACAGAAGGAGGTCATTCTTCCCATCATGTGTGTGCTGGCTCTCTGAAAGAGCAGTTCACCTAGTCCCACTCCCAGTTATTTTGCCGTAATCCTGCAAATCTTTCCTTTTCAGGTAATGATCCAGTTCCCTTTCAAAGGCTAAACATGACACTAAAGATATCAGAAAAGGTTTGATTTTGTTCATCCCAGTGTAAGTAAATTCTTCACAGTGTGCGAAGTCTTAATTCTGCCAAACAACAGCAAGTATTTTACTCAGCATTGTCCCAATGGCGGGCTGATTTGTGGAAAGATTGCCTGCTCCAAGTTGGTAGGCAATTGATTAGCAAAATTAAAGGCCCAATTTGGAGCCATTTTGTGGGGACATTTGCATTTAACTGATGGCGGAGCAACCCCACGACATCGAGGGGTTGTCAGCTAAATTGAGGTGGCCTTCCTCCAGCAGCCCTGAGGACCACCAGGGCCCCAGACTCTATGGCCCAGAGAGGGGCATGGACAGGAAAGGCAGTCCCTGAGGCCTCAGCAATCACCATGGAAGTCTTTCCCCTCCAGCTTTCAGCTCCCTGATGATTTGTGTGCTTTTATAAATTTACATGGCCTGGCTCCCAGGATCTATTGTATTCCTCAGCTGTGACCACATCTCCCCATGGATGCTCCTGAGGTTTCAGAGCTCTCGACCCTCTGATTTGGCCAGCAGTATCAGGATCCTGCCCACTTTCCTTAATTATGTTGCAAGATGTCTGGCCAACTAGAAAGTTGCCTCTGGTGAAATTGTTAGGCAAGTCCTGCTGTCGGCAAATGCAGTCTTGGGATCTGCTTTTCGCTGCAACATTGAAGTCCCAATGTCCACAGCAAAATTCAGGCAACTAAATTCTCCAGCATTAGTGGACTCCCATTCTTTCAAATTTTACTTATTTTTGGAGGTTAAAAATAACAATGTCTGTCTCCTTTACCTCTCTTAATCCCATTTTTCTTTCCCTCTCATTATTTCATTTTCTATACTTCATTCAACATTTAATTGGCTAATTGAAGTGACATTTCTTTGTTCAGTCTCTGCGCTGCTCATTAACTACCCGTCAGTTTTGATTGGTCCAGGAGAATCACAGTTGTTTGCCCCACTTCACTCAGACCTCAGGAGCCCCTCTCGAGGCTGCGGGCGGTTCCACCATTCCCATTTACAATCAGCTCCAAACAAATGCCTGGACTAGTTTCTGGATAAATGCAAGTCTAATGAGTGGCTGGCTTATCCAATTTGGTGAGTCATGGTGGTGCGACAGGCCCTGGCAACCCATTGATGGGTGGCACAGTGGCACACTGCTTATGGGTGGCATGGTGGCACAGTGGTCGTGGGTGGGACGGTGGCACAGTGGTTAGCACTGCTGCCTCACAGCGCCAGGGACCCGGGTTCGATTCCCGGCTTGGGTCACTGATTGTGAGGAGTCAGCACAATCTCCCCGTGTCTGTGCGGGTTTCCTCCGGGTGCTCTGGTTTCCTCCCACAGTCCAAAAGACGTGCTGGTTAGGTGCATTGGCCATGCTAAATTCTCCCTCAGTGTACCCGAACAGGCGCCGGAGTGTGGCGACTGTGGGATTTTCACAGTAACTTCATTGCAGTGTTAATGTAAGCCCGTTTGTGACACTAATAAAAAAACTAAAATAAAACTGATGAGACTCAGGATCCAGTGTCCGTTAATACCCTGCTTCAGGCCCAGATTAATTTCTGGGCCCTGGTGTCTAAGGTGGAGAAAGTTAAATAAACTATCATCTACAAACACACTGCGTAAAATAAACACGTTTTAGATATATGAATGATTGAACCAAAAAGCATGAGAGAACCAGAGCAGATCTCAAAGTTTAAAGTTTATTTACTAGTCACAAGTCAGCTTACATTAACACTGCAATGAAGTTACTGTGAAAATACCCTAGTCGCCACACTCCGGCGCCTGTTCGGGTACACTGAGGGAGAATTTAGCATGGCCAATGCGCCTAACCAGCACGTCTTTTGGACTGTGGGAGGAAACCGGAGCACCCGGAGGAAACCCATGCAGACACGGGGAGAACGTGCAGATTCCGCACAGACAGTGACCCAAGCCGGGAATCAAACCCGCATCCCCAGTGCTAAGATGGAGAAAGTTAAATGAGCTGTTATCTGCAAACACATCATGTAAATAACTAGGTTTGAGATATATAAATAACGCCAGGGACCCGGGTTCAATTCCCGGCTTGGATCACTGTCCGTGTGGAGTTTGCACGTTCTCCCCGTGTCTGCGTGGGTTTCCTCCATGTGCTCCGGTTTCCTCCCACATTCTGAAAGACGTGCTGGTTAGGCACATTGACCCGAACAGGCAGCAGACTGTGGCGACTGGGGGAATTTCACAGTAACTTCATTGCATTGTTAATGTAAGCCTTACTTGTGACTAATGAATAAACTTTACTTTACTTTATATATGAATGACTGAGCCAAAAAGCATGAGAGCCAGAGCAGAACTCTTGGTGCGTTTGGGGGAAGATATGGGACGATAAAATTGGTGAATGGTTGCTGCTATCCTTACACTGCTGAAAGCAAAATCCAACCCAATGTTTCCTGTTGTAACTTTTCAGCAAGGTATAGTCACATTAGAACGTCCAATAAAAAGGGTTATATTTTGTGGTCTGCAGCAAAGCAACGGTGTTTGTTGCTGACCTGGGTAAATGTTGCCAACAAAGGTCTAGTTCTCCCTGTGCTGTGGTTTTCCCCTTTCCCGATGGCAGCTTAAATCTGGTGTCAAGTCAAGAGCAGCAGCAGTGACATCAGCAAGGAGGAAAGCAGTGGCCAATCACATGGGCGTATTCACACAGACAGCAAATCAGCAAGTTAAAAGCACTTGATACCTTCCACTTGTATTTCACATTTTGAAATAGCTTTTAAATAGCAGATGAAATGCTTCTGAATGATTTAGGATTGAAGCTAAGGTAAAGATAAACCAACTTTTAAAAAATGCTTAAAATTGCGTGGAATTTTTATCATAATGGAAAAATTTAACTTTTCCATAAATGTCAAATTAGCTTTTCAGCGCCCATGAGGTGATTAGCGCGAAATCACAGTAGAGTCGGGTGTCAGGCCTTTAACGCGATCTGCACCAGAATCCGAGCAGATCACGGCTTTACCGACACCCGGTCCGCGCCCGAATCGGGCGGCCCGACTATTTAAATGCCATGGCAGATGTGCCCCTACTTATGAATGTGATTTGGGAAATTTGGGAAAATATTTCAAAATATATATCCCCCCATCCATATTTTGAAATATTTTCCCAAATTTTTGACTGTCAGGTTTTTAGTTCCTGCGATTATAATTTTGACATTATCTTCCAAAGGGAATTCCTCTAATTCTATGCAATGTTCAGATGAAAACAAGATGAAAGAAAGGATCCAAGGCTTCTCCAGAGGCAGATGAGCTGCACCCAACGTTGCCCATGCAAATCACATTCATAAGTAGGGGCACATCTGCCATGGAATGTGAGAGAAGAGTTGCCAATACAAACTTCTTTTCACTATGGTTGATTTCCCAGATTTAGTAATCTCCTTGAATCTTATTTTCAACCAGGTTCCACCACGGGGACAATTCTTCCAAGTTCACCACATGACTCTGAACATTTGAGCACCTGGCTCATGGCTATAGGGACATCAACAATCCAGTTACAAATCACAAATGTATTATACAGGTCACTAATTGCTCACTAGGACACTGTAGTTTAATTACCTTTCCCATAGATAATTAGGCAGCACAAAGAAGATGCTACGTTATTTTCAATTTGCAAGATTCTCCCAAGTCCATCCTCCCCCTCTCTCTGCTCTCTCTGCTGTCTTTTTCTTTCGCGCCTGGGCACGCTGCTTCAGATTTTTTTTCAAACTGCGCATGCGCAGTTCAGAGCTCCGATCGTTCCAGCAGCGCTAAGCCCCACCCACTGCGTGGATTGGAGTGGAGCCGGCAAAAAGCGTATGGGCTTTTTGAGGATTCCGAACCCGGAAGAGGATTCCGGGTTCGGATCTGCATTACGCCCGGATCCGGCCCTTAGACTCCAAATGGTAAAATCGGGCCCTATGTGTGGGGTGGTAGAAGCTCAACAGCGCACCCTCTGGAGGAGTGGAGAATCACTGAGGGTAACCACTGGATTTCCATATTATTGTGTGTGGACTCTGGGGCTGGAATTTTACACCGTTCCCCCTCAGTGCAGTGCGAAGTAATCATGCAACCATATATACTTTCCTGATAATCCCCATTCCTTCCACTTGACACCATTGCACTCCTGCCAAATAAAAAGTTGTGAAACTCACCCACTCAGATAGTTGCTCCTGGAAAGCTAACATTTCATCCACATGTTCAGATGCAGCACAGTAACGAAAACATGCTTTCCTGCTCAGAATGAATCTTCCATTCTCTGCAGCTGTTTCAGTGGTTACAATTTATCATCATTTCCAGGGCTATTAAGTTACTATAGGTGTTTAACAATCCCTGTATATCTTGATTTGTTGCTTACCTGAGCTAAATTTTTATCCAGCTTCTAATTTGGATGACTTCCAAACTGTGTTACTGGCCACAATTTAGATGCCTAATTAGGAGCAGTGACTTGAGGAAAATGTTTTCAGAGGCGTTATTCCCAGTCCTGGATTGGCAGGCCACTCATGTTTATTTAATTTTTAATTCATTTTTCTGCCAGTATAAGAGATGATCGTGGCCCATGGCCTTTGGATAATGATGCCAAGGGGGAGGAGAATGTAGATGTGAAAAAGA
The DNA here is from genome assembly GCF_964213995.1 of Mustelus asterias. NCBI lineage: Eukaryota > Metazoa > Chordata > Chondrichthyes > Carcharhiniformes > Triakidae > Mustelus > Mustelus asterias. The sequence goes on along the minus strand of NC_135804.1, from coordinate 18,350,141 downwards.
AAAAGACCTTATCCTTGGAATAAGTTGAGTGAACCATCTCTAATTTGCTTCAAAAGCATTCATATCCTTTTTCAAACACAACCGCACGAAGTAGTCCAGGTTCCTCTCACCAAGGCCCTGTACAGCTGCAGTAAAACTTCTCTATTTCTATTTCTATTCCCTTGCAATAAGCCCCAAATCCCATTTGCCTTTCCAATCATTTTCTGTACCTGCATGCTAACCGTTTATGTACCAGAACACCCAGATCCCTCTGCACCACTAAGTTCTGCAATCCCTCTCCATTTAAATAGTATACTGCATCTAGTCTTCCGGCCTCAGTTCTAAAATTCACATTTTCCAACATTATTCTCCATCTGCCAAATCTTGCCCATTCACTTAATCTGTCTATATCCCTTTGCAGCCCATTTACCTTCTCTTGACAACTTAGTTTCCTACCAATGTTTGTATCATCTGCAAATTTAGCTACCATACATTTGGTCCCATTATCCATGTCTTGATATAAGAACATAAGAATATAAGAACTAGGAGCAGGAGTAGGCCATCAGGCCCCTCGAGCCTGCTCCGCCATTCAGTAAGATTCTGGCTGATCTTTTCGTGGACTCAGCTCACTTACCCGCCCGCTCACCATAACCCTTAATTCCTTTACTGTTCAAAAATGTATCTATCCTTGCCTTAAAAACATTCAATCAGGTAGCCTCAACTGCTTCACTGGACAGGGAATTCCACAGGTTCACAACCCTTTGTGTGAAGAAGTTCCTCCTCAACTCAGTCCTAAATCTGCTTCCCCTTATTTTGAGGCCATGCCCCTTGTTCTAGTTTCACCTGCCAGTGGAAACAACTTCCCTGCTTCTATCTTATCTTTTCCCTTCATAATCTTATATGTTTCTGTAAGATCTCCCCTCATTCTTCTGAATTCCAATGATTATAGCCCCAGTCTACTCAGTCTCTCCTCATAAGCCAACCCTCTCAACTCCGGAATCAATCGAGTGAATCTTCTCTGCACCCCCTCCAGTGCCAACATATCCTTTCTCAAGTAAGGAGACCAAAACTGTACACAGTCCTCCAGGTGTGGCCTCACCAGCACCTTATACAGCTGCAACATAACCTCGCTGTTTTTAGAACAAAGAACAAACAAAGAACAAAGAACAAAGAACAATACAGCACAGGAACAGGCCCTTCGGCCCTCCAAGCCCGCGCCGCTCCCCGGTCCAGGATTGAATCCTGAATCCAGGATCCCCGCCCAATTTTCCAGCCTATCTCCATCCTAATATCCTATCCACCGAGCTGTCCCTCACAGCTACGATGTTTTGTTCATCACAACCTATTAACTCACCCCCACCCTCCCATTCCAGACCATGTGATCTCCAGGGAGAGGCGAAAACCCAGAGTGAAAACCCCAGGGCCAATATGGGGGAAAAAAAATCTGGGAAATTCCTCTCCGACCCCCTGTGGCGATCGAAACGAGTCCAGGAGATCACACTGGCCCTGATCAGAAAATGCTTCCCAACCCTATTCATTTCCACTTCTGCTTTACGAACACCATCTGAATTCCCTGCCCCCGAGACAGGTTCCCAACTATCCGCAGTCTCGCTCTGTACTGGCACCAGCAAGATGATCATAGAATGAAGCCTTGAAACGAGAAACAAAGAACAATTAGCCCGCGCCGCTCCCTGGTCCAAACTAGACCACTCTTTTGTATCCCTCCATTCCCACTCCGTTCATATAGCTGTCTAGATAAGTCTTAAACGTTCCCAGTGTGTCCGCCTCCACCACCTTGCCCGGCAACACATTCCAGGCCCCCACGACCCTCTGTGTAAAATATGTCCTTCTGATATCTGTGCTAAACCTCCCCCCCTTCACCTTGAACCTATGACCCCTCGTGAACGTCACCACCGACCCGGGGAAAAGCTTCCCACCGTTCACCCTATCTATGCCTTTCATAATTTTATACACCTCTATTAAGTCTCCCCTCATCCTCCGTCTTTCCAAGGAGAACAACCCCAGTTTCCCCAATCTCTCCTCATAACCAAGCCCCTCCATACCAGGCAACATCCTGGTAAACCTCCTCTGTACTCTCTCCAAAGCCTCCACGTCCTTCTGGTAGTGTGGCGACCAGAACTGGACGCAGTATTCCAAATGCATCCCTCTATCCCATCTAGCAATGAAGGACAAAATTCCATTTGCCTTCATAATTACCTGTTGCACCTGCAAACCAACTCCTTGTGATTCTCGCACAAGGACACCCAGGTCCCTCGGCACAGCAGCATGCTGCATTTTTTTACATTCAAATAATAGTCCATTTTGCTGTAATTCCTACCAAAATGGACGACCTCACATTTACCAACATTGTACTCCATCTACCAGACCCTCACCCACTCACTTAGACTATCTATATCCCTTTGAAGACTTTCAGCGTCCTCTGTACACTATATATAGCACTGATCCCTGTGGTACTCCACTATTTCAGCTTGCCAACCTGAAAAAATGTCTGTTTATCCCTATTCCCTGCTTCCTGTTAGATTATCAATCCTTTATCTACACTAAAATATTACCCACTACACCATGCGTTCTTACCTTGTGGATGAATCAGATTAGCAAAGGTAATCTAGGAATGAGTTCATCGAGTGTATCCAGAACAATTTCTTAGAGCGGTACATTCTAGTGGCAATCAGGGAGCAGGCTATTCTGGAACTGGTGATATGCAATGAAACATTAATTTATGACCTCTAGGCAACAGTGATCATAACATGATAGAATTTCATATTCAGATTGAGGATGAGAGGTGTGAGTCTGAGACTAAAATCTTAAATAAAGGCAATAGCAAAGGTATGAGGACAGAGTTGGCTGAAGTGAACTGGGAAAATAGTTAAAAGGTAGAACAGTACATAATAAGTGTATAATTCTCAGTAAAGACATATTCCACTAATTAAAAAAAGACTGTGAAAAGAATGCACCATCTGCGGATAACTCATTGAAAGGAAAGCTATAAAATACTGTGAAGGTTAATGGGAGGTCAGAAGATTCGACGGATTTTAGAAATCAGCGAAGAATTATTTTTTAAAAAGGAGGGAGCAATTAGAGTATGAGAGAAAGTTAGCTCGCAATGTAACAGATATTAAGAGTTTCTGCATGTATTTCAAAAAGGAAAAGAGTAGCTAAAATGAGTGTTGGTCCCTCAGAGGGTGAGGTTGGAGAATTAATAATGGGAAATAGGGAAATGATGGAAGTATGTCTTCACTACAGAAGATACAAATTTAATCAAGAATGGTTGAAAATTAAGAATGAAAGGGAGAAAGGGACTTAAAATAATCATAATCACTAGGAAAAAGGTACTGGGAAAACTATTAAAACTAATGATTGGCAAGTCCCCTGGACCAGATGGCTTTTATCTTAGGGTTCTAAAAGAATTGGCTGCTGAGATAGAAGACGCACCAGTTATGATCTTCCAAAATTCTGAAACGATCACAACAAATTGGAAAATCACTAATGTATATTCTCTATTCAAGAAAGGAGGGAAACAGAAAATTATAGGCTAGTTTGCTTAATGTCTCTCATTGGGAAAATGCTAGAGTTCATTGTTAAGATGGTATTAGCAGGTCATTTAGAAAAGTATAATATTATCAGGCAGGCTCAACATAGTTTTGTGAAGGAGAAATCATGTTTGACCAAATGACCAGAATCCTTTGAGGAATTAAAGCACAAGGTGGATACGGGGGAACCTGTAGATGTGCTGTGCTTGGATTCGAAGAAAAAGCATTTGGCAAGGTGTTACATCAAAGGTTACCACACAAAATAAGAGCCCATTATGTCAGGGGTAACTTATTAGCAGGGATAGAGGATTAGTTAGCGAATAAGAAACAGAGAGTAAGGTTAAATGGGTCATTTTTGGGCTGGCAAACTGTTGCCAGTAGAGAGCCACAGGGATCAATGCTGGGGCCTCAACTATTTATAATATAGAAACATAGAAACTAGAGACAGGAGTGGGCCATTCGGCCCTTAAAGCTTGCTCCACCATTCATTATGACCGTGGCTAATCATCAAATTCAATATCCTGCTTCCCCCCTTATCCCTCACCCACCCCATATCCTTGATCCCTTTAGCCCCAAGAGCTGTATCTAATATAGAAACATAATCTATATCAATGATTGGGATGATGGGTGCAAAAGTACCGTAGCTAAATTTGCTGATGACTTAAAGATCGGTAAGAAAGTAAGTTGTCAGGAGGATGCCAGGTGTTTGCAGAAGGTTTTAGGCAGTTGAATGAGTGGGCAGAGTGAGTATAATGTGGGAAAATATGAATGTGTCCACTTTGGCAGGAAGACTAGGAAAGCAATCTATTATTTGAATGGAGCGAGACTGCAGAACTCTACAGTACAGAGCGATCTAGGTATCCTAGTACGTGAATCACAAGACGTTGGTATGCAGGTACAGCAAGCGATGAGAAAGGCATTTAGGATGTTGGCATTTATTTCAAGAGGAATTGAGAATAAAATTGGGGAAGCAGGAGTTAGGCTATAGTTGTATATGGCATAGGTCAGACCACATCTGGTGTACTGTGTACAGTTTTGGTCTCTTTATGAAGAAATTTTATGAGAAGCATTTCAGAAGGTCACTCGACTGATTCCTTGAATAAAGGGGTTATCTTATACAGGTTTATCTTATGCAGCAGGGGTTATCTTATAAAAGTTGAACAGGTTGAGCCAGTGTCCAGTGAGGTTTAGAAGAATGAGAGGTGACCTGGTTCAAACATATAGGCTGGAATTTTACCAACCCACCCGCCACGGGCATCAGAGCGGGCGAGGGGCAGACAATGGGACGGTCCACTGACCTCAGGCGGGATATTACGGTTTTGGGATGAGTGAGGCCCGTAAAATCCCGCCCATAAGATCTCGAGCAGACTTGAGAGAGTGAATGCTGTGAAGATGTTTCCCCTTGTGAGGAAGTCTAGAACCAGGGGACGCTGTTTAAAAATTAGGGGACTGACCCTTTAAGACTGAGATAAAGAGAATTGTTCTCTTTGGTTGATCTGTGGAATTCATCCCCTCAGAAAGCAGTGGAGGCTGGGCCATTGAATTTGTTCAAGGTTGACTGAGATTTCTGAACAGGACCGGAGTCAAAGGTTACGGGGATGGACAGGAAAGTAGGGTTGAAGCCACAACCAGATCAGCCATGATCCTATCGAAGAGGGGAAGCAGTTTCAAGGGGCAGATTGGCCTGCTATTGCTCCTAATTCATGCGTTCATTCTTTGGTCATAAATGTTAATGATAAATATGTAACCATGGATAGGATTCATGGGTTTTTAATGTTTTCTTTTGAGAGTATCTGTATTTACAAGGGACTTTGGTGGAATTCTCCATTCAGTCACCTTGTGCAATGGCAATACAACAGAAGGACTGGGATTACATCAGCCAAGAGAAGCTTGCCTTCTCTGTATCCTTGCTGGCAATATGACTTATTTGGGGTCGTTAGATTCTTTTCAGCATCCACCAGGCTTTCTCTTTGTTTTAAAAGCTCTCGATTCTGTGAGGATAACTTTGTGAAATGGAAGTCCACACAAGATAATACAAAACAAAGCATTTCCATGAGATCATCTACTTTGTAACATTTAAAAAGTGTTCAAATCGACTGCTTTCTTCGGAGAAGAGTTGCATTCTGCAAAAATAAAAGACACCACTCACATCCGCAGAGGAGTGTTATTATCTGGGAGCCTATAATGTAACAACTATAAGTGATTAAAATAGGAGATTTTCTCCATTGTAATACCATCTCAGAGATGTATGTACTGCATTACTTGGTTCAATGAGAAATCAGATAACTGTCGCATCCTGACAAATTAACTCCCTGGGGCACAGGACGTAAACTTCATGTTACAGTTCATGACTTTAATAACAATCTATTTCCTGTTGGTACAATGACTTAAGCTCAGTAATTAAGGTTGCCACGTATATTAATCTGTCAAATTCCTTTCTCTATTTCAAACACAGGTTAGGACAAAAGAAATCATGTTGTGCTTTACCAAACAAACTTACATCAGAATTTCAAACCTTATGATAAAAGGAACCTTTCATAACCACTGGATGGCTTGGGGTTACCATTGACCAGACTCTCAACTGGACTCGCCACATAAACACAGTGGCTACAGGAGCAGGTCAGAGTCTGGGAATACTGCGGCGAGTAACTCACCTCCTGTCTCCCCAAAGCCTATCCACCACCGACAAGGCACAAGTCAAGAGCGTGATGGAATACTCCCCAGTTGTTTGGATGGATGCAGCTCCAACAACACTCAAGAAGTTTGACACCATTCAGGACAAAGCAACCTAGTTGATTGGCATCACATCTGTAAACATCCACTCCCTCCATCACTGACACTCAGTAGCAGCAGAGTGTGCTATCTACAAGATGCACTGCAGCAATTCACCGAAGATCCTTAGACAGCACCTTCCAAACCTACAACCACTTCCTACAAGAAGGACAAGGGCAGCAGGTGTATGGGAACACCACCACCTGCAAGTCCCCCTCCAAGCCACTCACCATTCTGACTTGGAAATATATCGTCGTTCCTTCGCAGTCACTGGGTCAAAATCCTGGAATTCGCTCCCTAATGGCATTGTGGATCAACCCACAGAACATGGACTGCAGCAATTCTAGAAGGCAGCTCACCACCACCTTCTCAAGGGAAACTAGGGATACATAAATGCTGACCAGTCAACGATGCCCATGTCCCATGAATTAATTTTAAAAACTTTTGAAATGTGGCCATTGTTGAAATGTCGAAAATAAATACTTGCACATAAATGATACTTCAACTTCTTTTCCTCACCCTCCAAAGTTTCAAACATTCCTTCTGAATGAAACAGGAATTTATGTGCGCTTCTCTCAGTTTCGTATACTGTATTTGCTGCTCACAATGTGGTCTTCTCTGCACTGGGGAAACCAAGGGCTTTGCTAAACAACTCCATTCTGTCCACAAGTTAGGTGGATTGACCATGCTAAACTCTCCGTTAGTGTCCCAAGATGTGTAGGTTAGATGGATTAGCCATGAATAATGTGTGGGGTTACGGTGATAGGGTGGGGGAGACGGCCTGGGTAAGACACTTTGTCAGAGAGTTGGTGCGGACTCGATGGGCCAAATGGCCTCTTCTGCACTGCAGGGATTCTATGATTCTATAAGCCTGACCCTAAGCTTCCAATGGCATGTCATTTTAATTCTCCACCTTGCTTTCGCATTAACCTCTTCTGGCCTTGATCTTTCGTATTGTCCCAGTGAAGCTCAAAGCAAGCTTGAGGAATAGCAACTCATCTGTCGACTAGACACTTAACAGGCTTCTCGACTCAACACTGAGTTGAACAATTTCCGACTGTAACCTCTGTCCCCGTTTTGCTGCCTGTTTCTTTGCAGGTTTCGGGTTTACTGTGGTTTTTCTCTTGTTCCTGCTTTCAAATGGCAGCTGTTCATCATTGTGTAATTCAGATTTCCTCCAACAAAATTATTCACTCGTTACATGGCCATTCCCTTTGGCGTTTCAGCCCCGACTCTTTGGTCATGTAATCCTCTCTCCAGCCTTCCATAGAAACATAGAAAATAGGAGCAGGAGGAGGCCATTCGGCCCTTCAAGCCTGATCCGCCATTCATCACGGTCATGGCTGATCATCCAACTCAATAGTCTAATCCAGCTTTCTCCCCATAACCTTTGATCTCCTTTGCCCCAAGTGTTATATCCAGCCGCCTCTTGAATACAAATGTTTTGGCATCAACTAATTCGTGTAATAATGAATTCCACAAGTTCACCACTCTTTGGGTGAAGAAATGTCTCCTCATCTCCATCCTAAATGGTCTACCCCGAATCCTCCATCCTATCACCGACCTTCCCTTTTGTTCTTTTTCCATTGTCCCCCCATTTCATTTGCTTAAAACCTATCACAGAATCACAGAATCATTATGGTGCAGAAGGAGGCCATTCAGCCCATTGTGTCTGCATCAGCTCTCCAAATGAGCCTTGTGACTGAGTGCCATTCCTCTGCCTTTCCCTTATATTCATTTTTGCACATATCTTTTGGGTCCTTTGTAAATTACTTAAGATCTGTGCCCTCTCGTTCTTGTTCCTTTTATGAGCAGGAACAGTTTCTCCCTGTCTACTCTGTCCCACCCCCTCATGATTTTAAACATCTCTATCAAATCTCCTTTTAACTTTCTTCTCTCCAAGGGGAACAGTCCCAACCTCTCCAATCTATCCTCATAACTAGAATTTCTCATCCCAAGAACTATTTTTGTAAACCTCTTCTGCACTCTCTCCAATGCATTCGGATCCTTCCTACAGTGTGGTACCCAGAACTGTGCAAAATATTCCAGCTGAGGTCTAACTATCTTCTTGCTCCTTGCTCTTGTATCTAGGCATTTATTATCTATTCATTATTCATACTCTGTTGCATTTCTAACTTTTCCCACATCTAATGGGAGTTCATTGACTTGAAACATTAACTCTGTTTTTCTCTCCACAGTTACTCCTTGACCATAGAGTCATAGAGGTATACAAGCATGGAAACAGGCCCTTCAACTCAACTTGTCCATGCCGCCCTTTTTTTTACCACTAAGCGAATCCCAATTGCCTGCGTTTGGCCCACATCCCTCCATATCCATCTTACCCATGTAACTTTCAAAATGCTTTTTAAAAGACAAAATTGTACCCATCTCTACTACTACCAGCTGAGTATTACTCAAATTGTCTGTTTTCATTTCAGATATGCAGCGGAGGTGATGGCCTAATGGCATTATCGCGAGACTATTAATCCAGAAACTCAGCCAATGTCACGGGGACCCGGGTTCGAATCCAGCCACGGCCGATGGTGGAATTTGAATTCAATTTTTAAAAATCTGGAATTAAGGTTCTACTGATGACCACGAAACCATTGTCGGAAAAACCCATCTGGTTCACTAATGTCCTTTAGGGAAGGAAATCTGCCATCCTTACCTGGTCTGGTCTACATGTGACTCCAGAGCCACAGTAGTGTGATTGACGCTCAACTGCCCTCTGAACAAGGGCAACTAAGGATGGGCAATAAATGCTGGCCAGCCAGCGACGCCCATGTCTCACAAATGATTTAAAAAAGCACGTGTGGTATTTTGCTTTTGTCCAGTGTAAAATCAGGACTCACCAGCAGAGGGCAGTGGACAAGTAGTCCAAGGAATTTAAACAAAGCAAGGGAAAATTCAGGAAACTTTTCAACTGAAGCGTTTGGAGACACATTGCTCAGTTGAAAATTCTATTTGGGGGAGACTGATTTGAATTGAATATTTTTGGCCGTGCCACAGTCTATTATGGTGTGTTGTGTGGGTTTTCCATGCAATCATAAAATCAGAATCATACAGCACAGAAGAGGTCCTTCAGCCCATCGAGCCCACACCGACACATTAGAAACATCTGAACTCCCACCTAATCCCATCTGCCAGCACTTGGCCCATTGCTCTGAATGTTATGATGTGCCAAGTGCTCATCCAGATACTTTTTAAAGGATGTGAGGCAACCCGCCTCTACCACACTCCCAGGCAGCGCATTCCAGACCATCACTACCCTCTGGGTAAAGAACATTTTCCTCACATTCCCCCTAAACCTCCTGCCCCTCACCTTGAACCTATGACCCCCTCGTGACTGATTCTTCAACTAAGGGGAACAGCTGCTCTTTATCCACTCTGTCCATGTCTCTCATAATCTGGTACACCTTGATCAGTTTGCCCCTTAGTCTTCTCTGCTCCAAGGAACACTGGCATCTCCACACCAAGGAAAACAACCCAAGCCGACCCAACCTCCCTTCATAACTTAAATGTTCCATCCCAGGCAGCATCCTGGTGAACCTCCTCTGCACCCCCTACAGTGCAATTATATCCTTCCTATAATGTGGCAACCAGAACTGCAAACAGTACTTTAGCTGAGGCCTCAATATGGTTTCCCTGCTTTTGTAATCTATGCCTCGATTGATAAAGGCAAGTGACCCATATGCCTTTTTCACCACCCTACTAGCATGCCCTTCTGCTTTCAGAGATCTGTGGACAAGCAGGCCAAGGTCCCTTTGTTCCACAGAACTTCCTAGTGTCTTACCATTCATTGAGTACTTTCTTGTCAAATTACTCCTCCCAAAGTGTATCACCTTACAATTTTCAGGTTTAAATTCTATCTGCCACTTATCTGCCCATTTGACCATATTGTCTATATCTCCTTGTAGTCCAATACACTCCGCCTCATTGTTAACCACCCTTCCAATTTTTGTGTCAAACGCAAATGTACTAATCCTACCCCCCACATACGTAATCGATGTAATTTATATAAATGATGAATAATAGGGGACCCAACACAGATCCCTGTGGTACGCCACTGGACACTGGCTTCCAGTCGCTAATGTGGAGATGCCGGCATTGGACTGGGGTAAGCGCAGTAAGAAGTCTCACAACACCAGGTTAAAGTCCAACAGGTTTAGTGAAAAAGCCACTAGCTTTCACTAGTTTGTGGGTTTATATGCCCTGTTTGTGAACTGAAATCCCACTCACCTGACGAAGCAGCGAGCGCTCTGAAAGCTAGAATCCCTACAGTGCAGAAAGAGGCCATTCAGCCCATCGAGTCTGTACTGACCCTCCAAAAGACCATCTCACCCAGGACCTCTCCTCTGCCCTATCCCCATTACCCCGCGCATTCAAATTAGTTTCCCCGGCTATGCCCCACGATAATTGCATGGACCCACCAACCATGGCATCATAACATTCTTGTATCTTCATATTTCTGAATATTATGTGTCCACTCACTTGTCTACACTTGCTGTGCTGAAATAGTACAAGTTTTCCGCAGTGTTGGTACCCTTTCCCTCAGAGTAGCTGCCAAGACTTTTCAGCAGCTATGATTTGAAAGTAAATTCAGTGAATATATGATCCAATGGAGTTACATTTGCCGGCTGTGGATACCCTCCGGTTCTTTTGGGTATATGTCAGTATTCTGGCAGTTTCTGTATGTTAATATTTGTAGGAGATACTCCAATGTAGATATGTTTAAGAACCATCAGTATTGAATGTTTCTTAATAGTGTGGAATGAACAATGGGGATTGGTAATGTGCAAAGTCGTCGACAGGTAGTGGTTAATAAGTATGGGTGAAAGTCCTCTTGAAGCTTGATGCACATTGTTATGCAGCAGTTTATGCCAAAAGGTGGCAGTAGCAGTGTGGATATATGCATTAGAATTGTCAGACACAAAACTAGTTTTGAATGGCGAAAGTAAGTGAAATAATTTTCAATACTTCATGAGTTTCTGTAAGTTTTCTTGAAGGTTTTCTTTTGCTCTAAGGCTGGCACAGCTCAACGTCAGTGTGAATGTCAACATGCTCAGCCTGAATGCAACTGGAACAACTTTTGAATGGATAAACAAAGAAACATAGAAAATAGGAGCAGGAGGAGGCCATTTGGTCCTTCGAGCCTGCTCTGCCATTCATTATGATCATGGCTGATCATCCAACTCAACAGCCTGATCCCGCCAACCCCCCCCCCCCACAAATCTTTTGATCCCCTTCGTCCCAAATGTTTCTTCCCAAGTGATCCAAATGATCCAACTCCTTCTTGAAAACAAACAGGCCGGAATGTTGCAGCTGTTAACGCTGGCGGGAGTTTCCCATTCCCGATGCAGTGAATGGAAATTTGGTTGGGCACCAAATTCTCCGACTTCACTGCAGTGGGACTGTGGCATGAACAGCTGGTGAGATCGCACCCGCAATGTTTTAGCCTCAACTACTCTCTGCGGTAGCGAATTCCAAAGGTTGACCACTCTCTGGGCGAAGAAATTTCTCCTCATCTGTGTCCTGAACTGTCTACACTGTATCCTCAGACTGTGACCCCTGGTTCTGGACATTCCCACCATCGGGAACATCCTCCCTGCATCTATAGAAGCATAAGAGAGCAAGTGGTAGAATATTTGCAGATACCGCAGTGAAAAGGTTCCTGAATAGTTTAGGGTCATATTTTTAAATAGGGTGCAAAAATATATACAACTCCCATGTACGTAGTGAATGAGCATTCATTATGGCAGGAGATATGAAACCATTGTCGATTGTCGGAAAAATCCATCTGGCTCACTAATGTCCTTTAGGAAAGGAAATCTGCCGTCCTTACCCGGTCTGGCCTACATGTGACTCCAGAGCCACAGCAACGTGGTTAACTCTCAACTGCCGTCCAAAGGCAACTAGGGATGGGCAATAAATGCTGGCCAGCCAGCGACACCCCTGTCCTATGAATGAGTAAAAAAATATATACACAGCTTAGCACAAACGCAAAATAATTCTTAATTGCTCGATACATACATGTGATATTAAGTCCAAATAAAAAATACTTCCTCATTCTGTGTGAAATGCATCCAGTTCTTGACCTAATACTCAGCAATTTTATTTCAAAGACCTCCAGAAAATGCTACAATGAGAAAACTGCAGCAGCAATTAAAAGTGTTATTTTAATATTGGCTTACCACCCACAGCATCAAATTTATATGTTGTTATAACCAGAGATGTCATAATCAGGAAGCCAATTAAACCTCTTCCAACACTGCCAGCATATTTTGTTCTTTGCATCCAACATTTCTGTTTGCCAGTCTGGCTTTCTCTTAAATGCTGGAAACATGGCAAATTTCAACCATTGATTGAGAAAAGTGAATGTAAGTGTGATGACCCATGTGCTGGGAAAAGCCTATATTTTCAATTGCAAGATATGCCTTTAAGAACAAAATCTCTCAATCTTCCTGTCTGCTTGTTGTGTCCTATGTGCTGGGGAGTATTAAAAGATGGTTATTGGCTTCCTGCTCATGACATCTTTAGGGGTTGGGTTGGAGATGAACAGCTGGGAATAAACGGGTGAATAAAAAGCTAATCGCAGCAAAGGGTTATCTCAAAGAATGACGTGACAGAGTACAGGAATGAGATAGAGAAACTGGTGAACTGGTGCAGCAACAATAATCTCTCCCTCAATGTCAACAAAATGAAGGAGATTGTCATGAACATGCCCCTGTCTACATCAACGGGGATGAAGTAGAAAGGGTCGAGAGCTTCAAGTTTTTAGGTGTCCAGATCACTAACAACCTGTCCTGGTCCCCCCATGCTGACACTATAGTTAAGAAAGCCCACCAACGCCTCTAATTTCTCAGAAGACTAAGTAAATTTGGCATGTCAGCTACGACTCTCACCAACTTTCACAGATGCACCATAGAAAGCATTATTTCTGGTTGTATCACCGCTTGGAATGGCTCCTGCTCTGCCTAAGACTGTAAGGAACTACAAAAGGTTGTGAATGTAGCCCAATCCATCACGCAAACCAGCCTCCCATCCATTGACTCTGTCTACACTTCCCGCTGCCTCTGCAAAGCAGCCAGCATAATTCAGGACCCCACGCACTGCGGACATTCTCTCTGCTACCTTCTTCCTTTGGGAAAAAGATACAAAAGTCTGAGGTCACGTACCAACCGACTCAAGAACAGCTTCTTCCTTGCAGCTGTCAGACTTTTGAATGGACTTACCTTGCATTAAGTTGACCTTTCTCTACACCCTAGCTATGACTGTAACACTACATTCTGCACTCTCTTGTTTCCTTCTTTATGAACGGTATGCTTTGTCTGCATAGCACGCAAGAAACAATACTTTTCACTATATGTTAATACATGTGACAATAATAAATCAAATAAATAAATCAAATAAATCAGTATGTTTTTTCTGTTTGAAGACTGGGAATTTGCACAAAGGGAATACAAACAAGGCTCTCTCCAAATGGAACAGTTTTCTATGAACGGAACCTAGTGTTGAAGCAGGCCTCTCCGAATAGTGCAGAGACTGTGTTACTTTAAGCATTACACAGCTGGAAGGGACACAACACAGAAGACAGGAAGATTGAGAGATTAGGGATTGGGCAATAATCATTGTTGCTGTTGAAGTGAAGCCAGAGGCCAACCGTCTATTTAAAGGGTAAGAAAAGGGAGTCCCTGGTGATTCTGTGCCATCAAGACTCTCGTGACCCGAGTGAGAGAGGGTTTGTAGATGTACGAAACTGACACATGTCAGTGGTAATCATGTCTGGGGAATTTGAATGGAATGTAACTCAAGAACTTAAACAATTGAATGGGAAGTGTGAAATCCTACAAAACAGAGACCGAAAGATTGTGAGATTGTCGGCCCACAGTTATTTAGGAAGTATCACCACGTGAGGTGTATTTTTGTTGCATCAACTATTTAAAATAAAATTTACATTTCTATTTGAAATATCCTTCACCTGTTAATGTTTGAGTTATGTTAATGTTAGTTGGTTTGTTACAGTAAGTTTTAAGAAGATAAATCTTGCGCAGCAGTTTTCTTTCTGTTGACATTGTGGGGATTCCTTTCTTTTTACAAAATGCTATCAATCCACATGTGACAGGAAGTCATAATCGAACTGTGCAGTGCTCTGGTCAGAGCGTACCTTGAGAACTAAATCCATAAGCACTGGACGAATAAGGAAGTAGATGTTCGGAGGGAAGATGTACTAGCAATTTTGAATAAACTGAAAGTTGATAAGTCCCCTGGGCCTGATGAAATATATCCTAGGATTCTTTGGGAGGCAAGGGATGAGATAGCAGAGCCTTTGGCATTGATCTTTGCGTCCTCACTGTCCACGGGGGTGGGGCCAGAGGACTGGAGAGTGGCGAATGTTGTTCCTCTGTTTAAGAAAGGGAATAGAAATGACCCTGGTAATTATAGGCCGGTTAGTCTTACTTCGGTGGTCGGTAAGTTGATGAAAAAGGTCCTTAGGGATAGGATTTACGACCATTTAGAAAGATGCAGCTTAATCCGGGATAGTCAGCACGGATTTGTGAAGGGCAAGTCTTGCCTCACAAATTTGATAGAATTTTTTGAGGAGGTAACTAAGTGTGTAGATGAAGGTAGTGCAGTTGATGTCATATACATGGATTTTAGTAAGGCGTTTGATAAAGTCCCCCACGGTCGGCTTATGAAGAAAGTAAGGATGTGTGGGATAGAGGGAAGTTTGGCCGATTGGATAGGTAACTAGCTATCTAACAGAAGACAGAGGGTGGTGGTGGATGGAAAATTTTCGGACTGGAAACCGGTTACCAGCGGAGTGCCACAGGGATCAGTGCTTGGTCCTCTGCTATTTGTCATTTTTATAAATGACTTGGAGGAGGGGGCTGAAGGGTGGATCAGTAAATTTGCTGATGACACCAAGATTGGTGGAGTAGTGGATGAGGTGGAGGGCTGTTGTAGGCTGCAAAGAGATATAGATAGGATGCAGAGCTGGGCTGAAAAATGGCAAATGGAGTTTAACCCTGACAAATGTGTGGTGATTCATTTTGGTAGGACTAATTTAAATGTGGATTACAGGGTCAAAGGTAGGGTTCTGAAGAATGTGGAAGAACAGAGAGATCTTGGGGTTCATATCCATAGATCTCTGAAGGTTGCCACTCAAGTGGATAGAGCCGTGAAGAAGGCCTATAGTGTGTTCGCGTTCATTAGCAGGGGGTTTGAGTTTAAGAGTCGTGGGGTTATGCTGCAACTGTACAGGACCTTGGTGAGAGTCCAAAGATGTGCGGGTTAGGTTGATTGGCCAGGTTAAAATTGCCCCTGAGATGCGTAGGTTAGAGGGATTAGCGGGTAAATATGTGGGGGTAGGGCCTGGGTGGGATTGTGGTCGGTGCGGACTCGATGGGCCGAATGGCCTCCTTCTGCACTGTAGGGTTTCTATGATTTCTATGATTTCTATGAGACCACATTTGGAATATTGTGTGCAGTTCTGGTCACCTCACTACAAGAAAGATGTGGAGACACTGGAAAGAGTGCAAAGGAGATTTACCAGGATGCTGCCTCGTTTGGAGGGTAGGTCTTATGAGGAAAGGTTGAGGGAACTTGGGCTTTTCTCTTTGGAGCGGAGGAGGTTGAGAGGAGACTTGATAGAGGTTTATAAGATGATGAGGGGGATAGATAGAGTGAACGTTCAAAGGCTATTTCCTCGGGTGAATGGAGCGGTAACTAGGGGGCATAACTATAGGGTTCATGGTGGGAGATATAGGGTGTCCGAGGTAGGTTTTTTACTCAGAGAGTGATTAGGGTGTGGAATGGACTGCCTGCAGGGATAGTGGAGTCAGAAACTTTAGGAACATTTAAGAAGCTATTGGATAGGCACATGGAGTACTTCGGGATGATAGGGAGGAAATAGCTTGATCTGGGTTTCAGACAAAGCTCGGCACAACATCGTGGGCCGAAGGGCCTGTTCTGTGCTGTACTGTTCTATGTTCTATGTTCTATGAGATAGATGGCGCGGTGGCACTGCTGCCTCATAGCGCCAAGGACCCAGGTTCGACTCCCTGCTTGGGTCACTGTCTGTGTACAATCTGCACGTTCTCCCCGTGTCTGCGTGGGTTTCCTCCGGGTGCTCCGGTTTCCTCCTCCAATCCAAAGATGTGCAAGTTGGGTGCACTGGCCATGCTAAATTCTCCCTCAGTACACCCGAACAGGCGCCGGACAGTGGCGACTAGGGGATTTTCACAGTAACTTCACTGCAGTGTGACACAAATTAATTAATTAAAATTAAAAATTAAATTCGTGTAAGGATAGGCTCGAGATATTTGTCAGTCTAAAAACAAGGCAACTGAGTAAAGAGGTACACAAGATTCAATAATTAAGTTGTGGGGGTAGAACAAGGGAACTACTGACTCCAAATAACAAAAAAAACTAACTTTCAGAGTGAACAACACTTGGAACGACTTTCTAAGTGACAGAAGAAAAATTTGGAAGCATATAAGTAACAATTAGATACAGCAGAACTGTGCTGCAGGTATAAATTATAATGGGTCAAATATCATTCCCAATTCATCTTGTGGTCCATTAGTTAACCATATATATATTTTACGCCCTTAAAGCAACGTTTTAATTTTCAGATGACATCAATCAATGCAAACATTTCCCTGAAATGTTAAAGTCTTCCTCCTTACAGTCTGTAAATTAGCGAAGAAGTCATTCACTGAAGCACCAGGGGAGAAAATTAAGCTTTAAAAATACTTCATTATTTGAATGCACTCTAATGATATCAGTCTATCAATTAACATGTCAAGCTAGCTTCCAAAGACATTCATCGTGAGTTGCATTTAAAAACAAGGCATTCACGAGAACCTTAAAAAGTGTGAATTCATTAGTAAGTGCTGTTCTATTCAAAATGAAATCGCCAAGCTGATTTTGATGATGCAGCCTAAGGAGGTGAAGTTATATCGAATTACATAAATTATTAACAGTCCCTGCCACTTAATCACTAATGAGGAAGTTCTTTATAAAGATGAAATTATAAATAAAAGAGCAGCTTACAATATTAAGATGAATCATGAGTCATCTTTTGAATGATGGAATGAATATACAATGGGTATGATGAAGTAAAAGTGACATTAAAATCTTCAAATTACTGTGCTTTTTTTCAATCACAGCATAAAATAAGGATGAGGAAAGGATAATCTTTTCTTGGAGTAGAGAATCAGCCAGTTAGCTGTGCAGCTAGCAACATGGTTCAAAATGAACTTGTGTTTCATTCCTGTTCGGGCTGAGATAGACTTGGCCCTGGCCCCTGAGAATGGAAGGCAATGGCAAACCATCACCCACAAAAACTGCCAAGAGAACAGCTCAGGATTGAAGCACCAGCAGGCAAGGACCTGCCTTTAGGCACAGTCCACATGGAATGGAATATAAATATATGTTCCAAACCATTTAAAGGTTCAAAGTGCATATTTGAATTTATCGAAGTGAATTTGCCACTTGACAAGCCCTGATAACTTGTTTTTTTTTAGTTGAATGCTTACGCTTTACTTTATTTGACTGAGCATAATATTTCTTAATGCACCAACTGCACCAACCAGTGCAGGCACGCTGCGCCAAATGGCCTCCTTCTGAACCGTAACAATTCTGTGATTCTGTGAAATCAATCACTATGCAATTTCAGAGCACAGACTTCTTTAATTTTCTGTTTTAGTTTTACAGTGTGTTGGGTGTCTCGCAATGAGTCGTACAATCGCAACAAGGAGACCGGAAGAGAGATTACAAGACGCCCTCTCTCCACAGATTCTCCTTTCCCCCATGAAACTTTTGCTAAAATTATCAGCCTCAGCCGGCAAGTGCCAGTGCCTGCCATGAATACAAGTCTGTCAGTGTCAGCACTGAAAATTCCCAAAAAGCAAATTCGGACACATCCGCCTGGATGTGACTGCACAGTGGGTGGGATTTTACTGCCTCGCTCATCCCAAAACCGTAAAATTCCACCCGAGGTGGAATGACGGACGTTGAGGGGCGACGTGATAGAAGTCTACAAGATTATGAGGGGCAGGGACAGAGTGGCTAGTCAGAAGCTTTTTCCCAGGGTGGAAGAGTCAATTATGGGGGGGGGGGGGGGGGGGGGGGGGGTGGAGGGGGGGGCATCGCTTTAAGGTGCGAGGGGCAAGGTTTAAAGGAGATGTACGAGTCAGGTTTTTTTACACAGAGGGTGGTGGGTGCCTGGAACTCGCTGCCGGGGAAGGTAGAGGAAGCAGATACAATAGTGACTTTTAAGGGACATCTTGACAATACATGAATAGGACGGGAATAGAGGGATATGGTCCCCAGAAGAGTATGGTCAGTGCAGGCTTGGAGGACCGAAGGTCCTGTTCCTATGCTGTAATTTTCTCTGCTCTTTGTTCTTTGAGGTTAACGGACCTTTCCATTGTCTATCCTTCGCCCGCTCAGGTTCCCGTGGCAGGAAGGGCAGTAAAATTTTGGCCAATATTTCTCGAAGCTTTCTCGAAGGTCAACCCACGGAAAGCGAATGGCCCGGATGGGCACTCAGATCTTGCACGGATCAACTGGCGGGGGTATTCACAGACATCTTCAACCTCTCTTTACAACAATCTGAGGTCCCTAGCTGCTTCAAGAAGACGACCATCATCCCAGTACCAAAGAAAAGCCAAGCACCGTGCCTTAATGACTATCGTCCAGTGGCTCTGACATCCATCATTATGAAGTGCTTCGAAAGGTTAGTCATGGCACAAATCAATTCCAGCCTCCCAGGCTGCCTGGATCCACTACAGTCTGCCTATCGCCGCAACTGGTTCACAGCAGACGCCATCTTCTTGGACCTGCACTCAACCCTGGAACACCTAGATAACAAAAACACCTATGTCAGACTCCTATTTATTGACCACAGCTCAGCCTTCAATGCCATTATTCCTATGAAACTCATTTCCAAACTCCATGGGCTGGGCCTTGGATCCTCCCTCTGTGACTGGGATCCTGAACTTTCTAACCCACAGACCACAATCAGTAAGGATTGGCAACAACACCTCCTCCACAATCATCCTCAACACCGGTGCCCCACAAGGCTATGTTTTCAGCCCCCTGCTATACTGCTTATACACCTATGACTGTACGGCCAAATTCCCCTCCAATTCGATTTTCAAGTTTGCTGACGACACTATCGTAGTGGGTCGGATCACAAACAGTGACGAGACAGAATACAGGAATGAGATAGAGACTCTGGTGAACTGGTGCAGCGACAATAATCTCTCCCTCAATGTCAACAAAACAAAGGAGATTGTTACCAACTTCAGAAAACGTAGAGAAGAACATGCCCCTGTCTACATCAATGGGGACAAAGTGGAAAGGGTCGAGAGCTTCAAGTTTTTAGGTGTCTAAATCACCAACAACCTGTCCTGTTCCCCCCCATGCCAACACTATGGCAAAGAAAGCCCACCAACGCCTCTACTTTCTCAGAAGACTGAGGAAATCAGACATGTCAGCTACAACTCTCACCAACATTTACAGGTGCATTCTTTCTGATTGTCTCACAGCTTGGTATGGCTCCTGCTCTGCCCAAGACCGCAAGAAACTACAAAAGGTCGTGAATGTAATCCAATCCATCACGCAAACCTCTGTCTACACTTCCCGCTGCCTCGGCAAAGCAGCCAGCAAAATCAAGGACTCCACGCACCCCGGACATTTTTTCTTCCATCTTCTTCCATCGGGGAAAAGATACAAAAGTCTGAGGTCAAGTACCAAATGACTCAAGAAGAGCTTCTTCCCTGCAGCCATCCAACTTTTGAATGGACCTACCTTGCATTAAGTTGATCTTTCTCTGCACCCTAACAATGACTGTAACACTACATTCTGCACTCTCTCGTTTCCTTTTCTATGAACGATATGCTCTGTCCCTATAGCGCACAAGAAACAATACTTTTTACTGTATGCTAATATATGTGACAATAATAAATCAAATCAAATATTTATTTTGGATGGGTGCCCAAAAGTCTTCAGTTACTGTCGCATTCCTGCCTTTCTGATACCAAGATGGTATGGAAATGTGTTCAGATCACAGCTAGAAGGATCACGTTTATTGAGCAATGATAAAGTTTGTGCAACGTAGTCTGCAAGACAATTTTCAATCTGATTTTAGACACTTCACACAGATGCCTCAATGTCTTCCAGCAGTATAAGAGAGTGCATCCACTATACAAAATATCTCCATTTTTGGCTCCCAGATTTCAAAGAATTTAAACAGGGAAGATCAAAGCAAACAACGGTGTCATATTTTTGGGATGCTTCAGGAGCAATTGGCAATTGTGGAAATTGCGCTAGTCTCCTAAAAGTAAGTGTTTTAATTCAAAGTTTCCACTTAATCTCTTTGTTGCCCTGAGTGACTAAGGCAGTGAAAGTTAAAATAAAACAAAAAAGTCTTGGCAATTGCCAGGAGCATTACTTAATAACTTAGAATCTTCCTGATAAAAGGAAGATTATGAAAGTAGAAGAGGGAATTGAAAAAGTTAATATGGGAGCCAAAGTACGATTACAGATTAACTGGCAACATTTATTTGAACCATCAAATGTAAGAAGTTAGTTAGGAATGAAGAAGCCTAAGGGAAATCTTCATCTAAAAGAAGTGGACATGGCTAAAATATGAACACTTTGTATTTGGTTTCACAAGAAAAGCAGATGATGTTAAGGTTACAAAAAAGTTGAGGAAAGTAGCAAACACAATAATGTTAGAGAAGACATACTATAAGACCATAAGAAATAGGAACAGGAGTAGGTCATTCAGCCCCTCGAGCCTGCTCCCGCCATTCAATAAGATCATGGCTGATCCAACATTCCTCATGCCCACTTTCCTGCCCTTTCTCCATAGCCCTTGATTCTCTTACCGATCAAAAATCCATCTATCTCAGTCTTAAATATATACAATGATTCTGCCCCTACAGTTCGCTGTGGCAAAGAGTTCCAAAGACTCTCACTCAGAGAAGAAATTCCTCAACTCAGTCTTAAATTGGTGCCCCTTTATTCTGAGACTATGCCCTCTGGTCCTTGACTCTCCCATGAAGGGAAATATCCTCTCACCATTTACCCTGTCAAGCCCCTTAAGAATCCTATATGTTTCATTGAGATCAACTCTCATTCTTCTAAATTCCAATGAGGAGAGTCCCATCCTGTTTAACCTTTCCTCATAAGACAATCTCTCCATACCGGGAATCATCCCAGTGAACTTTCTCTGAACTGCCTCCAATGAAATAATCCTTTCCTTAAATAAGAGGACCAAAACTGCTCACAGTACTCCAGATGTAGTCTTACCTCGTACAGTTGCAGCAAGACTACCCTACTTTTATACTCCAGTAAGGGCCAACATTCCATTAGCCTACCTGCTGCTCCTGTGTGCTAGTTTTCTGTGTTGCATATACAAGTACCCGCAAGTCTCTTTGTGTTGCAGCTTTCTGCAGTTTTTCTCCATTTAAATAGCACTGTTCTTTTGCTCCCCCTTCCAAAATGAGCTTCACATTTTCCCACATTATACTCCATTTGCCAACTTTTTGCCCACTGACTTAACCTGTTTGTCTTCCTCTTGCAACTTGACTTTCCATCTATTTTTGTACTGAACACTGCAAGTCATCTGGTTTGCATGGAATGCATCCTGGCCTACTGAAAAAAGGATGGTGGAGAAGCAAAGTAATTGGCGACAATACAACCTTTCAAACTTTGTTAGATATGCTAGTGCCAGATGATTGGAGAGTCACTAATATCAAACTACAATCTCACACAGCATCTCACTGATGCCCCATTCTCCCTGATATGATCTCACCATTCTATCAGCTGCCACTCGGTCACTCAATTACCTTACCCCCCTACCTACCTTATCCAGTTAGCTTACCCAGCCCCGCCCTCTTCCTCACCCACCCTATCCCTTCGTCCTCACTAACCCCTTCTCTCTTGAGCTTTTCAAAGAAGCTTCAAGACATTTAAATTCCTCACATACCAGAATACAGCAACTAGTGTCAGTGACCAGTGGAGTGCCCCAGGGATCTGTTCTGGGACCCTTGCTGTTTGTCATTTTCATAAATGACCTGGATGAGGAAGTGGAGGGATGGGTTGGTAAGTTTGCTGACGACACCAAGGTAGGTGGTGTTGTGGATAGTTTGGAGGGATGTCAGAAGTTGCAGCGAGACATAGATAGAATGCAAGACTGGGCGGAGAAGTGGCAGATGGACTTCAACCCGGATAAGTGTGTGGTGATCCATTTTGGCAGATCCAATGGGATGAAGCAGCAATATAATATGAAGGGTACCATTCTTAGCAGTGTAGAGGATCAGAAGGACCTTGGGGTCCGGGTCCATAGGACTCTTAAATCGGCCTCGCAGGTGGAGGATGCGGTCAAGAAGGCGTACGGCGTACTGGCCTTCATTAATCGAGGGATTGAGTTTAGGAGTCGGGAGATAATGCTGCAGCTTTATAGGACCCTGGTTAGACCCCACTTGGAGTACTGCGCGCAGTTCTGGTCACCTCATTACAGGAAAGATGTTGAAGCCATTGAAAGGGTGCAGAGGAGATTTACAAGGATGTTGCCTGGATTGGGGGGCATGCCTTATGAGGATAGGTTGAGGGAGCTTGGTCTCTTCTCCCTGGAGAGACGAAGGATGAGAGGTGACCTGATAGAGGTTTACAAGATGTTGAGAGGTCTGGATAGGGTAGACTCTCAGAGGCTATTTCCAAGGGCTGAAATGGTTGCTACGAGAGGACACAGGTTTAAGGTGCTGGGGGGTAGGTACAGAGGAGATGTCAGGGGTAAGTTTTTCACTCAGAGGGTGGTGGGTGAGTGGAATCGGCTGACGTCGGTGGTGGTGGAGGCAAACTCGTTGGGGTCTTTTAAGAGACTTCTGGATGAGTACATGGGATTTAATGGGATTGAGGGCTATAGATAGGCCTAGAGGTGGGGATGTGATCGGCGCAACCTGTGGGCCGAAGGGCCTGTTTGTGCTGTGGCTTTCTATGTTCTATGTTCTATGTTAAAAAGCATCCATGGCTTCTACACAGATTCTCTTCGCTGATACCTCCGGAGTTTCCTGCGCTGAATCAGTTTGGAATGATCCTCCGTTGGAAAATTGCAAAGAAAAATTGGAGGAAGTGGGTATTATTTATGTCTCATTATGGTCTGGGTGAGGGATCCTTGACTGGGGAATTTTGGCCAATAATTAGGGACAACATTTTAAAAATTGGAAGGCGATTTGCAGTGATGTTCCCAGGGATCAACTTTGAGTCTATTACCCATGACAATATTTAGAAATGATCCAATCTCAAGTGGGGAACAGCATTATAATATTGCTGATATTAAACTTGACAATGCAACAGATAGCAATGAGGACAGTTGTAGACTTCAGGAGACAAACAGGATGGAATTCAATGCAGGGAAATTAGAGGTCACGCACTTTGGGAGGATTCATATGGATTTTATACTATAAGCGCCATACCTTAAGAACATAAGAAATAGGAGCAGGAGTAGGCTATCTAGCCCCTCAAGCCTGCTCCGCCATTCAATAAGATCATGGCTGATCTGATAGTGGGTTCAGTTCCACTTATCTGCCCGCTCCCCATAACTCTCAATTCCCTTAATGGTTAAAAATCTATCCGTGACTTAAACACATTTAACGAGGTAGCCTCTACTGCTTCATTGGACAGAGAATTTCAAAGATTCACTACCCTCTGGGAGAAGTTCCTCCTCAACTCTGTTCTAAATTGACTCCCCCGTATTTTGAGGCTATGTCCCCTAGTTCTTGTTTCCATTGTAAGTGGAAATAACCTCACTGCTTCTACCCTGTCTAGCCCCTTCATTATCTTATATGTCTCTATAAGATCTCCCCTCAACCTTCTAAACTCCAATGAGTACAGGTCCTGTATACTCAATCTCTCCTAAGCCAACCCCCTCATCTCCGGAATCAACCTGGTGAACCTTCTCTGTACCCCCTCCAAAGCTAATATATCCTTTCTTAAATAAGGGGACCAAAATTGTACAGTACTCTAGGTGCGGCCTCACCAGTACCCTGTACAATTGCAGCATGACCTCCCTGCTTTTATACTCCATCCCTCGCAATAAAGGCCAACATTCCATTTGCCTCCTTGATTACCTGCTGCACCTGCAAACTGAGTTTTTGTGATTCATGCACAAGGACCCCCAGGTCCCTCTGCACAGTAGCATGTTGTAATTTTTCACCGTTTAAATGATAGTCCATTTTACTATTATTCCTTCCAAAGTGGATAACCTCACACTTACCAACGTTATACTCATAGAAATCATAGAAAATCATCATAGAAACCCTACAGTACAGAAAGAGGCCATTCAGCCCATCGAGTCTGCACCGACCACAATCCCACCCAGGCTCTACCCCCATATCCCTACATATTTTACCCACTAATCCCTCTAATCTATGCATCCCAGGACACTATGGGGCAATTTTAACATGGCCAATCAACCTAACCCGCACATCTTTGGACTGTGGGAGGAAACCGGAGCACCCGGAGGAAACCCACGCAGACACGAGGAGAATGTGCAAACTCCACACAGACAGTGACCCAAGCCGGGAATCGAACCCAGGTCCCTGGAGCTGTGAAGCAGCAGTGCTAACCACTGTGCTACCGTACTCCATCTGCCAGATCCTTGCCCACTCACTTAGCCTATCCAAATCTCTCTGCAGACATTCTGTCCTCCACACAATTTGCTTTCCCACTCAAGAAGGAGCCGAGATCTCGGTGCCCATATATACAAATCCTTGAAGGTGGAGCAGTGTCTATTCTGCTGATTCAGATGGATAGTGTTCAGCACAGTAACTTCTTGAACTGTCTTTCCTCAGCCAACAGCATAGAAATGATTAACTGGGTGTGAAATATATTGCTGTTTTGGGAGATCTTATGAGAAAATAGCTGACAAGTTTGCATTTACCTAAGAATCACTAACTTCAAATTCACTGTCTGTGAAGTGTTGGAGGCGTTTCTGCTATTTAGGCAGGCAAGAGCCTGCTGTGTGCAATCTACTAAATCTAATTATTTATACAACAGGATTTTGACTAACAAGTATTATATATTTTACTGTGCAAGTCTCGTGATCCTGCTGCATATGAGGTTGGTGATAATGCAAACTGCCCTTTACATTTCATGAGGTTTGTGAGGTTTTGTCTTTAATCCGAACATTTTCAATACCCCTCAAGAACAGAGATCAACAACCACCACCTAAACTCTCTGAAGATTATTCTTAAATGTCAAGGCATCCCAATGTACAGGATTAGTTTTCAGTTTGTGATAAAACTGACCTAGACACTTGCTTGGTAGAAACTGTATGATAACACGTAAAAGATAAAAAGGTAAAAAAAAAACTTTTGAATTTTAAATAAGAGCCTTGAAATGTTGCTAAGTGTTTCTAAACTTCAGTCCAGGGAGATTTATTGTACGTGTCTACTGGGGATAGATATCTAGAACGATGCAAACAGCAATTAACTTTAAGACTACGACCAGCAGCAGAGTAACCTGAAATAAATCAACACCAGAGTGTCCGTCACCTTTAGATCAGGCTGACCCTTGGACTAATGATTTATATATTTTATTACAATCTCCAAACATTCTGCTTAAACACTGGCTGGAGCTATGACAGGGAATGTCAACAGAAAGTCAAGCACATTGTAAAGTACCAAGCACTAGAAGTCAGGACCAAACATAGTAAAAATAAAAGAACACTTTCTCTCACACACACTCTCTCACACTCCGATAGGGCAGCACGGTGGCTAGCACTGCTGCCTCACAGCTCCAGGGACCTGTGTTCAAATTCCCGGCTTAGGTCACTGTCTGTGTGGAGTTTGCACATCCTTCCTGTGTCTGCATGGGTTTCCTCCGGGTTTTCTGGTTTCCTCCCGCAGCCCAAAAATGTACGGGTTAGGTTTTTTCACCATGCTAAATTACCTCTTAGAGAGTGTCCCAGGATCCGTATATTAGCGGGGTAAATATGTGGGATTATGGGGATAGGGCTTGGGTTGAATTGCTGTCGGTGCAAACTCGATGGGCCAAATGGCCTCCTTCTGCACTGTAGGGATTCTATGATGCTCACACACACTGACACACTATTTTAACACATACATAGATGTACAGAAGATCAATTGTTTAATAACCAAAGTATGATGAGATCATCGAATCAATATATCTGTTGCAATTAAACACCTTCGGCCTTTTTGTAAAATCCAGATTAATCGTGATCGGTCCCACCAGGTAAATTATGCCAGAACTTTTATCGCAGATAAGATTTTAAACGCATTCAAAAAGAACAATTGTATGCTATGAAATCCTTTTTTTAAAAAAACGATTCATACATGTGTAACAATTGCACAAGTAGCTTTGGACAAGTAGTGAAAATTTTACCCCTTCACCATTTAGGATATCCTGTTACTAATAAAACCTATAAGTTGGTTATATTTGCTAACTCTTAGTATTTTAATTACATTGAAAAACATATGGTGTCCACTAACAATTTAAGCACAGGCACCCACATCTTAGAACAATTTCGCTTGAGAAACAGTCATAAGACAATAAAGCCAACATTGAGAGTAAACCTACAACGACCACTGGCATATTACATTACCATTTTGAGCATCACCAGGTTAGTAACAGCTACATTGAGTGCTTAGCAACAGGAGTTGCCCTGCAATTACAGTATTTTCTGTAAGACAACACTGGACTGGCTTCTGCACAGTATCAAAAGTAGGAAAATTGGGCCTTCATGGTCTTTTACTGAAAGTATCACATGACAAAAACATAACAATGGCACAAATATAGTTTAAATTGGATCTTAAATCAACTTAATTTCAAAACAGTGTTGTGTGAATAATTTAATGAAAAATATTTTTTTAAATCTCAGTTTGTCAGAGAATGGAGTTTAATTAGCTACATCAAAATTGTCTTCTATTTGGAAAAAATTCAACACCTGGTACCCAATTTTTAAACAAGTTTACAATTCCCTAACGAGTATTAAATTTTAAGCAATACATTTTCTTACAAAAGACAATTCAAATACAGCTGTTAATACACCCATTATTTTCAATATAAAAAAATGCATTTTAGCACAGCACAAACTCTTGAATTAAGTAAATAAGCTGAATAGATGTCAAGAAAAAGTCTCCCACCATCCTCTTCAGGTTACTTGGGAGCCTGTGGAAGGAGAAAAAAAGCAATATTAAACTGGAAAAGCACACAGTGACAATGATGCAGTCACCCGAGTTCAAGGTGTTTACTATCATAGTAAGGGCCTCTCTCCTTTCGTTCCCCCCATGTACTCTATGAGCAGTATGCTTTGTCTGTAAAGTGTGCAAGAAACAGAACCTTTCACTGTATACCAATACATAATAAATCAAATTTAAAAATTTAATTTACAATGACCGAATGCCACTTTTCATATTATTTAGGATTCCAGGTTTTTTCCTGTTGCATTGAGAGTTCTGAAGTTTCATGATGTGGACACTGAAATAGTTACTAACTACATGTATCTTGATATTAAAGCAAATGATAGGTTGAATTGGAGGGAACAGTGGACAGACGTTTAAGTTTATTTATTAGTGTCACCAGTAAGTTTACATTAACATTACAATGAAGTTACTGTGAAAATCCCCTAGTTACCACACTCTGGCACCTGTTCAGGTACGCAGGAGGGAGAATTTAGCATTGCCAATGCACCTAACCAGCATGTCTTTCAGATTGTGGGAGGAAACCAGAGCACCCAGAGAAAATCCACGCAGAGACAGGGAGAACATGCAGACTCCACACAGACAATGACCCAAGCCCGGATTCGAACCCCGGTCCCTGGCGCTGTGAGGCAGCAGTGCTAACCACTGTGCCACCCTGCCACCCAACTAAGGGGCATACAGAGTTAAAACTGCCTCAGAAGATTAAAATCCTTTCCAGTAGATACCACAATCAGAAAAATCTGTTATACGGCTGTAGCTGAGAGTGCTCTGCATGTCTCTCCTGGTCTTGAATTAGGAAACCAGACTCGATTATTGAACCAGGCAGGAGGCTATTTGATGAGCAAATCTTGTTTGACAAATTCTGCTTTCGAAAAATTTTGACGAAAGTAAAGAGCATCACGAACGATGAAAATCGAGTCTTGTCGCAATTTTTCTGTTGTATGTGTTGAGGGAAAAGGCTACAATCTCTCAGATACAGGTCAAATTGGCTCTTGAACCGGTTTGTGTCCTTCTCTATAAGAACTTTTAACAGAGGTTTGAGGAATAGATGAGGATATGTACTTAAGATGGGACTCACTGTCTGATTATTTCAATGCATTGTAATAGTTTTTAATATATTGTAATTAAAGTTAGACCTCATTATTAATTTATGTAATGTTTTTAATGAATAAGCCATATATCCAAAGTTAATTTCGAGACCGACGATAAAGTGAAATTGAATTAGGTTTTACAGGAACAGTGCAATTTGTATCGCAGTCTCCCAGTAAACAGGTTTTACTTCCTGAAGATATTAATAGAAATGAAATATTTTCAAACACTGCTTCCTTTTTGTTTGTCGATTTACACCATGGGTGGGATTTTCCGGCCACGCTCACCCCGAAACCGGAAAATCCCATCCCAGGTCAACGGATCTTTCCATGGTCCACCCCTTGCCCGCTCCAATTCCCATGGAGGGCAGAACGGGAAAATTCACCCCCATATCTACTTCCAGGCACCAATAACAATGCAAAGCAACAAAATTAAGAGGAGCATTGAAGAAGTGCACTTCAAGTGAAGCAATGGGAGTCTTCACCCTCAACCACTCTACCACACTTAAAGTGACATTTTAATTCCTATAACAATTGTCTTCAGTCTGTTAGTGCAAAACCTGCCCATTAATACAGCCTTAAACCCATTTTGGATACTGGAATTATTTCTGAGAAACGCACACTTTGGATATTTCTTTTGTGAGCAAGTTTCATCATGCTATCATTCCAAAAATATACACACTCCATAGTTGTTCTAAACTACCACCTGTGAGAGATGCAAGAGCAAAAGAAAATTTAAATAGTGACGGACAATAAGGAAATTGTACTAGTATAACACACTCTTACTCCATTTCCATGAAACTTGGGACAGGACAGCTTCTAAACAGTGAATTTAAGACGGAGAGACAAACAGTTATATCATGAACACATGTCAATTAGCTGATTTTTAAAAATCTTATTCTTGCATTATATTAGACGCTGCCTTCTAGTCGACAATGTGTCTGCCATTGGGCATGTGAATCAACTAGATCTGCTCTACAGAAATTAAAATGGATCAATATTTCTTCTTTTAAATATAGGCATATTTAATTCTGAATCCACATATCCCCAGAGCTTCCTTTCTCAGAAGTTCAATTCCTTGCTGGAATACTATATTGTACTGGTCAATTAACACTGTGGGGTCTGAACTTCCTCCCCATGTTTGCATGGGTTTCCTCCGAGGGCTCCGGTTTTCTCCCACAGTCTGAAAGACGCACTGGTTAGATGCATTGGCCATATCAAATTCTCCCTCAGGTGTGCCCGAACAGGCGCCAGAGTGTGGCGACTAGGGGATTTTCACAGTAACTTCATTGCAGTGTTAATGTAAGCCTACTTGTGACACTAATAAACAAACTTAACTTAAACATTCCCTGTCACCTTAGACAAGCAGGGCTATGTGAGAGAACCTAAACAGTGAATGTTACCTGGTTATTTAATCTTAATGGCATCACAACTGACCCTTAGACCAAATATTTACACATGCCTACTTTCAGCAAAAGTCATGAGATAGCAATCAGGAGTTATTTTATCCTTTCCCTACCTCAACCGCATTAAGGCATTTGTAACCCCCCTCCCCACTCCTTGGACAAGTTATCGAACGTGGGATTTTCCTGCCTTTGAAGCTCAGCAACCTACTAATCAAATTTACTCAGGCACTGGGAGAAGCAGACATTTCCATGTCTATTATCTTTATAAATTCAGATTATAATGGTGTTGAATTTCTGGTTATCTACTCCGCTTATAATTTTAAGTCATAAAAGCCATAAAAACCCTTTTATAATTTTCAGGCTCTAGCAGAACGCATTTGACATGAGGGCCTTGGCACCCATGATACTAAATATATTGGCCAAATGTGATTATTTTGAATTATTACGTGAGATCAATGCATTTGAGCACACAATGCATCCATCATTAGTCCTCATTTGTGTCTCAAACGCCTCTGACTACTAAAATCTGTATTTATATCTAAAATCAAATAACTATAAAATTGCTATTTGCTCATTAAGTCACTCAAAGGATTTCAAACTTGAACGAAGGCTGGTTTATCAGGTAAGTACAGGGGAAGAGGAAGCAAGTAAAAGAGTGCTTTTTAAATGTTTAACATTTACCTTGTTTTCTCCTCCTTCTATTTCTTCAACTCCTGCTTGTGTCATGAGGTCAGCAATGTTTTTCTCCAGGTCATCAATGCGAGCACTCATCTCATCAAGTGAAAGATGTCAAAGAAATATCATTCTTAACTTTCTTTGGGAAAATTGTGTATTTTTCAGCAATGGTTAAAAATCTGCTCATTAAAAGTAATCACTGTCAACATCCTGGATGTTACCATTGACTAGAAACTAAGGTGGACGAGCCAAATAAATACTGTGACTACAAGAACAGGTCAGAGACTAGGATCCTGTGGCAAGCAACTCACTTCCTGACTCCCAAAGCCTGTCCACCATCAAGACACAAGTTAGGAATGTAATGGAATATTCTCCATTTGCCTGGATGAGTGCAGCTGCAACAACAATCAAGAAGCTTGATACCATCCAGCTTGATTGGCGCCCATCCACAAACTGATGCACTGTAGCAGCAGTGTGCACAAGATGCACTGCAGGAACTCATTAAGACTCCTTAGACAGCACCTTCCATACCCATGACTACTACCATCTAGAAAGACAAGGGCAGCAGACAAACACCACCACCTGGAAGTTCCCTCCAAGCTGCACACCTTGCTAACTTGGAAATATGTGAAATTGCTTCACTGTCGCTGGGTCAAGATCCTGGGATTCCCTCCCTCACAGCACTGAGGGTGTACCTACACCACATGGACTGCAGTGGTTCAAGGCGGCAGCTCACTAACACTTCTCAAGGGCAATTATGATTGGGCAATAAATGCTGGCCTAGCCTGAAATGCTCACCTCCCATGAATGAATATAAGAAGTATAATTAGGGCAAACAAAAAGAACACTCGACTTACTGTGGAGGCCAAAAAGCTCTGAAATTCTATGGGCAAAACCAAAATCTTCCCCAATAATCTGCCTCAATACCTTACATCAGAATTTGTATGACGATTTCCACTTTAGCCATCAGTCTCAGAATGAGAATGCTAATTTAATGTTTACTTATGGAAAAGGCTGTGCTATGAGCTTATATCTATTAGAAATGAAATCAGATAGCCCAATGTTTTCACTTACAACCTTTTACAACTGGTAAAGCTATTTTTTGTTCATCAGTCCAGACCGGATTCAAACCCAGATCTTAGGAATTAAATGTTCTATTTTGTACAACTAGAAAATCCCACATTCTATATTTCAAGAAACTCAAAAGATTCTTAAATCAGGACTTAAAAAGAGAGCTAACATAGCTACTGATTTTCACAAGAATGATTGTCTACATAAAACTAAGCCAGATGGCCATGCCTTCAACTATTTACACTCTGCAACTTACTCCTGAAATCCCTCTGCTTTGCATTCTCCCTCTCCGGCCAAGTTTTTGGTTACCCTCTCTAATCTCTCCTTCTTTAGTCAGGCTCTGTGGAGCACCCGAGAATGTTTTTGAATGCTAACGGTGCTATGTAAATGCAATTTTTTCTGGTTGCTCAAAGAAACCAGGCCTCAGCATAAACAAACAATGCGCAACAAGAGAGGAATGAATGTTGTGCAAATAGCATTTTTTGTTAACATCATTTCAGTAGAGAACAAAAGCAAAAGCTTTTAAGTATGACGACTGACTTTGTCATGTCCTTCATGGATAACTCCAACCTACTGATCACTGTATCCAAGACCGTCAGATATTGTTCAACTTAAAAAATCTTCTGATGTCATCAAAGTAATTTTGGTACCACTGTAAAATCTAATAATACAAGCTGGTTTCAGTACATTTGTCAACAAGATGCTCTTATTTAAAAGGCTGAATGCTAGATGTCTAAGCTGCCAGTGAGCACAGCACATAGTCAGGCATATGGTGACATTCAACAATACGCTATATTCAGCAGTACAATCAGTCAGATGTTTAGAATTCAAATTTTAAGTGGGAGCACATTAAAAGTAAGCAATGCATCAGTCCAGATATTGTATCAGTTATTGTATTTTTAACAACAGGATCTGTACTCAGTAGACAGCAAAGTATCTTTATCCAAACTTCCTTCATGCCTGGTGGACAGGATGGGAACTCTGTGAGCTTGAATTACAAATACAAATAGCAGTACTGCATTCCTATTCACAATATACTGCTGTAGATGGGAAAGATTGTCACAGCTGATTCAACCAATCACAAAAAACATATTCAACCATGCAAATATATAATACTACCAGGTTGTGACTTTAGCAATGGTTGGTCAATCTTTACAGCTGAATAATCACCTCATGCAGCGATCAATGAAGTTAAATCCGACTGTATTGTTTCAAAATGACCTATCTTCTACTTTTGCATTTGATGGAAAACATTGTAAAACAAACAAGTTACTATCAATGTCATGTCGCCACATTCAGTCTTCTTAAAAGTGGAATTTTCACCATCAGTACAATAATGTCATTGTTTTAGCTGCAGAGTCCCTTCCAATGTCTCTTTTACATCAGGGAACTGCCTCTATTGCTGCAAACCTTCTCCAATGTTAGAAAGAAAAGAGTCCAAAAAGGCAAGTAATGCAAGAGCATTGAGCTGTAGGGTTACAGCTGATAAAGGTCTTACATTCAAAGGCAACCCCTTAACATAACTGATTTGTAAGGTCTTCTAGGACCAAAATTATCACCTAGGTTGGGCATTGAAATCAGTATACAAAATCATGTTAACTTTTGCACGGAATTTACGCAAAATAAATTCCAAACAAAACTTCTAATTGAAGGTTATTGAGTCACTTAAACTTTATGTGCACTGCAAAATCAGCTTGAATTTGGAATCTGCAGCTCACAAACAGCCCATTCAGTCTAATTGGTGTACATTAGTAGACCAATTAGACTGCTTTTATACCCCACTCAACTTCAACTCATGTTGCCAAGTGTTTACACTTGAAACTTGATTTGTCTTTGAAGGCAAGGATATTTCTACCGATGATCTGGTCGGACATGGTCTGGAATTTGTCCTGCATCTGTTGGAGCAGTGTGGTAACCTGAAAAATATAAATGAACTATGCTTAACCAGCTCGAAGCTTCGAAAATATTAACATTCTTTAATAAAACCTTTTGCACCAGTCAATGAGAGTGTAATATCTATAATTGTGTATTTTATACATTTATTCAAAGCATTAACACATCATTAAATATCTAAAGCATGAACATAACAGGTGGGATTTTCTGGTCACGCGCGCCCCAATGCTGGAAAATCCCGCCCGAAGTCAATGGACCTTTGCATGCTCCGTGTCCTGCCCACTACGATTCCCGTGGCGGGTGGGACGGGAAAATTCAGCCCAACATCTTTATATAATAATTCTGATCTGCAGACCTCAGGACACTGCAATATCCCCGAGTACTGCATTGAAATGTTAGCTTTGAGTATCAGCTCAAATCTTGGATCCACAAATCCACAACTGCCAGACTCAGGCAACAGTCACTGAACCAAGGCTGGTGTACAAGTCAAACAGGGCCTATCAGCATTTATTTCTAAAAGTATTGGCATGCAGAACAGATGTATAGAAATCTTTGAACAATTAACGGAAAACAGATCTAAAGTGCAGTGAATTTAATTTCAATCAATTTCCAAAAACACAAAAGTATGTGCCAAGGATGCAGCATGTGGTGACATTTCTCTTCTTTCCATGTGGGTAGGGCAAATGATAAGGGTAAAAGGCAGGAAAGTTTTGGCAAGTGAAGCTTCATGCAGGCCTTTACTGGAGCTGCTCTTACGATCTGGAAATTAAGAAAACAATATTGAAATTTGCTGAGTACCTCAAAATGGGGTGTAAAGCAAATTATAATGGAGGATTGTGAAAGTCAGCCAGAGGGCACAGATCGGCTAGCAGGATGGGCAGATAGATGGCACTTGCAGTTCAGAAAAACGGAAGCACTATATTTTCGGTGGAATTAGGAAAAGTAATGCATGAGTGGAAAGGTACAAAAATAATTAAATATATTAAAACTTTTGGCCTTTAATTCAACAGTACTGGATTACAAAGGGATGGAAGTTAGGTTTTACATATACAGCTTTGATTAGACCTCTTTAGATTACTATGTTCCGTTCTGGGCCCCACAACTCCAAAGGTATATTGGCCTTAGTTGGGCTTCAATGCAGATTCACTATAATGATAGTAGGGCTAAAAGGATGAAAGTGTGAGGAAAGGTTGCAGAGACTGGGCATGTATTGCTTTCAGTGAAAGATTAAGTGGTGTTCTAATTGAGGTATTTATGATTAAAGGGTTCGAAAGAGTACATAGAGAGAAACTTTCCTTTGGTAACACAGAAACATAGGAATTAGGAGCAGAAGTAGGCGAATTCGAGCCTGTTCCACCATTCAATCAGATCATGGTTGATCGCTCCTTGGTCTCGAATCCACGTCCCCACCTGTGCCCCATATCCCTCTTTCCCTTTTTTTTATTAGAAATAAATCTATCTCCCTCTTGAAAACATTCAATGATTCAGACTCCACTGTGCTAGGGACAGCTAGTTCCACAAATTCACCACCCTCTGCAAGAAGTAGTTCCTCCTCATCTCAGTTTTAAATCTACCGCCTTGCAACCTATACCTTTGACCTCTTGTTCTGGATTGCCCCATAAGAAGAAACATTTGGTTTACATTTACTTTATCAAACCCTTTTAAAATTTTATGTACCTCTATCATATCCCCTCTCATCCATCTAAACTCGAGTGAGGACAAGCCCAAACTGCTGAATCTCTCCTCATACATCACCCCTTCATTCCCGGAATCAATCTGGTGAACCTCCTCTGAACTGCCTCCAAGTTCACCACATCCTTCCTCAAATAAGGAGACCAAAACTGGACACAATACTCCAGACCCTATACAATTGCAACAATAGGGCAGTGTAGAACAATATTAGAGCCAGGGCTTTCATGGGTGAAGTCAGAAAATACTTTTTCACAAAAAGGAGACTGGAAATCTGAAACCCTCTCCCAGAAAAAGCTGTTAGGACAAGGGGTCAACTGAAAATTGCAAAACTGAAACTGATATATTTTTGTTCGGCTAAGTTGTTGCGGAATGTGGGCAGGTGACATGGGAGTTAAGATAAAAAGATCAGCCAATCAAGTTTGAAGGACTGAATGGCCTCAGCCTTTTCCCTATGAATGGGCATAAATTTGAGATCACTGAAATAAAAGGAAGGTTAGGGGGAAAAAAACATTTTGCACCAAGCATGAGTCAATACAGATAGCAGAAGTCATTGTTGAAGAAGTGGCCATAAATTATTTGAAAAGGGCATCAGATAACTGTTTAAAGGGTGAGACTAGGAGACTTCTATTAGACTAAGTACCTTATGCAAAGTCTATGATTGATGGGATAAATGGCCTTTTTCTATGCTGGAACATTCAATCATTCTACAACTATATAAAGTGGGAATAAAATATTGCAGACACTGGAAACCTGAAACAAAAACAGAAAATGCTAGAAGCACTCAGCCAGTCTGGCAACATTTGCAGTGAGAGACTCAGAGTTAATGCTTTAGGTTGATCGGCTTCCTGATGCATCTGAATGCATCTCTTTCCATAAACGCGATACTTGCCAAGCACTTCCAGAGTTTTTTGTTTTTATTATATGAAATGGGTTTTGACATCAGCATGCAGTCCAAAGATTGGCCATGCTAAATTGCCCCTTAATGTCTCTGTTGAGTTACAAGGAGAGGGCCTGGTAGAGGGGTACTGTTGTTGGTGCAGGCTTGGTGGGGCGAATGGCCTTCTGTACTGTAGGGATTCTATGATTGAAAATCAATTTTGACATGGGTCCCAGCTGCATGCTGGAGATGCAGGGTAAATGGGCAAACTTAATTTTCATATGCAAAGAAAATTGTAAAATAACATTTTGAATAGTATACAGATAGGTAATGATAGAAATCAGTATTTTAAACTTCATAAGGCAATAAAGAGTTTGCAGTAGATTGTCAATCTAAATTTTTTTTCAGGCAGGCTGTTTAGTTTAATTTTAATAGCAGCAATAAAGCTGTCTCCATCTCAATAACACGGCATTTTTAGGTGATTTTTTTAACCAACCAGTGAGCTTCAATGTTTCTAAAAAAAAGAACACAGCACAGGATTCTCTCCAAGAGTTAATCCATTTTAATTTGTACAATACTTCAAAATGCAACACTTTGGTTCAAAGGAGAGAAAACGGCCAAATGATGGAAGAATTAGACCAACTGACTGAATGCACAAATTGTAAAAAGCTGAAAGCTTGAAGAGACTTTTAACAATGGGGATAAAGGAACCAGGCGTTGTAACTTACAGAGGTAGTCCGGAAGGCCAACAGCGAGAGAACTGAAAACTCTGCAACCAAGGGTTAAACGCTAATAAAGAGGATGTACATGAGGTCAGGATCAGATGACAGTGAACTTGGAGCTGGGATGGTAGGCTCAAGATGACAAATTTTCTCCACAGGGTGACAGGAAGTCAACAGAGATTCCAGAAAATAAAGGAAAATTAAGAACAATGGAAATATGAAACTTTGTGTAACGGGGGGCGGGGGGAGAAAAAAATGCGACAGAGTATTTCAACAGCGCATCTTTCAGCAGGCACATTCAGTTGTATTTGCAGAGATACGTAAACTCAGATGTCACGTGGTCCACACTTCATGTGATCAAATCTCCAGGAATACCTCCAAATGGAGCTGACAACTAGGTAAAAGTGTAACAACTAAATGAGAAATAAATTGCACAATTTATAATAGAATATTTAAAAGCTATGTGAAAAAGGAAGGCAGACCTGAAAAGCCATTTAATGTAAACACTAAATAAAGGCAAAAAAAATCCAGGATCCTAGTTCAAATGCCCCATCAGAAGTGCTTTGTTCCTCATGCATATCTTTCACAGTTCATCCTTATATTGCCAGAGGTTTCCCTTCTCCCAATCGCAACAGAACAGGGCCAGCCTGTGTTTGGGGTTTGGATGAGGCTGCTTTTATTCTCCCATTAGGACAGGACCAGCCTGTGTTTGGGGTGAAGCTGGTTTCTCCTCTCCCATTAGGATAGGGTTAGTTTGGGTTTGGGTGAAGCTGGATTCTCTTCTCCCATTAGGCCAGGGCCATTTGTGTTTGGGGTGAAGCTGGTTTCTCTTCTCCCATTAGGACAGGGACAGCCTGTGTTTGGGATCTGGGTGAAGCTGGTTTCTCCTCTCCCATTAGGATGGGGCCAGCCAGTGTTTGGGTGAAGCTGATTTCTCCTCTCCCATTAGGACAGGATCAGTCTGTGTTTGGGATCTGGGTGAAGCTGGTTTCATTCTCCCATTAGGACAGGATCAGTCTGTGTTTGGGATCTGGGTGAAGCTGGTTTCATTCTCCCATTAGGACAGGGCCAGCCTGTATTTGGGATCTGGGTGAAGCTGGTTTCATTCTCCCATTAGGACAGGGCCAGCCTGCGTTTGGGTGAAGCTGATTTCTGTTCTCCCAGTCTCATTAGGACAGGGCAAGCCTGTGTTTGGGGTTTGGGTGAAGCTGGTTTCATTCTCCCATTAGGACAGGGACAGCGTGTGTTTGGGGGCTGGGTGAAGCTGGTTTCATTCTCCCATTAGGACAGGGCAAGCCTGTGTTTGGGGTTTGGGTGAAGCTGGTTTCATTCTCCCATTAGGACAGGGACAGCGTGTGTTTGGGGGCTGGGTGAAGCTGGTTTCTCCTCTCCCAGTGCATTTGGACAGGACCAGCCTGTGTTTGGGTGAAGCTGGTCTCTCCTCTCCCATTGGGACAGGACCAGCCTGTCTCTGAGGTCTGGGTCAAACTGCAGCCAGGGAGACAGAGTCAGGAGGGCTGAGGCCTGCTCTCAGCCGCACAGCCTGAGTGAGGCTGCAGTCGAGTAGCTCCCCTCTCCGCTCCTCCCACACCCTCCAGCACACTCACCACGGCAGTCAGGTCCTGCACCGTCTTGGGGTCGGTCTCCGACATGGTTCTCAGTCTAATTGCTGGGCAGCTCGGTTACCACAACAAGCCCGGCTCAGCGACACCCGCCCCACCGCCAGCGCCGGGATCTCGCGAGAACACAGCGGCTCCCGCTGCATCCTGGGAATTGTATTCCTCCCCTGCTGCCCCAGTGTCAATGGGCATTGAAACCTGATTTATTATTGTTACATGCACTGGGATACAGTGAAAAGTATTGTTTGATTTGATTTATTATTGTCACAGAGTCATAGAAGTTTACAGCATGGAAACAGGCCCTTCAGCCCAATTTGTCCATGCCGCCCTTTTTTTTAAACCCCTAAGCTAGTCCCAATTGCCCGCATTTGGCCCAAATCCCTCTATACCTATCTTACCCACGTAACTGTCTAAACTCTTTTTAAAAGACAAAATTGTATCCTCCTCTACTTCTACCTCTGGCAGCTTGTTCCAGACACTCGCCACTCTCTGTGTGAAAAAATTTCCCCTCTGGACCCTTTTATATCTCTCCCTTCTCACCTTAAACCTATGCCCTCTAGTTTTAGACTCCCCTATCTTTGGGAAAAGATATTGATTATCTAGTTGATCAATGACCCTCATTATTTTATAGACCTCTATAAGATCACCCTAAGCTCCAGAAAAAAAAGTCCCAGTCTATCCAGCCTCTCATAACTCAAACCATCAAGTCCCAGTAGCATCCTAGTTTAATAATATCCTTTCTATAATAGGGTGACCAGAACTATACACAATATTCCAAGTGTGGCCTTACCAATGTCTTGCACAACTTCAACAAGACGTCCCAACTCCTGTATTCAATGTTCTCATCAATGAAACCAAGCATGCCGAATGCCTTCTTCACCACTCTGTCCACCTGTGACTCCACTTTCAAGGAGCTATGAACCTGTACCCCTAGATCTCTTTGTTCCGTAACTCTCCCCTACCATTAACTGAGTAAGCTCTGCCCTAGTTCAATCTCCCAAAATGCATCACCTCGCATTTATCTAAATTAAACTCCATCTGTCATTCGTCAGCCCGCTGGGGTGGAATCAAGATCCCGTTGCGATCCGAGATAACCTTCTTCACTATCCACTATGCCACCAATCTTGGTGTCATCTGCAAACTTACTAACCATGCCTCCTATATTCTCATCCAAATCATTAATATAAATGACAAATAACAGTGGACCCAGCACCGATCCCTGAGGCACACTGCTGGTCACAGGTCTCTGGTTTGTAAAACAACCCTGTACAACCACCCTCTGGCTTCTGTCATCAAGCCAATTTTGTATCCATTTAGCTACCTCACCCTCACATGAACGGTGAAAAGTATTGTTTGATTCGATTTATTATTATCACATGTATTGGGATACAGTGAAAAGTATTGTTTCTTGCGCACTATACAGACAAAACATACTGTTCATAGAGTGCATAGGAGAGAAGAAAATGAGAGGATGCAGAATGTAGTGTTACAGTCATAGCTAGGGTTTAAGGAAAGATCAACGTAATATATGGTAGATCCATTAAAAAGTCTGATGGCAGCAGGGAAGCAGCTGTTCTTTTTTAGACTTTTATATCTTTTTCCCGATGTAAGAAAGTGGAAGAGAGTATGTCTAGGGTGGTGGGGTCCTTGAGTATGCTGGCTGCTTTCCTGAGGCAATGGGAAGTGTAGATGGAGTCAATGGATGGAAGGCTGGTTTCGTGATGGACTTGGCTGTGTTCACAACCCTTTGTAGTTTCTTGCGGCCTTGGTCAGAGTAGGAGCCATATCAAGTTGTGATACATCTGGATAGGATGCTTTCAATTGTGCATCTGTAAAATTTGGTGAGAGTCGTTGTGGACATGCCAAATTCCCTCAGCCTTCTGGGAAAGTAGAGGCGTTGGTGGGCTTTCTTAACTATGGTGTCGGCGTTGAGGGACCAGGTCAGATTGTTGGTGATCTGAACACCTAGAAACTTGAAGCTCTCCACCATCTCCATCACCGTATTGGGATGAGTCTGCTCCCCATCAACTAACAATGTTCCACTGGGTGAAAACTACCTGATGGTTCGATTGTTAACTCTTTTAACATACCTTCCAGCTCACCCCATTTCAGAATAATCACGTTTTAGTTTTTGAATGCATGTCAATCTCCGAAGGTGTGGCGCACCTAGCTACCCAGATCTGTTTTCAAAACAGAAAATTCTGGAAATAGTAGATCTGACAACATCTGTGGAGGGGAGAGAGTCAGAATTAACATTTCAGGTTGTGCGCTGTCATCAAAAACCTCAAATCTAGCATACGTTTAGGTTAAGCAAGAAATAATTGAACATAATAAGCAAAGAAGAACTTTCTTTCACATTGAATGACTCCCCTCCACATGACTAAACTTGTTCTCTCACTGAGTAACCCTCCTTACTGAACTTGTTCTTACAATGATCCACCCAATAAATCAATGGTGGCAAAAAGAAAACAGCTGGGAGGAAGGCACAAAGGAGAATGATGATGTTAGTGGAGGATTTGATTTGATTTGATTTATTATTGTCACACGTATTAGCTTACAGTGAAAAGTATTGTTTCTTGCGCGCTACACAGACAAAGCACATCGTTTATAGAGAAGGAAACGAGAGAGTGCAGAATGTAATGTTACAGTCATAGCCAGGGTGTAGAGAAAGATCAACTTAATGCAAGGTAAGTCCATTCAAAAGTCTGACGGCGGCAGGGAAGAAGCTGTTCTTGAGTCGGTTGGTACGTGACCTCAGACTTTTGTATCTTTTTCCCGATGGAAGAAGGTGGAAGAGAGAATGTCCGGGGTGCGTGAGGTCCTTAATTATGCTGGCTGCTTTGCCGAGGCAGCGCGAAGTGTAGACAGAGTCAATAGATGGGAGGTTGGTTTGCGTGATGGATTGGGCTGCATTCATGATCTTTTGTCATTCCTTGTGGTCTTGGGAACAGTAGGAGCCATACTAAGCTGTGTTACAACCAGAAAGAATGCTTTCTATGGAAGAGGGGACAGGGAAGGAAAGGTCTCCGACATCAGATCTGCCAGAACTTTAAATCACACTTCAATAACAATAATTGAAGAACCCCGACATGTGTTTTTGTAAGAAAATTACATGTAATAAAGCTATATCAACATTAACTTAATACCAGGCATCCTAACAGCAAAATACATAGCAGCACTGTCACGGGGCAGAGAATAAATTCCCAGCCTTTTGTCTGAAGAGACTGAAT
The DNA here is from genome assembly GCF_964213995.1 of Mustelus asterias. Lineage (NCBI taxonomy): Eukaryota > Metazoa > Chordata > Chondrichthyes > Carcharhiniformes > Triakidae > Mustelus > Mustelus asterias. The sequence goes on along the minus strand of NC_135804.1, from coordinate 18,308,327 downwards.
AGCATGAGATCTTTAAAAAGAAATAGAGGGAAAATAACTAATCCAAGATTTAAAGACAAATCCTGCGGTATAATATAGTCAACAGTACAGCGGCCTTACTCAGTGGTTTATTTTAACTTTAAAGTTATGTTAACATTCGCCATAAACAGATTAACAAACAAATACACAGTATTTTGTTTCTTTTCCTCTTCCCTCCGCCTACCATGGATGTTCATTGCCACTGGTACAAGTCATTCAACTGCAATTATTAACTCTCAATCTCAGTTCCCAACCCTTATCTTTTTCAGGTATCTGTACAATTTTATTTTAAATGGGTTTATAATATTTATGGTAAAGCTTTCCATGCCCTACTGACCTTCTAAGTGAAAATAATATTTAGATTTTCTCTTTGTCTTCCAGTGAGAAATGTAGAGTGGGATGGGGAAAAGGTTTTGAGGAGGTATTGAGGCTATGGGCTGGGTATATTATTTATTATGTAAGTGCCCTCAAAATGGGAAGGGTGAGGTCCACACAAGGCATAGGCATATCCACCTCAAAATGTTCATGGGCTAACAAATAAATATTTACAACAAGCAAGAAAAGAATGAGGATTACAGGGAGAGTGTGGTGTTGTGGCCCCTTTAAGGGGGCAATCCCTGAGGGCCACATGATCGGGCCAGATCGATGAAGAGGCAGTATGGGAAGCAGAGCTAATTGGGTCCAAGGGTGTGTTTCCTGGCTCAGGGAAGATTAAGCTCCTCCGGGATGATGGGTGGGTTTCCATACTCATACAGGGAGGTTTTAGCTGGTCTGGCAGTGAAGGTCCAGCACCACCATCTTCCAACCTGCAGCGGTGGCACAGTATAAAATTAAAATGAGGTGAAGCACCATTGGTGAGGGCTCTGCGGGCAAATTGGAGGGAAGGTGCACACACTGGGATTGTTTGGGGAGGTGGGGTGTGGAATAAAGGGTCATCGAGCTGAACTATGCATTCCCAAATGAGGAGAGAAACACAGACGAGGCATGGTAGGAACATTTCCGGGATAATGAAGGGAATCAGGAAAGTGAAGCATCATGCCTATTCTTGCGAGACTAACCCCGCAAACTGGCACTGACCAATCTCTTTGTTTAGACCCCTAGTTTTCAGCATAGGCATTCCCCAGAATCTTAACAAACTCCGAAGCAATTGGCAAATGGACAAGCTGCAGAAGCCTGTTAGAAAGTGATGGTTCACAGAAGAGAAGCCTCAGCAACCCCCTTAAATAATGTCCATTTTCTAACTAAACATGGCTTATGAAGAGAAACTGAGTAGACTGGGGCTATACTCATTGGAATTCAGAAGAATGAGGGGAGATCTTATAGAAACATATAAGATTATGAAGGGAATAGATAAGATAGAAGCAGGGAAGTTGCTTCCACTGGCAGGTGAAACTAGAACTAGGGGGCATGGCCTCAAAATAAGGGGAAGCGGATTTAGGACTGAGTTGAGGAGGAACATCTTCACCCAGAGGGTTGTGAATCTGTGGAATTCCCTGCCCAGTGAAGCAGTTGAGGCCAACTCATTAAAGGTTTTTAAGGCAAGGATAGATACATTTTTGAACAGTAAAGGAATTAAGGATTATGGTGAGCTAAATCCACGTAAAGATCAGCCATGATCTTATTGAATGGCGGAGCAGGCTCGAGGGGCCAGATGGCCTACTCCTGCTCCTAGTTCTTGTGTTCTTATTTATGCTCATGTTTATTCCAAAGAGTGCAGTATTAGAGTGCAGCGAGTGAGGATCACAGTGCCCGGCCTGAAAGCAGCACATCTAAGCATCTGGCCATATCAATGTCATAGCTGTGGCTCATATTAGGGATGGGTCTTGGGTGGGGGTGTTGTTCTGGGGTACTTTGATACGCACCTGCTCTGGCCATCATTTCAGGAGTGAGTATTCTCCCACATGGTAACAAATCCCTTCCCATTCACTGGAGAGTCATTGACAGTAAGAGGACCTTCAGAGACTGTTGACACTTGTATATTTCTCATTGATACGGCAGAGATGCTCCATCAGGTAGATGCAGCCTGGATTTATTGCCGACGGCATTACCACTTACAGGCAGGAGGGAAGAAGGAGAAGATTGTGATAGAAGCACCTGGATAAAGGATGGAGCAATATCCTCAAGTCTACGGGCCAACAGGGCCTCCTCCGGACATGGGATGAGGCTTGCAGAGATGACACGCGTAAGCAGCTCAAAAGACTCAGCATCTACATAATTACATTTCATGTCTGCAGTTGAATGAGGGTCAGTGTCACTGACTGCTGCACATAACCAGGGACCTGGTTACATTTACCACATTCTCCAGGAATTGGCTCAATGAACACTGCAAGGGCATCAATTGCCAATGGCTATGAAAGTAACAGCCACTCTGAACTTCTATGGCATTGAATCCTTCCAGGGCTCCACTAGGGACGTCTGTGGGATCACCCTGGCATCCATGCACAAATGCATTCATATGGTCACACACGCTATTTTTGCCAAAGGCCACAATTAGGTCAACGTCAACAGAGATCAAGCAGTCCAGAATGCCAGAGCATTGGGATTTGCTGTGATTGCTCGATTCCCACAGGTGGAAGGAGCCATCGACTGTACTTATGTGGCTCTAAAAGCTCCATGGCAACAGGCATTGCAATGCAAAAACCAGTTGGGCTATCACTTGCTCAGGGTATAGATGGTCTTCAACTAAGAAACTGATCATGCAGGTTTGTGCCAGATACCCAGGAAGGGTCCATGACTCGGACATCTTGAGTAGATCCAGATCCCAGATCCCAGACATCTTTGAAGGCCCATATAGGATCCAGGACTGGCTCCTTGGTGAGAAAGGGCACCTGGAAAGGCCGTGGCTGATTGAAAGTCTGATGATGCCCATGCATCAGCCTTAGGCCCCTGTAAAGAGAAAGTACAACAAGACTCATGCTGCTACCTGAACATTGGTGGAGCACACCATAGGCATTGTGAAGATGTGATTTTAATGCCTGGACAGGTATGGCGGCACACTCCAGTACAGTCCTCAGAGGGTCTCAGATCATCCTCAGATCACTATGCAACGTGGTGCTACAAGTGGGAGAGTGCTTGCCAGATGATGAGATGGAGGGGCTACACGTCTCCTCCAATGAAGAGGAAATCGAAAGTGATGAGGGTGATGAGTTTGAGGAAGCTGAGGTTGCAGGGGAAGAGGCCATAGCAGGGGCCAGATGAGGCAGGAATGCATATGAGGCCCTCATTGCCACCAGATTCCATCTGGAGGATGAGTACCCTCTTGGACAAGTGCCCTCCATCATGGGCCAGCATGAACAGCAGCATTAATATTCCTCTCGTTTCACCCATGCACATCAATGTGAGAGTGAATAGTGACACATCAGGCTCACATTCTCCTGATCCTTTGAAGAATGAGGAAGCCTTGGGAGCCTGTGTCCCTGCTGAGATGAGATGCTAATTGGAGAGGGACGTCCCAGATTTAGACATCAGAAGGTGCTGCCACTTCAAGCCTCTCTCCAGCATCCCAGTGGCAGAGGCACCTTACAAGATGGAGGAGCTGTTGTGCAATCCTCAGTGGGCTTGCAGCTATATGTCTTCAATCTAACAAGGCCCCTTAAGAAGACCCATCTTAAGCAGCAGAGCAATGCACTCTGTGTAACATTGATGCAGCATCAGATAAGCCAAACTTGGGAAAGGCAGCCAATGACATCCCACTGCTGTGAATCCATTTCAAGATGACTCAGTCATCTTTGGTGCATTTCGCCAAATCACTGACATCCGGCACTCTCAGTTAGGGATCCTGGGCTGCAATTATCCTCAGCTTAACATGGATGTGGACCAGCTGAGCATGACAATATCAAACATTTGCCTGTCAGATATTGAAGTGCCTCCTCTTTAATTCAGGCATTATGCCCTCATGGCCAGCCCTTGCCAAGTCCAAAATGCTCAGACACCATGAAGCTGTCAAGGACACGGGTCATTACTAATAAAGAGCACACCCCAGCTTCAGTATATCTCACTCCTATCCAATTGGTTCCCTCCACATTGTCTAAAGCAAATATTTGTGTTTGCAGAGGATGCTCAAGGCCAATATTGCCCATCAGAGATCACCATTTGGAATCTGTACTAGTGACCTTGGCATCACTCAGCTGAGGGGATGCTCAGTGCTGTATCCCTACTTTGTGACAAGAGCCTGGTCCTCACAATAGACACAACTACAAGGTGAGAGAGGCTGAAAGTTTGAATGGCAGGAGAATAATGTGGCTGAGTCTTGTCACTTTGAGGTGGCTGACACCACATGGAATCCCTGCCGACATGCAGAGAGCATATGGAGTAGCATGATATATGACCCTTCTCCATGCGTGGACACATGCTTCACCTTCTGTCCTCTTCACCTTTCAAGAATGCAGACGAGATAGGAGAACACCTCTGCCTCAATCTCACACAGCCAAGAATAAGCATGACATGGCTCTGCAAAGCAGCCAGAGGTGGGATAGAGGACAGAGTGACAGGCCTTCACAGCATCCAGCAGCCAGGGGGGCATCAGGGAACTTGGAGGAAGCAGTCTCCTTGCCTTTGGGGGCCATCTCTGCATTGTGCAGCAGTCCCGGGCTTCATAGATTGAGATTGGTGCTTATGGGTGCAATTTTAATATGGTGCCAGGAGTAGGGAAGTGAACTCACAACATGGCAAGTGAATCAGGGGCCAACCATCAGCAGCGTATTCCCTGCATAATTAATGAGGCGGGGAGTGGAAGATACGGAGTGAAAACCCACCAATGCAGCTGACGGGAAAAACACCATGGTCGGAATTCTCTGGCCGTTCACACCCTGCTACCGCTGCCAGCGAGAATGGAGAATTTGGTGCTCAGCCAAATCTCCGTTCATAAAGTAAAGTTAAAGTTTATTTATTAATCACAAGTAAGGCTTACATTAACGTTGCAATGAAGTTACTGTGAAATTCCCCTAGTTGCCACACTCCGGTGCCTGTTCAGGTCAATGCACCTAACCAACACGTCTTTCAGACTGTGGGAGGAAACCCACGCAGACACAGGGAGAACATGCAAACTTCACACAGACAGTGACCCAAGCCAGGAATTGAACCTGGATCCCTGGCTGAGAGGCAACAGTGCTAACCACTGTGCCATCGTGCCGCCCTGTGAGCGAGACCGGAGAATACCAGCCACGGGCAAGGCTGGAGAATACCAGCCACGGGCAAGGCTGGAGAATACCAGCCACGGACAAGGCTGGAGAATCCAGCCCCACTTTCTTTTGTGCCCACTACTGCACTGACCGCAATTCGGGGAAAATCCCACCCTTTGTCCCATTGTCACTGATTGACTGACCATCTTAAAGAATATCTGCCCTCCCACTACAAGAATTTTCCAGCCTCCCACCTCCTGCTATTTCTGTCTCAGCTCCTTTCACTTCCATATTCCCTTTTTCCTTTGTCCCTTGTGAGTCCTGAGATCTGTGACTGCTGCTCTTCATTCCTGAATTGAAGTAGAAGGATTGCTCATGAATGTTGTATGTGCTGAGAGGGTAAATAAGGACTGGTGCTAGATTTTATTGTATTCTCTCTAGGGTGTGTGACTAGCGGATGTATCATCACAAATAATTACAAGTCAATCGACAATATCATTGGTCTCTGTCGCTCTGTCTGTGTAAAATGGCCTAGAATCATAGAATCCCTAAAGTGCAGAAGGAGGCCATTCGGTCCATCGATCCTGCACCAACAATGATCCCATCCAAGCCCTATCCCTGTAACCCCATATATTTAGCCTGTTAATCCCCCTGACAATAGTGGACAATTTATCATGGCCAATCCACCTAATCCGCACATCTTTGGACTGTGGGAGGAAAGCAGATCAACAGGAGAAACCCATGCAGACACGGGGAGAATGTGCAGACTCCGCACGGACAGTGACCCAAACCCGAGAATTGAACCCGGGTCCCTGGCGCTGTGGGGCAACAGTGCTGACCACTGTGCCACCTTGCTGCCCTGTATTTAACAAAAGTGGCCCAAGTGAATAGAGTCAAAGTTTCCCTCTGCACTCATGGTTACTGATTCTAATTGTAAACCTATTTTTGTAACAACATCTGGGCCCACGTCCATCTTTCTATTCTATGTATAGAATGAGCACTGCTTAAAATAGCCCTGAAAACAAAACCATTTCTGCTGAGGACAAGATCTCTCAAGTAGCCAGCGATAATAAATTATTTTCACCACTTCTGCAATACAGATGGAAGTTTTCATGTGTAACCTCCTTCTCTCGCCACTCCAATACAATAATCAGAAAATAAATTTTCGTTTAAGTTTCACCGAACAGCACAGTGGAAAACATCATTTATTTTCCGCTTTTAAATGGGATGATTTGGGGAAATCAACTCTTGCAGTAAATTAAAGCAGGGAAGTGCAAAGTCCAGCGTGTTCCTCCGATGCTCAGCTGGTTCCCAAGCTGTGGCTATTGCTGTCAGAAGCTGTGTTATGCGCTTCCACTGAGCCAGGAGTTCAGGAGCAGCGACAACACGGGTTGGCTGACACAGACTTTCTCAGCACCACGTGATAGTCTCGACATAGTCTGCACAGTATGTGGGGTCTGAAGGACAAGGAACAAAGCCAGAGGTCTTGTTGGGATGGCCAAGTTCGTTTGAGGTTCATTCACCCAAAGCTTAGCCCCTTGGACCCCACTTTGAGGCGGCGGGGTCAGCCAGAGTCCATGAGGAGGGAAGCTTGTGTAGCACTTGCTAGTTTTCACTTGCAGCCAAACTGTCAATTTGCACAAACTTAACACGTTTATAAATGGACGGGAGGGGGCGGGTTTGCCAACAGGAGCCTCAAATATTATCCTGAGTCTCTGAGCAATTCCACAGGTTTACCCCAATTCCACGGGGACACGGTGCGTCCTAATTGTATCCCCCGCCTCCCCCGACAGTGAGTGAAACTAACTTTCACATGCAGGGAAACAGGACAGATATAGCGAGGAGTAGCTTCCAGCACACAATTCAGAAAATGCTGCTGACACTCAGGAGGTCTGCGGCAGGAACCGTTAACCCTGTTCCTCTCTCTCCACAGATGCTTCCTGGCCTCCCGAGTGTTTCCAGTATGTTTCTATGTCTTGTTTAAATTTCAGATTTCCGGCAATCCGCTCTATTTTGTTTTTGCCCAAGTCCACGCAACTTTGTTTGAAAGGTTAGGTTGCTCATTTTATCTAATCTATAATTAGAGAGATCTAGCTTTAGTGCACCTCCTTCTGTTCACTTACACAGACACACACACTTTCTCTCTCACACACAATCTCTCACACTTTCTCTCATACACACTGCTTCTCACACACACTCATTCTCACACACACTTCCTCTCTCTCTCTCACACAGACACACACAAACCCTCTCTCACACACACACTCTCATACACGCACACACACATTCTCTCACACACACACAAATACACTCACACACACTCTCTCACACACACTTTCTCTCTCACACAGACACACACCCTGTCACACACACTCTCATACACGCACACACACATACTCACACACACTCTCTCACACACACTTTCTCTCACACACACAATCTCACACTTTTTCTCACACACACTTCCTCACACACACTCTCTCATACACGCACACTCACACATTCTCTCACACACACAAATACACTTTCACACACACATACTTGCTCTCTCATACACACATACTCACACATACACAAGAGCATATTCTCTCACACAATCACAATCTCACACACATATTCTCTCACACACACACTCACTCACACACACTTTCTCTCATACATACTTTCTCTCACACACATTCTCACACACACTATCTCACACACACTCGCACACATACTTTCACACATACTTTCTCTCACACACACTTTCTCACGCACATTCTCTCACACTGTCTCACACACACTCTCATGCACACTCTCACACACACTCTCTCTCACTCACGCACACCAGGGCATGTTAACACCAACGCTTGATGTGGTGAATAGTTAAACTTCCTAAATAAACGTTGACTTGTTATTATCTGCGGAGGAAGTGGAACCACAATCGGACCAACCTAATCAGCAATAGGAAAGGGTAGTTTCAGCATCGCGCAGGGCAGACCTGACCCCACTCAATGCAAGTTTGGAAAGTGTGTTTGAAACCAAGTTGATGAGAAAGTGAAAGTGTCCAATGCAGGCTCTGAATCTCTGGATATCGAGCCGCTGTTTCACAGCCTGCCCTGCCGAGTGTAGACTTACACGGTTGACGGAGTAACCGTGCCACACAGGAGCTGGTTACGGGGCTGAGAGCAGGATTGTATTTCTATCCTGCAGGAAGTACAGTCTTTAGATGCTATGTAGCTGAGGAGGATTTCCGGAATCGGTCCGAGCATGCTAAAAGGTAAATTGGGCTAAAAGCAGCCTTTATTTGATTTGCAGACGGACGGTTAACGGGGGGGGGGGGGGTTTGGATGCCGGAGGGGGCCGGAGCTAAATGCAAGGCGGGACATTCAGTAAAACTGTCCCCTCTTCAGTCTGTAACACTGGGCACTTGCTGACCCCACCCCGCCCCCAATCATCATATCAGCAGCAATAAATCCAGCAGGGTTTTACCCTGCCACACATTGCCTGGGGGAATAATAGATAATTATAAATGAAAATTGATTGTAAATACTTGGATTTGAAACATTTAAACAAACAACGTTGTAGTTTTGCTGTCCTGTTTTAAGTTTAAGTTTATTTATTATTGCCACAAGTAGGCATACACTAACACTGCAATTTAAACCCACAGAACAGGAAGAAGTGCGAAAGCTGCGTGGGAACACAGAAACTTCCTGATCCAGCCGATTAAAAGGAATTTGCCGACGCCTGACTTGTCATGACAGTTCCTGCTCATCCAGCCAGCAGTGACATTGTGCTTTGCTGACTCTCTTGACACTTTCTGCCCCTCCTGAGCTCAGCAGTTTGAGATAGTGACGCTTGTTGTGCGTTGTGTGTGTGTGTGGTTTCATTGTGTTTTCTCACTCCCCTCTCCCCCCCCCCCCCCCCCGCCAGCCCAATGGCTGATACAGAGTCTGAGCTTGGCTCACATCCCGCCTGGGCTATCCTGTCCTGGCTCTCCTCTCTCCTCATGGTGTTCGGGGGAGCAGTCCCCTACATCCCGCAGTACCGCGACATCCAGGAGAGCGGCAACGCCGAGGGCTTCTCCACCCAGGTGTGCCTCTTGCTGCTGCTGGCGAGCATCCTGCGCCTCTCCTTCTGGTGAGTGTTCCGCCACTGCATTCATTTCCAGGACAAAGTTTTGCTTCCCACTAGATGTAATGGACCCCTCCACCCCGCCTCTCCCCGCCCCCCCCCTCCACCCCGCCTCTCCCCGCCCCCCCCCCTCCACCCCGCCTCTCCCCGCCCCCCCCCTCCACCCCGCCTCTTCCCTCCACCCCCCCCCCCTCCTCCCTCTCCCCACCACCCGTTTAACTTTTTCTGCAGGGCTTCGAAAGTGGCAGGATGAGACTCAGGGTCCTAAAGGATAAGGAAGTCATAGTCATAGAGATTTACAGCATTAAAACAGGCCCTTCGGCCCAACTTGTTCATGCCGTCCAGTCTTTACCACTAAGCTAGGCCCAATTGGCCCTATTTGGTCCATATCCCTCTATATCCACTTACCCATGTAAGTGTCTAAATGCTTTTTAAAAGACAAAATTGTACCCGCCTCTACTACTACCACTGGCAGCTCGATCCAGACACTCACCACCCTCTGTGTGAAAAAATTGCCCCTCTGGACCCTTTTGTATCTCTCCTCTCTCACCTTAAACCTATGCCCTGTAGTTTTAGATTCCCCTACATTTGGGGAAAAATGTTGACTATCTACTTTATTTATAGTAAGAAGTCTCACAGCACTAGGTTAAAGTTCAACAGGTTCATTTGGTAGCACGAGCTTTCGGAGAGCCGCTCCTTTACCAGATGAGTCTCACCTGATGAAGGGGCAGCGCTCTGAAAGCTCATGTTACCAAATAAACCTGTTGAACTTTAACCTGGCGATGTGAGACTTCTTACTGTGCCCACCCCAGTCCAACGCCAACATCTCCACATCATGGCTAACATATCTACTATGCCCCTGGTCAATTTATCGACCTCCATAAGATCACCCCTAAGCCTCCTACGCTCCAGGGAAAAAAGTCCCAGTCTATCCAGCCTCTCCTTATAACTTAAACCATCAAGTCCCGGTAGCATCCTAGTAAATCTTTCCTGCACTCTTTCTAGTTTAATATTATCCTTTCTATAATAGAAAGTCAGACCGCAGAATAACTTTTAACAAAGCAAAAAAAGTAGCCGTTATGCACTAGATCTTAAAATATTCCAGGTTTTTGGCTCCATTTACATAGGAACATGGGAATTAGGAGCGGGAGTAAGCAATTCAGCCTTTTGAGCCTACCCTGTCGTTTAACTGATCATGGCTGACCTTATCCTAGTCTCAGCTCCATTTTCCTGCCAGCTCCCCATTGCCCTTTATTTCTCCTTTCTTTCTTGATTCTGCCTTCACTGCACTTTAGGGCAGTGTGTTCCACAGATAGAAGTTTAAAGTTTATTTATTAGTGTCACAAGTAGGCTTACATTAACACTGCAATGAAGTTACTGTGAAAATCCCCTAGTCGCCACACTCCGGTGCCTGTTCAGGTACACCGAGGGAGCATTTAGCACGGCCATTTTTAGGTCCACACTGCATCCAGTAATAGAGGGTGTTATGCAACATAACCAACAATTCTTAAAAGACTGCTGCAGGCGGCTCCCAAAACAGCCCCCAAAAATTCTACTTTGTTTTCCTGGGCAGAAGGTGCAGGGGTATTATTCAGGTACACTGAGGGAGAATTTAGCATGACCACCTAACCAGCACGCCTTTCAGATTGTGGGAGGAAACCAGAGCATCCGGAGGAAACCCACGCAGACATGGAGAGAACGTACAAACTCCGCATAGGCAGTGACCCAAGCCAGGAATGGAACCCTGGTCCCTGGCGCTGTGAGGCAGCAGTGCTATTTCATTACCCTCTGAGAGAAGTAGTTTCTCAACATCTCAGTATTGAACTTACCTCCTCTCACTCTATATCCATGACCTCTTGTTCTAGCCTGTCCCACAAGGGGGAACATCTGTTTAATGTCCACTTTATCAATCCCCTTCAGCATTTTATATACTTCGGTCAGTTCCCCGCACATTGATTTACTTTATCCAGAAAACCAAATGTCAGTCACCCTGGGTTATTACTCTGAAATTGGTATCATGTTTATATCTCACTATTTGCACCCATTCCACTTCCATTAAATACTTGGGGAGTTATGTTCCCTCTGTTGCCTCTAGTCTATCCCAACACACCCTGGCTGGCCTCTCTTGTTCCACCTATTCTTCCATAAATTTGAGATTATCCGCTGCCCATATTCAAACTTGCATCTTGTTCCATTCACCCATCACTCCCTGTGTACATCCATTGACCTACATTGGCTCCTAGTTAAGCAACTTATTGTTTTTAAACTTTTCTTGCCCGTTTTCAAATCCCTCCCTGACGTTGCTCCTTCCTATCTCTGTAATCTGCTCAATCCCCACAATCTTCTGAGATATCTGCACTCCTCCAACTCTGAACACTTGAGCATCCTGAATTTTACGTGCTGCACCATTGATATACCTTCACCTACCAAGTGTTCGGGTCCTGGACCAGAACCCCAAATTGCATTAGGAAACCAGATTAGACCCCAACAAATTTTCCATTTTGGCATAAATGTGAAGATAGGAAGCTTCGCTCCAGGAGTATTCCTACTGACAAATTAGGGATCTTTAATGGAAACAAACTTTAACACAGTTTAAATAAACTGTAACAAATGAAGCAGCTTAACTATTAACAGTTGGACAATATTTAAAAATGAAAGGAAACAACTTTAATTTCTAATTTATCACTGCTCAGTTCCAAATGAGCAACATTCCTCTTACAGACTTAAATGCCACTTTAGTACAGTTAGCAACCATAAATATACTTGCTATAATGAGTATAAACACTCTTGAAGTTTTCGGAGCAAAAATGAATTTCAGAACAGCTTGCAGAAGTCCATGTCTTCAAACAATTCCCAGCTAGAACTGCAACTCTTAACTGCAAAAGTTTCCTTCTGTCTGCGACTGACCCAGCTCTGTACATGAACCACATTATCATATGACCCTGTCAATCAACTTCCCAAGGAATCTTTTGGGTAAACAAATGTCCATTAGCTCCAGCAAAGTAAGAAATTCCCAGCTGAAATGAGTAATTAATTTGCTTTTACAGCCCTTGAGCTAAATGTTTCCCAGACATACCAACTGCCTGCTAAATAAAGCTGATATTTTAAACATTCCCCTTAAACAAAGAAAAATAGATCAATTGCACTACTATCATTACACAAGGCTCTGTAATTCTCTTCCTAAGCCTCTTTGCCATTCTTCTCGAATTAAAATGCTCCTTAAAACCTTTCTCTTTGACCACATCTGCCTTAATATCTCTTCATGGGCTATGTCAAACTATGATACGGCTTCTGTGAAGCATCCTCAGACATTTGTGCCAGATAAATACAAACTATTTTTGTTGTCCCAGATTTATTTGTTCCATGTAATTTACATTTGTTTAATGCGATGAGGTCCTCTCTTAATGGCTTCCTTCCAAGACTGAAGATCCCAAATTTCTCCGCGTTTTTCTCACGATTCCTGCTTCTTTCGCTACTGCCTCTGGACTAATCATGGTCGAAACTCAGTGAGCTATAATCATTTTTTGAGAAGTTACTTATATCAGGGAAGGTTATACTTTGAGGCAGAATTTATACTGCAGTCTTTAGGAATGCAGACTAGTGTGAAATGAGCTGCTGGAGAGGTCTCACACTTCATGGTTTTAATGTGCTCAGCATGATTCCCAGTCACACTGTCACTTAAATGTCTTATTAAAGTTGTATTATAAATCCAGAATTAGGATCCAATTTAGCTCCAGGGATGCAGCGTGTGACTGGGAGAGGCATGCTCACTTCTAAACTGCAGTGTAACTCGAGTGAAAGGTCAAAGCACTTTGTTAAGTGCTCTCAGATGTATTTGATACTTTTATACCTACTTGCAGTTAATTTAAATATTTAGATGCAGTGCTGTCTGCAAGTTCTAAACATCTTAACATTAACTGTTGGTCTAGAGCTATATGAATGCACACACCACATGTTTCTGGGTAAAAGACTAGTCAGGTAGTGTAAATTGGGTATTCTTATTGGTCCTAGGTGATGGCCTAGTGGTATTATCACTAGACTTTAAATCCAGGAACTCAACTAATGTTCCGGGGAACCCGGGTTCGAATCCCGGCAGATGGTGGAATTTGAATTTAATAAAATATATCTGGAATGAAGAATCTACTGATAACCGTGAAACCATTGTTGATTGTCAGAAAAACCCATCTAGTTCACTAATGTCCTCTAGGGAAGGAAATCTGCTGTCCTTACCTGGTCTGGCCACATGTGACTCCAGAGCCACAGCAATGTGGTTGACTCTCAACTGCCCTCCAAGGGCAACTAAGGAAGGGCAATAAATGCTGACCAGCCAGCGACACCCATGTCCCAGAAATGAATTTTAAAAAGTCCCTTGAAGCAAGGGAGATACCACAGAACCCATGGCAAGGCCTTGCACATGGAGTCTTTGAACATGGGGTTGCTGTTGCACTGCGGGGACTGCCCGTCTCTGGCTGATCAGGAAACTCTCCCACTCTCACCGCCTGCCTTAGGTGTATCGGAGGGATTTACAAGTTGACAATAAACCTGTTTGGCCATGCCACAGACATCTTCAGTGACTATCCAGTCCTGGGATGGGACTTGAACCCAGAGCTCCTGGTAGGGCTGTTACACACTGGTTGAGTATAGTCTATACTCTCTCTGCCTGGTACGAATATATGATTTGCTTTGATCAGACAGAGGTTGGGATGCACTGCCTACGTACCCGTCATCCCACCAGCACTGAAATTCATGCGTGATGTTGCTTAACTGCATGGTGGGCAGACTATCTTTCTGGGCTAGTCAGCATCCAATCAGTGGGGGATACCACTCGCATCATCATTGCATTGTAACTGCGTGAAGTGGCTTGCATAACCTGTTGCTCAAATTTTTGAGATACTTTCCTTTCCCAGGGTGATTTGAGGTAGACTGGGTAATTTTTAGTTCTGAAAGTGTTGGGCTTTGACCCATTTGTGAGGTTGTGCGATACATTCACAGCAAAGAATGATCTGATCAGGATAGCCATTGTTCTGCAGGATAACTAATATTCTCTAATTCTGTGCCAAGCTTGCAAGTTGAGCAAATGACTAGGCTCTATTTGCAAGAAAGCCAATAAGACAATTTTTGAAGCTGAAAAGTGCCCAGTCTGCCTCAAATTACCATGCAAATGTTGCTTAAAAAATTGAGTAGCAGGTTGAGGAAGTCATTTCATGCTGCCAATATGCAGTGGCGATTCGAGTGACATTATCCGTCACCAAGTGCAACTGCAAGGGTTTGTTTCGAAATGCTGACAGGAATTATTGCTAAAAGAGAAGTGAAGACTGGCCTATCAAAATTATCTGGGGCGATTCGGAGGAAGAATCTACAAACCACAAATTTGTGTGCTAATGAGGCCATTGTAGCTTCGAATGCACTTTGTCATCCTTGTTAATCTTAAAACCTGTGTGTATTTGTTAAGCTAAGAGGAGAGTAAAGCAGTATTGTATTATAATCCATTTCTTTCATGTTTAATAAATATTTTCTTTTGTTGATAAATACTAATTAGTGGGCCTGTGACAACATTTCCTCCACTTTTGGTTAAAAAAATAAAAGTTATGGTCTTTGAGCCAAGGTTCCTTTCTGGGATCTTCCCACCCAGTTATAACACAAACTGGGATTGTAGCAGTACTTTTTGCCATTCTCCATGTAGACTCATGGATTGTTACCTGGCACATGACTGCAGTGTAGCAGTGAAATGTGGCACCTGGATGTACATTCTCGTAACAGTTCTTTACAAATACAATAACATACTATAATAACTTAACAAGAAGACTGTATTGTATTAAAGGAAGGATGTAAATACATTGGAAGCAGTTCAGAGACGGTTTACTAGACTAATACCTGGAATGGGAGGGAGGATTGTCGTAGGAGGAAAGGTTGGACAGGTTAGATTTGAATCCGCTGGAGTTTAGAAGAGTAAGAGGCAACTTGATTGAAACATATAAGATCCTGCGACAAGGTGGCTTGTGGGGTCATTGTTTAAAAACAAAAGGTCACCCATTTAAAATAGAGATGAGGTGAAATTCTTTCACTCAGACAGTTGTGAGTCTTTGGAACTCTCTTCCTGAACAGGCAGTGGAAGTAAAGTCTTTGAATCGTTTTAAGGAAGAGGTACATAGATTCTCGGTAAGTAAAGGGGTGATAGGTTATCAAGGGTAGGTGGGATGAGGATTTGAGGTTACCATCAGATCAGCCGCGATCTTACTAAATGGAGCAGCAGTGTTGAGGGACAGAATGACATTCTCTTCTTTGTTCATCTGTAAGACAAGAATTGATATTCTTCAATGTGACTCTTGGCTTCTTTAATCGTCACTTTTTCTTGGAAATTAAGAAAATAAGATAGTGCATTATAAATCTGAGATGTCAGCTGTAGGAACCAAGATCTGTAAAAGAAATAAAGAAAGACTGGCATTGATACAAAGTGCTTTTCGTGATCACCGGATGCCTCAAAGCATTTTAAAACCAGTGAAGTACTGTAGGAAGTGTGGCAGCCAATATGGCTTCAGCAAACTCCAGCAAACATCGATGTGATAATGACGAGGTTGTCTATTTATTTTGTGATGGTGATTGAGGGATGAATATTGACCAGGAAATAACTCCCTTCAAGGCTGAGATAGACAGATTTTTCATCAGTAGGGTATTTAAGGGTTATGGAGATAAGGCAGGAAAGTGGAGTTGAGGGTTTTCACATCATGATTTCATTGAATGGCGGAATATACTAAATAGGCCAAATAGCCTACTTTTGCTCCTATGTCTTCTGGTCTTCTGGTCATTGTTGGAGACATATTGGAGATTATCCTGCAATTTGCACATCATACTTCAACAAGGTGTTAAAACGTTTAGGAAAGAGCATTCGAAAGGGATGTCAGAAAGTTAAATGGTTTCTAAACATTGGCAAGTATGATGTGCAAATTGCAGGATAATCTCCAATATGTCTCCAACAATGACCAGAAGACCAGAAGACATAGGAGCAAAAGTAGGCTATTTGGCCTATTTAGTATATTCCGCCATTCAATGAAATCATGATGTGAAAACCCTCAACTCCACTTTCACTTAACCCGGAAATAACTCCCTTCCTCTCCTTCAAAATAGTGCCACTCGAGCTTTCACTCAAGCAGCCGGATGGGGCCTCAGCTTAACATTGCATACCAAAGGTGCAGTGTTGACAATACAGTGCTCCCTCAGTACTGCACTGAAATGTCAACCTTGATTTTTGTGCTCTTATTTAACTTGTCATAGAAAAACGAAACATGGGTCTTACTACCCTTGTTGCTATGGCTTCTTGAAGATTTGGACATAGTTAATTGATTGAAACAGGTAACACATAAGACAGCTGTGTTGCCAATGTTTAGAAACCATTTAACTTTCTGACATCCCTTTCGAATGCTCTTTCCTAAACGTTTTAACACCTTGTTGAAGTATGATGTGCAAATTGCAGGATAATCTCCAATATGTCTCCAACAATGACCAGAAGACCAGAAGACATAGGAGCAAAAGTAGGCTATTTGGCCTATTTAGTATATTCCGCCATTCAATGAAATCATGATGTGAAAACCCTCAACTCCACTTTCCTGCCTTATCTCCATAACCCTTAAATACCCTACTGATGAAAAATCTGTCTATCTCAGCCTTGAACAGCCTCTACATCCCTCTATGGTAAAGAATTCCACAGATTCACTACCTCCTGAGAGAAGAAAATCTTCCTCATCTCTGTCTTAAATGGATGATCCCTTACTCTGAGATTATGCCCTCTGGTCCTAAACTCTCCCACAAAGGGAAATAACCTCTCAGCATCTACCCTGTGAAACCCCCTGAGAATCCTAAATGTCTCAAGAAGGTTGCCTCTCATTCTTCTAAACTCCAATGAGTACAGGCCCAATCTAATCAACCTCTCCTCATAAGAAAATCCCTCCATACCCATGATCAACCTAGTGAACCTTCCCTGGAGTGCCTCCAACACCAGTATGACTTTCTTTAAATTAGGGGACCAAAATTGTTCACAGTTTTCAAGTCTGGTCCAACTAGTGCCTTATAGAGTTTTAGCAAGACTTTCCTATTTTTATACTCCATTCCCTTTGAAATAAAGGCCAACATTCTATTTGTTTTCCCTTTTAACTACTGAACGTGAATGTTAGTTTTTTGTGATTTATTTATGAGGACCCCCAAATCCCTCTCTTCTGCAGCTTTCTGCAGTCTTTCTCCATTTAAATAATATTCAGCTCCTTTATTCTTCCTACCAGAGTGTATAACTTCACATTTTCTTACATTATATTCCATCTGCCAAGTTTCTGTCCACTCACTTAACCTGTCTATATCCCTCTGTCGACTCTTTGTGTAATCCTCACTACTTGCCTTACTTTAGTGTAATCAACAAACTTGGCAATAGCACATGCACTTTCCTTGCCCAAGTCACTCATATATATTGTAAATAATAGTAGCCCAAGTACTGATCCCTGTGGCACTCCACTAGTTACACGTTGCCATTCTGAAAATGCCCCACCTATCCCAACCTTTTGTCTTCTATTAGTTAGCCAATCCTCTGTCCATGCTAATATACTCCCCCGACACTATGTGCTCTTAACTTATTAAGTTGCCTTTTGTGTGGTACCTTATCAAATGCTTTTCGGAAATCCAAGTATATTAAGTCTTCCCTTTAACTATCCTGCTCGTTACCACCTCAAACAATTCTAATAACATTGTCAGACATGATTTCCCCTTCATGAAGCTATTCTGACTCTATGGTATTGTGTATAAAGTGCAAGTTTTTACAGGAATTCACACTAAACTATTCGAACACATGGGAAGGGATTTTCCAGCCGTGGTTGCCCCAGGACCAGAAAATCCCGCCCGAGGTCAACGGACCTTAGCATGGTCCATGTCCCACTCACTATGATTCCTGTGGTGGGCAGGACGGGAAAATTCCGCCCATGGAGTATCCTGGCTAAGTGTTTAGTTGATGCACTTCCAAATGGGATTATTGAGTAGCACTCAGGAGCCTGGTTAATTTTCCCTTTTTACACTGGGGAGTCTTGCAGTCGGTTGCCACATCATAGCAATCTAACTTGGTTGAAGTGAGCTCATTCAGCAAAGCCTGGAATCTTTGCCTTTTATCTGTTAGCCACCCATTGGATAAATTCCATTGACCATTAGGTTAAGACATTTAAAAACTTTAAGACACTTAAAAACATTTTAAGATTCATGGAAACTTCTAACGACATCACTCATTATCTCTGCAGGTTTGGAAAACATTTTGAACTTACCCTCCTCTGGCAGAGTATTGTCTTGATAATCACCATGCTGGCCTTGTTACACTTGTGCTGTACTGTGCAGAGATCTTCCAGACTGAGCACCAGTAGACACTTTTTTACAGGTTTGTACTTTCATGTGTTGACAATAATATTCTTGTGGGAATAAATAATTGTCATTTTAGATTCTAAATAAGCAACACTGAAATCACATTGGAGTTGATGAAAGAGAGCAAATGTTCATTTTGTTGTGAAGTTTGTTCACAAGTGGAGTTGAAACTTTTCCCTTTTCAGAATCGCACTGTATTAGTTTGGGGACAAAAGATCTGCATCAAACTGGAATTTAAACTGGACTCTAAGATACGCAATGGAATATCAAAATCCCAGACCTGTGGTCTTGTACCTAGAAAGTTAGTAGTTTGACATTTAAGGCAGTCTCAACAGGCATGCAATTTTTTGAACTTCATTTTTGCCATTGAGGAGCGTAGCAAAACCTATTGTAGACAGAAAGTTACTTGTAGTTATGGTAAAATGGATTTACCATAGAATAAAGGAGCTGGATATTATCTAAGCCAGTAGGAACACACTGCTACATTAGAAAGATATGAAAGCTTTTAATGGCATAAGTAGTATTTGCAGTGGTCGGGTCTTAAAAATTATCATTTATAAATGGTAATAATCTTTCAGGGCATTCAAGAAGAAATTGGAATACTAGTTTGAATAATGGTTTTGCAGTATACTGTGATAATAACCAGAATAAACGAAACAACAGTGGGTGGGATTTTACAGGCTCGCTCATCCCGAAACTATAAAATTACGCCTACGGTCAACAGACCTTCCTATGCTCCGCCCCTCGCCCACTCCGATTCCCGTGGCCGGCAGGGTGGTAAAATTCCGACCAGTGTCTCTGTTAGCGTTAGTTTTCTCACAGCTGTTCACTCTGGCCCCATTTTTAAAACATTGCACTTTCTCTTCAACTCCGAGCCTTCCTAGAAAGCACAAAAGTTTTCCCTTTCATCTTCCTTCCTCATTCTCCTTCACTCTTCTGCCCTCCCTCTCCTTCACCTTCTTCCATCCCTCTCCTTCATCTTCTTCCATCCCTCTCCTTCATCTTCTTCCATCCATCTTCTTCCCTTCCTCTCCTTCACTCTTCTTCCCTCCCTTTCCTTCACTCTTCTTCCCTTCATCTTCTTCCCT
Organism: Mustelus asterias; assembly: GCF_964213995.1. Classification (NCBI taxonomy): domain Eukaryota; kingdom Metazoa; phylum Chordata; class Chondrichthyes; order Carcharhiniformes; family Triakidae; genus Mustelus; species Mustelus asterias. The sequence goes on along the minus strand of NC_135804.1, from coordinate 18,288,601 downwards.
CTCTCTTCATTCTTCTTCCCTTCATCTTCTTCCCTCCCCCTCCTTCACTCTTCTGTTACTTCATATTCTTCCCTTTCTCTCTCATTTTAATCCAACATGGTCATCCAGCTACTCCCATGTGCACTCCACTGTGATTTGTAGATCCTGGTTGGTGAAACAAGTTTTTTGCTCCATTAAATGTTACAGCTTGTGCACTAAAAAAATATACATTAATAACTCCAGTAATGGGAGTTTGATGGAATGTTCTGAGTCTGAGAGCTGCCCACACTAATGTAGTCCTGAAATAACTGAGTGAGAATGTGCTGGAGACACAGACACAACACAAGCCAACAAGATAACACCAAAGCAGGAAGTGCTCTTCACTGTCAGGAGAACAGCTGATATCCGGTTGCAGTGGGGCATGCATCTGGGCCGTTCAACTATCTATCTCCCGTGTGGAGAGGGATAACTCATTTTAATAAGCTGAATAAGATGAGATCAGCACTGCCAGCGGGAATCTCTGACTTTCCCCACTAGCGGCAGCACTTTGATTTATTCTGGAGGATCGTGGCCTACCTTTCAGAATTATAAATGCAAAGTTCACACCTTTCCTCCTGCCTTAAACCTCCAGCACCCTACACCAATGTTCCATTCCTCATTGTTATCAGCTTGCCTTAGGTAAACATCTGTATGCAGTGTTGCTAGGTTCATCAATATCTCAAAAGCACTAGTTCCATTAACCTAACCAAACTGTCCCTGCCTTTAAGCAGCTTATGTTTTCCAATTGTATTTAAAATATATATAACCAGCAGAAAACATCCCAATTTATTGGACTTCTCTGATATTTTCATGTCGTTACTATTCTGGAAGATGCAAAGTGGTTCAAGGATGTTGGGACAGATTTAGTGAGTGGGCAAGAACATGGCAGATGTGATATAATGTGGAAGAATGTGAGGTTATCCACTTTGGCAGGAGGAATAAATGTGCGTGGTATTTCTTAAATCGTAAGATGCACAAAGGGACCTGGGGTTCCTCTCAAAGAGTATGTTTAAAGCAGAGATTGACAAATTTCTAAATATAATGACATAAGTGGATATGGGGATAGTGTGAGGAAGAGGCATTGAAGTGGATGGTCAGCCATGATTGTATTGAATGGTGGAACAGGCTTGATGGACCGAATGACCTACTCCTGCACCTATTTCCTATGTTTACTTTCTATTATTAACCTATCCTGCTAACTTCAGGGATCCATGGACATTCACTCCATGGTCTCTCCCTTCCTCTACTTCTCTAAGTATCCTCCCATTTATTGTGTAATCCTTTGCCTTGTTTGACCTCCCCAGATGCATTACCGCGCATTTCTCTGGGTTCAATCATGGAATTGTACAATACAGAAGGAGGCCATTTGGCCCATTGAATCTGCACCAACCACAATTCTATCCAGACTCTATCCCCATAACCCCATGCATTTATCCTATCTAGTCGCCCTGACACTAAGGGACAATTTAGCATGGCCGATCCACCTAACCTGCACATCTTTGGACTGTGGAAGGAAACTGGAACACCCGGAGGAAACCCACGCGGACACGTGGAGAAGGTGCAAACTCCACACAGACAGTGACCCAAGCCGGGAATCGAACCCGGATCCCTGGCGCTGTGAGGCAGCAGTGCTAACCACTGTGCCACTGTCCAGCCCCAGTGTCATTCGAACGCTGAAGAGTGTACTCGGATTTGAACCCATGACCTCTTGATCTGCAGTCAAATGCTGCAGCACTGTACAATACCTCCTCAGTTGAATTCCAATTGTCACTTTTCTTCCCAACTGAGCAGTCCATTGATATCTTCCTGCAGTCTACAACAATCCCTCTTGCCACCAATTTTTAGTGTCATCTGCCAATCTCTGTATAATTTCCCCCTACATTTACATCCAAATCATTAATATACACCATAAAAAGCAGGGGACATAGTTCTAAGAAGCAGGAGACCTCGTACTGAGTGTTTTAAAATGCCATTATTATTTATTAAAAACGTACATTCTATGCAGAAAAGTTTGTTGATTTTATTTTCTGATGCTTTATACTGCATTTTATACTTCTGTTGTATTTGCAGTGGAATGCAAAAACAAGTGAGGATAAAAAATAGTTGGCATTTGCTCCAGTCAATCTGTATAGGTTCAAGCTAAGCCATTTTTTGAATTCATTCATGGGACAAGGGCGTCACTGGCTGGCCAGCATTTAGTCCCCACCCATAGTTGCCCAAGGGCAGTTGAGAGTCAACCACATTGCTGTGGCTCTGCAGTCACATGTAGGCCAGACCAGGTAAAGATTTCCTCCCCTAAAGAACATTAGTGAACCAGATGGGTTTTTCCGACAATTCACAATGATTTCATGGTCATCAGTAGATTCTTAACTCCAGATTTTTCGTTTTATTGAATTCAAATTCCACCATTAGCTGAGTTTCTGAAATAATAGTCCAGCGATAATACTACTAGGCCATCGCCTCCCCTATGAATTGAATTGAAATAAACTAGCAATCGAGAAATAATTTTGAGAAGTTATTGGCAGAGAAAAAGAAACAAATGAAGAAGAATCTTAATTTTCTGTGCAACAGAAAGCAAAATGTTAAATGCATTTTGTTTGTGGACAATATGTTTGAACTCAGCTGGGTATCAATTCCGGCATAAAGTTACTGGATGCGCTAGAATACCAGTGCTAAGTAAGACAGGGTTAAGTCAGTGATGTTAATTAATCTGAAAGTAATTAAAAAATTAATAGCATCAGTCTAAATAATTTAGTTATGAAGAAGCCATTCGATTTTAATTATCTGTGAGCTTCAAAAATAAAATTTGAGTGTCTTCTATCATTTCACTTTAATTATCAGAGCTGTGCGCCTCATGGGTGAAATGTAAATGGCATAATTTAGTTTCGGAAACATGTTGCGTTGATTTATCTGGGCCCTTGTGTAAATCTATCTCTTAAATAAAGTACTTGCTCCTTACATTATTGTAGATGATTTCTGCTTTCCAGAACTATCAGGGACCCGGTTCGATTCCCGGCTTGGGTCACTGTCTGTGCGGAGTCTGCAAATTCTCCCCGTGTCTGCGTGGGTTTCTTCCAGATGCTCTGGTTTCCTCCCACAGTCCAAAGATGTGCAGGTTAGGTTGATTGGCCAAGTTAAATTCTCCCTCTGTGTACCCGAACAGGTGCCGGAGTATGGCGACTAGGGGATTTTTACAGTAACTTCATTGCAGTGTTAATGTAAGCCTACTTGTGACATTAATAAAATGAACTTTAAACTTTTTTAAACATTCCATGTCGATCCCCTGCATCTAACCTCTAATCCTTGATACAAGTTTTCACCCCTCTCCTTGACTTTGAGAATGTGGGCAACTGACATTGAATGTTAAGGCTTAACCCATGATGGCCAATTAGTTTGATGAACATGAGTCTGAGGAATGTTAGAGGACTCAGTTACTCTCTGAATCAGAGATAGGCAACACCGATAGGCACTGTTCTTACTCAGAACTCCTGAGATCTCAATGCTGTCAAGACTATACACTTAAAACTCATGGGCAGCCATTCCATAATTTCTAAATGCTTGCCCACTGCTCCACCCCCCCAAGGATGGTCACACTCCTGCCTTCTCTCTTGGCGTCTCATCCACCCAGCTCCTGAGGCTGGTCTCCTTCAGTCTCATCACACCCTTTCCCCCATGAGCCCCGCACCCACAGATCCCCCATATCACCATGGCACTAACAGCTCAGTAACTCAAACTCATTTTCAGTTCCTTACTACACAGGCTGCAGACTCATTCGGGGCTGTGAACATGGTTTAAAGTTGACAGGCTAAAGGCTTCAGGACAGCACACACCAGCAGTGGCCCCCATCCCGGAGGAGGCCTCCAATCACCACCCCACCCTAACACCCATGAACTATCCCCTTGTGCAGCTGGCCACCGGATACTGTCCTCTTGACCACCCTGGTAGTGGAGAGGACTACTCACCTCCTTCCTCCCTCTCGGAGGTCATGGCACCTGCTTCCTGTTTTTAAAAGGCAGTAGTAATTTGTGCCCGCGTGACATCACACTCAAGGGCAGGAAGATTCAATTAGGTCTGAGGATTTGACTTAAACCTCGCTAATGCTATAGAAGTGCCTTCAAATTTAGGTTCACATGTTCAAGCCCTTCCTGGATGATGAACCTGATTGCATCCTCGGGAATGGCCCGGGAACATCACAATCGGAAATCTTGCCAGTGCAAATCCTGTTCTCGGCCTCTCAGGAGATTCTACGGCCATGACGGGATTTGCACCTGTGGCTAATGGACCTGCAAAACAGCGCCCATTGACTTGGTCACCTCTTCCCACTGTCACCAGGGCTGATTCCTGCCCTCAGGGGAATGAGGATGCCCATCCTGTTCACTGCCTGGGCCAGGGCCTCCAAGGCAGCATCGGGAAACCTGGATGGCAATCTGTAGATCTTACGACCATTTTCTTCTAAGGAGGTTTCCTCTGTTGCCTGCACCTAGCATGCACTTCACTTCAAGGGGTGCTTGATGCCTTTAAGTGGCCATTATGAGAAGTCCAGTTTCCGACTGATCAAACAGGTATGCGATGAATGAGGGGTATTGATTGCATGCCTGACTGGGGTGGCACGGTGGCACAGTGGTTAGCACTCTGCCTCACAGCGCCAGGGGCCCAGGTTCAAATACAGTCACTGTCATAGAGTCATAGAGTCATAGAGTCATAGAGGTTTACAGCATGGAAACAGGCCCTTCGGCCCAACTTGTCCATGCTGCCCTTTTTTTTCAACCCCTAAGCTAATCCTAAATGCCCGCATTTGGCCCATATCCCTCTATACCCATTGTACCCATGTTACTATCTAAATGCTTTTTGAAAGATAAAATTGTACCCGCCTCTACTACTACCTCTGGCAGCTTGTTTCAGACACCACCCTCTGTGTGAAAAAATTGCTCCTCTGGACACTTTTGTATCTCTCCCCTCTCACCTTAAACCTATGCCCTCTAGTTTTAGACTCCCCTACCTTTGGGAAAAGATATTGACTATCTACCTTGTCTATGCCCCTCATTATTTTATAGACCTTTCTAAGGTCACCCCTCAGCCTCCTACGCTCCAGAGAGAAAAGTCCCAGTCTATCCAGCCTCTCCTTATAACTCAATCCATCAAGTCCTGGTAGCATCCTAGTAAATCTTTTCTGCACTCTTTCTAGTTTAATAATATCCTTTCAATAATAGGGTGACCAGAATTGCACACAGTATTCCAATTATTATATCTTTCCTTCGATAAGGGCACCAAAACTGTTCACAGGATTCTGATGTTTGATGCTGAACTCCACAATGGGATATTACAACAGGTGACCAAAAGCTTGGTTAAAGAGCTAAGGCATCTGGAGTTAAAGGAGGAGCGAGCGAGAGAGTTGGAGAGATTATGGAGGGAACCTCAGGCCTCAGGGCCCAGATAGATGAAGGCAGTGTTGCCAATGATGGATGAAACTGAGGAATTGTACGGATCTCTGATGGATTAAGGGGAAACACCTTGTGTTTACATTGTTCATATAAGAGTGAAATGTCCTGAAGCACAGCACAGTGGTATCGGAGTGTAATCAGGTAAAAATTAATGTGCTCTTCCCTGGGACCACCTTTTTGTTTCTTTACACATCCAATTACCAACCAGGTTTTGCCTTGTGCCATCATCCCCTTTATCATTTCATGTCTCCTGCCTTCCTTCCCCTGTTGCTTTGCTCTCCAATCCTATATCCAGATACTTTCTTGAAACCTTTTCAACTACATCTCCAATATCTTCCAGCTCTGGCGAATGGCCATGAACTCAAAGCGTGAAATCTGATTTGCTCTCTTCAGAAGCTTCCAGATCTGCTTTCTAAGTGATTTTTCTTCAGCATCTGCAGAATTTTGCTTTTGTTGGAAGAAAGCTGCGATTGGTCAAAGTGACCCAGGATCACTATCTTCCAGGTTGCTCTTTTCCGACTCTTTCCAAACTGTGTCCCAGCTCAAAACCTGGAATATATCTTGAATATCTCACTGTGGCTCCTGAGACTTGCTGTGGTTTATTTCTATATCTCTAATATCCTCTGATGAAAAGTCATCAACGTGGAACTCTGAATCATCCTTCAGTTGTGATTTTCTAACAAGAGCGATTCTTGCTCCTGAGGTGGGACAGCTCGAATCAGGAAATTCCCAGGCTCAGCTTCTTGGGAAAGTGCCCCAAATGGGGTGATTTTGACTCTGAGAGGGGGAGGGAAGACTGGCAAGGAACAAAGTAGAAAGGGTCGAGATCTTCAAGTTTTTGGGTGTCCAGATCACCAGCAACCTGTCCTGGTTCCCCCCATGCCGACACTATATTTAAGAAAGCCCACCAACTCATCTACTTTCTCAGAAGACTAAGGAAATTTGGCATGTCAGCTGCGACTCTCACCAACTTTTACAGATGCACCATAGAAAGCATTCTTTCTGGTTGTATCACAGCTTGGTATGGCTCCTGCTCTGCGCAAGACCGCAAGGAACTACAAAAGGTCGTAAATGTAGCCCAATCCACCACGCAAACCAGCCTCCCATCCACCGACCCCGTCCACACCCCCCACTGCCCCAGCAAAGCAACCAGCACAATTAAGGACCCACGCACCCCGGACACTTCCCCCCCCACCCTCCTCCGTCGGGAAAAAGATACAAAAGTCTGAGGCCACGCACCAACCGACTCAAGAACAGCCTCCTCCCCGCTGCCGCCAGACCCCCGAATGGGCCTACTGTCTGTGTGAAGTTTGCACGCTCTCCCCCTGTCTGCATCGGTTTCCTCTGGTTGTTCCAGTTTTCTCCCACAGTCCAAGATGAGCGGGTTAGGTTGATTAACCTTGAAAAATTGTCCGGGGGATTAGCAGGGTAAATACGTTGGGTTACAGGGGTAGGGTCTGGATGGGATTGTTGTCAGTGCAGCCTTGATGGGCCAAATGGCCTCCTTCTACACTGTACGGATTCTATGATAATCAGCAGGCATGAATATTACATGAATACTACCTTAGTCAATGCTAACTGGTAATGCAGTATGCTCCCTGTCTCCCGTGAGGCTGCTTACAGGCATGTTTGACGTTCTGACTTGAGTATTGTTGAAAGTCTTTAACAGTTTAATGAAGAAAATAAATAAATGGAGCTGTTTCTTCACTGATAATTAGGATAGATGATGTGCCAATGTGAAATCTGAGCTAACAAAATTATTTTTCTTACACCAAAAACTATGCTAGGATTTATGTTTACTTCACATCTTTATGAAAGGAGAAATCTTTGGTTCTTGTCGTTATTTTAGTTTTATGTGTTGTCAAATAGATTTTTTTAATTGTCTTATTTTTAAGGGAGATAAATAAGCCATCTAAGGGGGTTCATGTGGCACATTTAAAATGAAACAGCGCAAAATGAATCATCATTAATATTTTGATTAATGCAGAGTTGAGACCTGATTGCTTTATGAGGAACATTGACTTTGAGTGTTTGGAACTTTTTTGCCATTTGGTCTATTTTTTCTGCATAAATTTAGTCATCTTTTTTTCCTGAAGGACATTCTTTATGTTTTAATTAGGTGTGAGTAATTGCAGGCTCAACATAGGAACATAGGAATTAGGAGCAGAAGGAGGCAAATTCAGCCCTTCGAGCCTGCGCCGCCATTCATTCAGATCATGGCTGATCTCTCCCTGGTCTCAAATCCACCTTCCTACCTGTTCCCCATATCCCGTTATCCTTTTGTTATAAGAAATATATCTATCTCCTTCATGAAACCATTCAACAATTCAGACCTCACTGTGCTATGGGGCAGTGAGCTCCACAAATTCACCACCCTCTGCGAGAAGTAGTTCCTCCTCATCTCAGTTTTAAATCTACTGTCTCTCAACCTGTACCTATGATCACTTGTTCTGGGTTGCCCCGTAAGAGGAAGCATTTGGTCCCTGACTCACTGACAGGTTATGGACATCAGAGCCAAGCTTGGCCCGACACAACCCATGTCCTCTACATGCATATTTTCCAGTAAGAGTGAGTGGCTAATGATCGAGGACAGCAAAAAACAGCAACGTGTATTTATGTAGAACCATTAATGCAGTCACACGCTCCAAGATGCTTCATGGCAGCAACATCAGGCAAACCTTGGGACTGAACTCATAAGGAGATATTTAACCAAGTGACCAAAGGCTTGGTCAAAGAGGTAGGGCGGGATTCCACCCCCTCCCCCTCCCCCCCCATCTCCCCGCAGTGTTTATTGTGGTGGTGGAGATGGCCAGCCATTGGCTGGTGGTGAAATCTTCCAGCAGTCAAGCCACTGTCAACGAGGTTTCCCATTGTCAGCACCCTCTCCAGCCAGGGAACCCACAGTGGGGAGATGGAAGTGTGATGGAGGTCGCTGTCGGCCAGATCCGAAGCTCCCACTGCCGGGATTGACCGGAACATCCTGCCTGTAGGTTTTAAGGGTTGCCTAGAAGGAGGGGAGAGAGATAGAGGAGCTTGGGGAGAGGGCTGCAGAGCTCAGGAACCATTTCCAATGCTGGGGACCTCTCATCCTGCTGGGATCAGCCAGCGCAGCACAGAGATGAACCCCTCTTGGTAGCAACGGTTCCGTTTCATACAATGAAGTGCATCCCCCTACCTTTGCAGAAACAACTTGCAAAGCCTTTAACATTTCAAAGCAGAACTTCAAAGTCTTCTCTTTTAATCAAAGATCTTTCATGGCACTATCCGTATATCCTTCATCAGAAAATGACTAGTGCTGCATAATTAGCTGCACCATTAACGAAGAGCAGAGAATTCTGCAGGTGTCCTGGCTAACAGGCCTCCCCTGACTAATGCCACCAAAACAGACTGGTTATTTATCTTGCTTGGTGTCTGACATTGTCGTATGCAAATTAGCTCACAGGTTGACTTGCAGAACTCCACTTCAGACACTAATTGGATGTGAAGCACTTTGTGATGTTTTGAGAACACAGTGAAGCACTATATCAATACAAGTTGTTTTTTTATATACCTCAAGCCTTCCTTGTAGAACTTCTGAGAATCAGCAGGAATAATAAGCTCTGGGACTTCAGTGGTTCACTCTGCTGACTTCAAAGGTTGGCTGATTTATTCACGAAGCCAAAACCACTCTGCTGTCATACGTCAGTGTAACTACATTAAGTTAAAATCAATAATAAACAATTCATAGAATTCAGGCTGCTGTTTGGAGTGTTTTGATAAAAATGGGCAAGATCGGATCTTTTGACTTCTGTGGACTGGATTAACCTATCCGTGATGTCTGCACGTTGATGAATTTGAGGTGAACCAGTCTGGAGATGTCACAGCATCATGGGAAACATGAGATCCATAATAATTACAATTATGTTGTTTTTCTTCTTGTAATCGTTACAAAGTAATGAAGCTTGGTAAGATAAAGTCAATATACAGAAGATAGTAATCAATTCAGTGGCATCCACCATTTAAGATGGCCGCTCATACTACAGACAAGAAAATATGGAGTAAGAAAAATCTGTTTAGTCCATCGAACCTTTTCCCAGGATCGAAGGGTCAATTATTCGGGGGCATAGGTTGAGAGTGAGAAGGGGAAAGTCTAAAAGAGATGTAAGAGGCAAGTTTTCCACACAGAGGGTGGTGAATGCCTGGAACGCGCTGCCGGAGGAGGTGGTGGAAGCAGGTTCTATAACAAACGTTCAAGAGGCATCTGGATAGATAGATGAATAGGCAGGGAATAGAGGGATATGGACCACATAGAGGCAAGTAAATATTAGACTAGAGAGACATTTGTGGCGGCACAGATTAGGTGGGCCAAAGGGCCTGTTCCTGTGCTGAACTGTTCTTCATTCTTTGTTCAAAATCAACCTACTTACACAGAGTTAAAATTAAGCCCAACAGTCCCCTACTTGCACAGTTAGTAATTTTTAATATGTTGGAAAAGTTACAGTAAAAAGAACTAATGGAGAATTTTGGAATATTTATAGGAAAGTAATTTTGTGGTTTTCATCTTTCCCAAATCTAAACCTCAGTCAAATTTCTAATGAGATGTAACTGGGAACACAGTTATGCCAATAGAATTAGAACAAGAATAGTATAGTCTGTCCTTTGACTGAGTACCCAAGCTGTTTCACACTGTTATCTGCTTGCTTCTTGAAAAAACTCCTATTTGAGAATCAGTTTGAAACACTGCTCTGTTTGATGGAGATCGATCCTGTCGGTGTTACATCAGCATAAAAGAAGATGGGAAGAGTTTTTTTCAATATATAAAAGGTAAGAGAGAGGCAAAAATAGACATTGGACCACTGGAAAATGAGGCTGGAGAAGTAATAATAGGAAACAAAGCAATGGCAGAGGAACTGAATAATTACTTTGCATCAATCTTCATGGTGGAAGACACCAGTGGGATGCCAGAGCTCCAGGAGAGTCAGGGGGCACAGGTGAGAGTAGTGGCCATCACTCAGGAGAAGGTTCTGGGGAAACTGAAAGGTCTGAAGGGGGATAAATCTTCTGGATTGGGTGGACTACACCCCAGGGTTCCAAGAAATAGTTGAGGAAATTATGGAGGCATTGGTGGTGATCTTTCAGGAATCACTGGAGACAGGGAGGGTACCAGAGGACTGGAAAGTAGCGAATGTAACACCGGTGTTTAAGAAGGGAGGGAGGCAGCAGACGGGAAATTAATCAGGCCGGTTAGCCTGACTTCGGTCATTGGCAAGATTTTAGAGTCTATTATTAAAGATGAGATCGCAGAGTACTTGGAAGTGCATGATAAAGTAGGACTGAGTCAGCATGGCTTTGTCAAGGGGAGGTCATGTCTGACAAAACTGTTAGAGTTCTTTGAGGAGGTAACAAGGAAGTTAGATAAAGGAGAATCAATGGACGTGATTTATTTAGATTTCTAAAGGGCCTTTGACAAGGTGCCGCATAGGAGACTGTTAAATAAGTTAAGTGGCCATGGTGTTAAGGGTAAGATCTTGGCATGAATAGAGGCTGACTGGCAGAGGACAGAGAGTGGGGATAAATGGGTCTTTTTCAGGATGGCAGCCAGTGACTAGTGGTGTGCCTCAGGGGTCGGTTCTGGGACCACAACTTTTCACAATATACATTAATGATTTGGAAGAAGGAACTGAAGGCACTGTTGCTAAGTTTGCAGATGATATAAAGATATGTAGAGGGAGAGGTAGTATTGAGGAAGCAGGGGGCTGGAGAAGGACTTGGACAGGTTAGGAGAGTGGGCAAAGAAGTGGCAGATGGAATACAATGTGGAAATATGTGAGGTTATGCACTTTGGAAGGAAGAATGGAGGCATAGACTATTTTCTAAATGGGAAAATGCTTAGGAAATCAGAAACACAAAGGGACTTGAGAGTCATTGTTCAAGATTCTCTTAAGGTTAACGTGCACGTTCAGTCGGCAGTTAGGAAGACAAATATTAGCATTCATACCGAGAGGGCTAGAATTCAAGAGCAGGGATGTACTTCTGAGGCTGTATAAGGCTCTGGTCAGACCCCATTTGGAGTATTGTGAGCAGTTTTGGGCCCCAGATCTGAGGAAGGATGTGCTGGCCTTGGAAAGGGTCCAGAGGAGGTTCACAAGAATGATCCCTGGAATGAAGAGCTTGTTGTATGAGGAACGGCTGATGACTCTGGGTCTATAATCGTTGAAGTTTAGAAGGTTGAGGGGGGATCTTATTGAAACTTACAGGATACTGCGAGGCCTGGATAGAGTGGACATGGAGAGGATGTTTCCACCAGTAGGAAAGCTAGAACCAAAGGATACAACCTCAGGTTAAAGGGACGATCCTTTAAAACAGAGATGAGGAGGAATTTCTTCAGCCAGAGAGTGGTGAATCTGTGGAACTCTTTGCCACAGAAGGCTGTGGAGGCCAGGCCATTAGGCGTCTTTAAGACAGGGATAGATAGGTTTTTGATTAATAATGGGATCAGAGGTTATGGGTAAAAGGCAGGAGAATGAGGATGAGAAAAAAAATCAGCCATGATTGAATGACAGAGCACACTCGATGGGCCGAGTGGCCTAATTCTGCTCCTATGCCTTATGGTTTTATGGTCCTATAAATGGATTAATTTCCTTTGAACAGCATAAAACAAGTGTTAAAACTCAAGGTAGAGATGGAAGTGCTTGAGAATCCATAAAGTTTACATTTGAATCAAAGTGCTTGGCTTCCGCAATGTTGACCTCAACAGATATTGTAGCAATTGTTAACTTCAATCCAGAATGATCATGAACTTGACAGAGCTGTGGAAACGAGCCTTGGCAGACCAGTACCATTTCAAAGCTGGAACCTTATCAGCATGACACAACCTGAGAGCATTTAGTCAGTGTTCACTGGCAGGTTGCCATAATGGGGGCTGAAAATCCAGTGGCTCCACTGGGTGGACTAGGCTGGTGGTAAAATAGTGTGGAGTGGGTGGGGTAGAGGGTGGAGGAATGGGGGAAGGGGGGGGGGGGGGGAGGGGGGGGTGGAACCCAGTGGCCAGCACTGGACTGAATTATTTTTCTGGATCTGGGAGGATCTTTCCTGCTCCTAAAAACCAAAACCAGTCTGTCTGTGTTGCTCGATTGACATCCGGAGATCTTCTGGCCCACTGCTGCTTATATGTTTGATTGTTCTTAAGGACCACTCGTTAGGCTGTCCACAGGCTGGACGGAATGTGCATGGCACAGAATCTACTTTGTCCCAGAAAATTCCAAGTAACTAATGTAGTGGTTTTTTTTGTTCATGGAATGTGGCCGTCGCTGGCTGGCCAGCATTTATTGTCCATCCCTGGGGGCATTTGAGAGTCAACCACATTGCTGTGGGCCTGGAGTCACATGTAGGCCAGACCAGGTAAAGACGGCAGATTTCCTTCCTTAAAGGACAATCGATAGTAGTTTCATGGTCACCATTAGACTTTCAATTCTAGATTTTATTGAATTCAAATTTCACCATTGACCACGGTGGAATTTGAATCCAGGTCGCCAGAGCAATACTAGTCCAGTGACGTACCATTGTGCCACCCCCTTCCCAAAGTGTCCCGGTTTGCATACTTAAGCAGCCATTTACAGTGTCTACGAGGTGGTCAAGGTGCCACTTTCCATTACTGACCATCCATTCTTCAGGAAAGGTATGGGGTGGACAGCAGAGAAAAACATTCCCCACTAAGCTTGAGGCTCTATGTATCAATGCAAGGTGGGACCATTTTCTGTGAGTTAACCTGCACTTTAACCATATTGCGCTAAATGAAAGAAGCCAATGCTGTGATACCTCAATTTTTAATAATACCTTTCTATCACAGACTTCTCTGGAATGTCTGCGCTTGACAGGCAATTACATCAGTTTTCCTAGTTAAGTCTTCCAGTGAGAGTGCGTTTGTGACAGGCAAGTGCTTGCCATCCATGGCTCGAACAATGATTAAAAGTGTCTGCAAGTAATGCACACAAATACACACAAAAAAATTGCACCTTCTACTCTCATGTGGAGTAGCATTCAGATTTCATTCTCTGTGGTTTGTTTCCAACATTCAGTTGGTGTTTTGCATCTACCCGCTAGAAGGAGCCAGAAAGAGGTCAGTGCACCTGGCGTGTCCACGTGGGAATATCAGAAGTAATTGGCGCCAAATTTTAATTCCATGGAAATAAATTTCAGAACTGAAACTCCACAAGAAGAGCATGATCACACTGAATCACTTAATTGTATAGTTCAGCATGAACTCCAGTAGTACATTAAATTGAGAATTTTTAATAGAAGGATGTTATTCAGATGTAAAGGTAATACCAGACAAACTAATGGGGCTAAAGGCAGCTAAGTCCCTCGGCCCTGATGGCTTGCGCACTAGGATCCTAAAAGAAGTAGCTACAGAGATAGTGGATGCAGTGGTTGTAATTTTCCAAAAGTCCCACTGGAGAATTAGAAAACAGCCATTGTGACATCTCTATTCAAAAAGGGAGGAAAGTAAAAAAACAAGTAACCAAAAGCCGATTAGTTTAATATCTATTTTTGGAGAAATTGATTATTAAGGAAGTAATAGAAACACATTTGGAAAACCATAATCTAATCAAGCTGGGTCAGCATGGCTCCACGAAAGGGAAATCATATCTGACTAATTTATTAGAGTTTTTCGAGGATCAATAAGAGTGGCTAGAGGGGAACCAGTAGATGTGTTGTATTTGGACTTCCAGAAAGTGTTCGGCAAGGTACCTCACAAAATGTTAAGTCATAGGACAAGAGCCCATGGTGTTGGAGGTAGTATATTGTCATGGATAGAGAATTGGCTGATGAGCGGGTAACAGGGAGTGGGAATAAGGGATTCTTTTTCAGGTTGGTGACCTGTGACCAGTGGGGTTCCACAGGGATCAACACTGGGACTGCAACTGTTTACAATATATATTCATGACTTGGAGGAAGGAAGCAAGTGTACTAGAGCCAAATTTGCAGACAACACGAAAATAGGTGGAAAGGCAAGTTGCGCGAGGGATACAGTTTACAAAGATTTATTGGTAGGTTAAGTAAGTGGGCAAAAAGTTGACAAATGGAGTAAAGCATGAGAAAATGTGAAGTTGTTCATTTTGGAAGGGAGAACAAAAGAACAGAATATTATTTAAATGGAGAAAAACTGCAGAAAGCTGCAACACAAACTTGGGGGTACTTGTGCATGAAACACAGAAACTCTAGCACACAGGTATAGCAGGTAATCAGGAAGGCTAATGCAATGTTGGCCCATATTTTGAGAGAGTTGGAGTATTAACGTAGGGCAATCTTGCTGCAACTGTACGAGATACTGGTGAGGGCCGCATGTGGAGTATCGTGAGCAGTTTTAATCTCCTTATCTAAGGAAAGATATCGGGTGGAATTCTCTCAGAAAAATTCTAATTGTCAAACAGGTGAGAAAACGGAGGAAGTGCCAGCCTGGCGCTGCCCAAGAGTGGGTCAGCGAATTTTAAATGCCCAAAATTGCAAAAAGCAGGGCAGCCATTTCGTTTATGGAATTATTTCATTTGCCGGCCCTGCCCTGCCCCAGACTATCCATGGGGCTTCAATGGCATCCCATACCACCGGCAAAGCCATCATATCAGATCCCACCACTGTTGGTGGGGACCATCTGTGATCCTCATTGGTGAGGACCTCCACCGCCAAAGTCTGAAAGATATGTGAGCCCAGTCTACTGAGTCCCAGGCTCACTGATTACATTAAAATAAACTTATCAATATTTAAATCAGGCTTGCACCCAGGAAGGATACGAGGCTGATTATGCCAGCAGGACGGGGCTGGCAATATTGGGAGAGGCAAGAGATTTTCGCCTCTCGTTCATATGCTACTCGACCAGCGCAGCGGGACTGAGATAGATAGATTCTTGATCTGTAAGGGAACCAAAGGTTACGGGGAAAGGGCAGGAAAGTGCACGAGAAATGTTGGATCAGCCATGATCTTATTGAATGGTGGAGCAAGCTCAAGGGGCCAAATGGCCTACTCCTGTTCCTTTTTTAAAATTCATTTGTGGGACACGGGCATTGCTGGCTGGCCAGCCTTTATTGTCCTTCCATAGTTACCCTTGAGAAGGTGGTGGTGAGCCGCCTTCTTGAAATGTTGCAGTCCATGTGCTGTGGGTTGACCCACAATTCTGTGAGGGAGGGAATTCCAGGATTTTCACCCAGCGACAGCGAAGGAACGGCGATATATTTCCAAGTCAGGATGGTGAGTGGCTTGGAGGGGAACTTGCAGGTGGTGGTGTTCCCATGTATCTGCTGCCCTTGTCCTTCTAGATGGAAGAGGTTGTGAGTTTGGAAGGTGCTGTCTAAGGATCTTTGGTGAATTGCTGCAGTGCATCTTGTAGATAGTACACACTGCTGCTACTGAGCGTCGGTGGTGGATGTTTGTAGGTGTGGTGTCAATCAAGCGGGCTGCTTTGTCTTGGATGGTGGCAAGCTTCTTGAGTGTTGTTGGAGCTGCACCCATCCAGGCAAGTGGGGAATATTCCATCACACTCCTGACTTGTGCCTTGTAGAAGGTGGATAGGCTTTGGGGAGTCAGGAGGTGGGTTACTTGCCGCAGTATTCCTAGCCTCTGACCTGCTCTTGTAGCCACTGTGTTTATGTGGTGAGTCCAGTTGAGTTTCTAGTCAATGGTATTGACAGTGGGGGATTCAGTGATGGTTATACCATTGAATGTTAAGGGGGGTGGTTAGAGTTTCTCTTATTGGTAATGGTCATTGCCTGGCATTTGTGTGGCGCGAATGTTACTTGCCACTTGTCAGCCCAAGCCTGGATATTGTCCAGATCTTGTTGTGTTTGGACATGGACTGCTTCAGTATCTGAGGAGTCGCGAATGGTGCTGAACATTGTGCAATTATCAGCGAACATCCCCACTTCTGACCTTATGACGGAGAGAAGGTCATTGATGGAGCAGCTGAAGATGGTTGGGCCTAGGACACTACCCTGAGGGACTCCTGCAGAGATGTCCTGGAGCTGAGACGACTGATCCTCCACAACTACAGCCATCTTCCGGCACGGTACGGTAGCACAGTGGTTAGCACTGCTGCTTCACAGCTCCAGGGACCTGGGTTCGATTCCCAGCTTGGGTCACTGTCTGTGTGGACTTTGCACATTCTCCTCGTGTATGTGGGTTTCCTCCGGGTGCTCCGGTTTCCTCCCACATTGCAAAGATGTGCGGGTTAGGTTGATTGGCCATGCTTAAATTGCCCCTTAGTGTCCTGAGACGTGTAGGTTAGAGGGATTAGTGGGTAAAATATGTAGGGATATGGGGGTGGGGCCTGGGTGGGATTGTGGTCGGTGCAGACTCGATGGACCGAATGGCCTCTTTCTGTACTGTAGGGTTTCTATGATTTCTATGATTCCTATGTACCAGGAGTTTTTGCCCCCTGATACCCATTGATTCCAGTTTTGCTAGGGCTCCTTGATGCCACACTTGGTCGGATGCAGCCTTGATGTCAAGGGCTGTCACTCTCACCTCACCTCTGGAATTTAGCTCTTTCATCCATGTTTGAACCAAGGCTGCAATGAGGTCAGGAGTTGCGTGACCCTGGCGAAACTCAAACTGAGCATCACTGAGGTTATTGCTGAGCAGGTGCTGCTTGATCGCACTGTTGATGACCCCTTCCATCACTCGACTGATGATCGAGGATGGACTGATTGGGCGGTAATTGGCTGGGTTGGATTTGTCCTGCTTTTTGTGTACAGGACATACCTGGGCAATTCTCCACATTGTTGGGTAGGTGCCAGTGTTGTAACTGTACTGGAAGAGCTTGGTTAGGGGAGCCGCAAGTTCTGGAGCACAGGTCTTCAATACTATTGCCGGAATGTTATCAGGGCCCATTGCCTTTGCAGTATCCAGTGCCTCCAAACTCCTATTTCTATTCCTATGATCTATTAAAAGAATTGTCTCTAAACTTGAATCCAATAAATAAGGAGGCAATATTAGGCCCATGCATTGACAAATGGTTTGCTAAGTTACATTTTCTTTGTCCATGTTTTGGCATTAAACAATTTTTTTTTACAAAGCTTTGTTGCTTCTTTTTCCGAGCCCCTCTATCCAGCAAATGAAATACACACTGGGAGGAAAATGCCCATTCTTAAGAAAAAAAAGCTTCGACGGAGCACACTTAATATTATATGTGACAGTTTTCAGTTCCTTTTTTTGCACTGTGGCACAGTAGTTAGCACTGCTGCCTCACAGCGCCAGGGACCTGAGTTCAAATCCGGCAGCAGGTCACTGTCTGTGTGGAGTTTGCACGTTCTCCCCATGCCTGTGTGGGATTCTTCGGGGTTTCCTCTCTCAGTCCAAAGATGAGCAGATTAGATGGATTGGCCATACTAAGCTGACCCTTAGGGCTGGATTTTACCATTGCGTTGCGCCTGTTTTCGGGGGCGAAAACTTGGTTGGACGTGAACTGAGTAGCGTGATCTGCGCCTGCCTCCGTGCCAGTTCCCCCTTTGCCAAGACCCGAAAATGGCCGCGATCGGGACCGCGCCCGAAATTGGCACGATGGCTACTTATTGACCTAATGGGCTGCAGGCCCAACTTTACCGACACTTCCTCCTTTACCACCGTGTTCACCCATCCAGAATCGGCGCGAAACAGACATGCTCCACAAAAGTCCAATTCAGGCAACTAATTAGTGAAGAAGTAGGTGCCTAGCACCCGACGGCTTTCTGCTTGAGATCGGTGGGGGGCGGGGAAGGTGGGTCCACTGTCACTTTGCCTGAGATCAGTGGTGGGGAAGAGGGATCCGCTGCCACTCTGCCTTAGATCAGTGGAGGGGAAGGGGGTCTGCTGTCACTTTGCCTGAGATCAGTGGAGGGGAAGAGGGTCCGCTGCCACTCTGCCTGAGATCGGTGGGGGGAAAGGGAGGAGGGCTCTGCGATTGGCCTGAGTGGCAGGGGGGTGGGGGGGATAAGGGGGTCAGTAATGTTGTGGGGGTGGGGCAATATCTGTGGGGGCCAGGGAGAGGCATTATGCAGCCTGGGAAAAATGTTGCAGGGGAGCAGCGTTCTATCGTTTTTTCTGTGCATGCGCAGTTGGAAGCGCCGATCGGAGCTGCAGGATTTTGGGTGCATTAAGCCCCGCCCACAGGCTTGTACAGCGCAATTTGGAATCGCTGATATTTTTTCAGGCAGATTGCGTATGGGGGTGCCTGAGAACGGGTCTAAAATTCAGATCTGAAACATTCTCAGTTTCAGGTCTGCTCAGCACTTAAAATCAAAATGGTAAAATAGGGCCCTTAGTGTCAGGGGGATTAGCAGGGTAGATAAGTGAGGTGACGGAGTTAGGACCTGGGTGTGATTGTTAAAATAAACTAGTTAGCTGTCACCATCAGTTGTAGTTGTGATTTTTTTTTTAAAATGGTGGTATCTTTGAAAATTCAGCTGTCAACATCGAACTCGTTAGCGACCGCATCATAAAAGCAAGCAGCTCTGCAGTCAAGATAAATTCATAATACGGATGAACGCATCATTTAGTCTATAAAACTGTTGACTGCAAACATTCAGCACTAAAGTTGCTTAGTAGTGCACTCTTAATTTGTGCAGATCGATATTTTGCATCAGTCCTTTTTCTAAATTTAAGTAGCAAAGCGTCGTGTGCAGAGTAGTGAGGCTGCATGCTGATATACCCAAGACATTCCTATAGAATTATAACTTCAAACATCATGCAAGGAAACGTGCTATGGTGATGTCCAATTTTTCCAGGAAACAAATTCTAAGGATTGGAAATGAATGCCAGCAAGGATGAGCTACTGAGCCGCTAAGGCTGAAGTTTGGACAAAATGTATTCCAAAGAGCTGGGCCAGATTTTGGCCCCACTGGTTACAGTTTTCACATGCATGCAGTATGAAAATCTCATGAAGCAGAATTTCTGTAATGTCTTCAGGTGATTTTTGGACATTCCCCTAATTGTAGCAAATTATTTTAATCATAGAATTCCTACAGTACAGAAAGAGGCCATTCAGCCCATTGAGTCTGTACCAACCACAATCCCAGGCCCCATTCCCATAACCCCACACATTTACCCTGATAATCCACCTGACACTCGAGTCAATTTAGCATGGCCAATCAACCTAACCTGCACATCTTTGGAGTGTGGGAGGAAACTGGAGCACCCGGAGGAAATTCACGCAGACATGGGGAGAACGTGCAAACTCCACACAGACAGTGACCCGGGGCCGGAATTGAACCAGGGTCCCTGGCACTGTGAGGCAGCAGTGCTAACCACTGTGCTACTGTGCCACCCCTCTTCATCTCTTTTGGTGAACAGAATGCATCTAAACTCGGATGTCCTCTCCTCAGATGCACGCAGTCCTGCTGTCAGTCTCCAACATTTTCACCTTAAAATAGTGTTCGATTTCCGGCTTGGATCACTGTCTGTGACTGTCTGACACTATCAAAGACTATTTCCTCGGGTGGATGGAGCTATTACAAGGGGGCATAACTATAGGGTTCATGGTGGGAGATATAGGAAGGATATCAGAGGTAGGTTCTTCACGCAGAGAGTGGTTGGGGTGTGGAATGGACTGCCTGCAGTGATAGTGGAGTCAGACACTTTAGGAACATTTAAGCGGTTATTGGATAGGCACATGGAGCACACCAGGATGGTAGGGAGTGGGATAGCTTGATCTTGGTTTCAGATGAAGGTCGGCACAACATCGTGGGCCGAAGGGCCTGTTCTGTGCTGTACTGTTCTATGTTCTATGTTCTATGTCTGTGTGGAGTTTGCACGTTCTCCCCGTGTCTGCGTGGGTTTCCTCCGGGTGCTCCAGTTTCCTCCCACAATCTGAAAGATGTGCTGGTTAGGTGCATTGACTCGAACAGGCACTGGATTGTGGCGACTAGGGGAATTTCACAGTAACTTCATTGCAGTGTTAATGTAAGCCTTACTTGTGACTAATGAATAAATTTTAACTTTAAATTAACCTTGTCCCACCTGTTGTATGTTTCCAGAATATAGGACCAGGTTCTCCGACCTCACCCGCAGCTGGGATTCTCCAGTCCCGCTGCAGTGAACGGAGATTTGGCTGAGAATTCTCCGTGTTCTCATTGGCAGCAGTGGTAGGGCGTCTGAGATTGGAGAATTCCAACCGTTACGTTTTTGTTTCAGATGTCCTACTCTGTTTTGCATTAACTCTGGGTATCTTTTCTGAATAATGCCCAGAATAGTGCCATTAATATTTGCCACTGGTGGAAAAATATGGCAATTGCCAAGTTACAAATAGATTTTTGTATCTATTTTCAGATAATGTACTTGTTTGAGAACAGTACAGAGCAACTCAAACAGAAACTTACAGATTTCCATGTATAATTGCACATGCGTAACAGCTGGAAGTTGTTGTCTTATTTACTCCATAATAATGGTGACCATTTACAGTCTTACCATTAAAGCTTACTGCAAAATCTGCACCATAGTTAGTCCTTAGGTTCTTCGTCAGTAAGTAACTTTGCATCAGTAGTCAGCTGAAACTGTTGTGTATTCCCATATCATTAGTACTGTCCGTGGAGATATATTTACTTATTTCACGCAGTCATATCCCCCCATAAATAAGTTGAATAAAAATGTGCAACCAATGATCGGAGTATAAAATCAAAGTTAATTGTTGTCAAGGGGCTTTGCTCTCGTTTTCTCCGGCTACCGTGTGATCTGAGTGTATCTGTGATTTTATAAGCTTTGACAAAGGATCATTTGGACTCGAAACGTCAGCTCTTTTCTCTCCTTACAGATTCTGCCAGTCTTGCTGAGATATTCCAGCATTCTCTCTTTTGGTTGTGATTTTATAAGTCTCTTCTGAAACTGAGAGAATGACGATGAGCTATTGAACCACTGAGGCTGATGTTTGAACAAAATGTATTCCAAATAGCTGGGCCAGATTTTGGCCCCACTGGTTACAGTTTTCACATGCAGCCAGTACAGGTCAATGATGGGTTTTTGCTATTTCAATCCGCTCATAATTTTGGAAGTCACTTATTCCAGGCGGTGTGGAGGAAAGCTTTCACCTTAGGGGGTCACCAGCAGACAGTAATGGATATATTAAACTATGGGAGATATTACAGTCAATATCAGAGTTACAATTTAACAGGGGGTGGGGGAGGACAGGGAAAGAAAGTGTTGTATCTTGGAAAGAGTGACGACCACCAAGTGGAATAACTAAACAAACTTTTTATTAACAGAAAAACGCTATTCACAGAGTGAGAAAGATGCCAACAGTCTCTAGACTGCATGTGATCCGTTTGGCCCAATTGGCCGAACGGATCACATGCCCCCCCGAAACCTCACCCGTTAAAGGGGCTCGCTACTATAAAAAGAAACAATCATATGTAAATTATATTAAAAAATAATCATCAACTAACTTTTATAAGCACAAAATTATTCACTCTTCCAAAATGTATCGATATACCATTGAGAATTAATTAATCTGTGGAACTCATTGCCACAGAGGGCTGTGAAGGCCAGGTCACTGAGTGTCTTTAAGACAGAGATAGATATGTTCTTGATCAACAAGGGGATCAAGGGTTACGGGGACAAGGCAGGAAAATGGGGATGAGAATCATATCAGCCATGGCGGAGCAGACTTGATGGGCCGAATGGCCTCATTCTGCTCCTATATCTTATGGTCTTATGGCATCTGGGCTGAATGGTTCAGTTGGCTGGGACTTCTCTCCTCAGGGCTGGAAGACCCTGGCACTGATATTAAAGTGAAAGCACCTTCTGATTCAGTAATGCATCCCTGGAATTATTGCTGGGGTCAGCGAGGATGAGGAGCAACATAAGTATTGCCAGAAACGGGGGGAAGAAACATGCTGACGTCACCGGGAAGGCATAGTTAAAAGTAGCTGAGGAGATGAGCAGCAGGTGCATTGTAGCCTGGTCATGGATACAGTGCCAGAAGTGATTTTAATGACCAAGTCAGGCCAGCAACATTCAATCCATTTTGGAATTCATCTACAGTCTGTGATTTAAGCCCCACATGCTTTCATTCTGCCCTGCCATGCATGCTCCAATGCTGTCAGTATTCTGTTGTGAGTTAGGTAAAATTTAACCTCTGTTACCCGAATGCAGAATGGAATTTTACCAGCTAACTGGTTCACTGCCAGAGCTAGTTTGGTTTCCCAATAATATTTGAAAGCATTTTTTCCACTTGCTGCCCTTCAGTTATGTAGAACTGAATTAATTATAGGTCATTTTTGAATAATTTCTCTATTCTGTTCTGTTTCTGTAATTTGAGACATCAAAGTATATAACGTCATGTTGGACTCAATCTGAAAAAAAAATGAAATGATTTGTACCAACTCGTCTTAATGAACACAAATATTGAATGTGCTTATAGCTTAGCTTGATCCAAAATAATACAAAGTGTTACCCAGTTTATCTCAAAGTTACTGGATTAATAATTAAACAGTTGACACGTTCATTGATCAGAATTTCTAATTAAATTCACGGTCACTTTATAAAATAAATCAATCCAATATCAACCCACATTGAAAAATAGAGGTTGCAGGTTGTTGTTTTAGGTGATCATATCTCAAACCACTGAACGGAAACAGGAGATACAGAGGAAGTGAACATTTGCAAAGATGAAGTTAGACCTTTCGACTGTACTCTCTCTCTCTCTCTCCAGCTGCTTTCTGAGAATGTTTTAAAGCATAAAAAGAAAGCTGATAAACACAATAAAATGACAACGAGAGCTTCCCTTCGCAATGTCATCAAAATTATCCCTTCAGTGTCCCTAATTTTGAGAGGGAAAATGAAGCAAAGACTGACCCCTGGTAAAAGAAAACCTCGAGATTAACTCATGATCCCTTTTTCCCCAACGTAACATTGTCTCCTTGGCCTCAGATCACCACACAACTTATTTCTGTATAGTTGATTAAACGGTGCCATATGTTCTATTCTCTTGCCCTATGTTGGTGTGATTTGTTCGTGCCAAGGTCACACATTGAATTATTTCATGTTAGTGATCAGTCTGAAAAGATGTTACCAACACAGCTCAAGCTGTTTAACATCAATTGGGCTGCATTGATGGAAAAGCCACATGATATCCTACTATTTTCCTGCAGTCCTGAATTAGAAACCGCTCTTCTGTTAATATCATTGAGGCCTGTTGACTGCTATTTTAACTGTGGGCCTAAGCTGGGAAATAGTTGTGGCTTTTCCACCAAGTTAGCCTCGCTGAAGAGGGCCCAAGGGCTAAATATTTGGACAACATTTTCTTTAACCATCCATGTGGGGCCAGAAGGTTACATTGGCCACAATACCTTAATTCAATATTTAAATTACCAAAACATACAAGGGCCTTGATTTATTGATTCATCGGAAAGATTGCACCTCCAGCAATGCAGCATACCCTCAGTACTGCACTAGAGTATTATTTTAGGTAATGTACTCTAGTCCACTTGCACTCAAGCACTGGTTTGGGCTTTGAACTCACAAAGTTCTGAGTCAAAGTGCTACATGATGTGTGGCACGGTGGCACAGTGGTTAGCATTGCTGCCTCACAGCGTCAGCGACCCGGGTTCGATTCCAGCCTTAGGTGACTGTCTGTGTGGAGTTTGCATATTCTCTCTGTGTGGGTTCCCTCCGGGTGCTCTGATTTCCTCTCACAGTCCAAAGATGTGCAGGTTGGGTGGATTGGCCATGTTAAATTGCCCCTTAGTGTCCAAAGATATATAGGTTAGGGGGATTAGTGGCTAAATAGTTGGGATTATGGGAATGGGATGGTGGGGTACGGCGGTGTGGTGGGCCTGGGTAAGATGCTCTATCAGAGAGTTGGTGTGGACATGATGGGCCGAATGGCCTCTTTCTGCACAATAGGGATTCTAAGATTATATGAAGTACAAGATGCTTCACTGGGGTGTTACCAAACAAAATTTGACACCAAGCAACATAAACAGATATTAGGGAAGATGACCAAAGGCCTCACTAACACCTGATCAAAAAGGCAAGGGGCAGGATTTGGCCACCGCCCCCTCCCCTCCCCCCACCTCAACCCCCATGCCGCATGTTTTCCGGCGGTGGAAGTGGCTCACCATTGGCCACCGGGGGGATATTCCAGTCCCACCGATGTGCACACCATTTTGCGTGATTTGCCCGCTGCTACAGGGGTGTGGTGGGGCGGGCGGGGATTTGCCTTCAGTGGGAGCAGAAGATCCTGCTGGCGAGAAGGGCTGGAAAGTCCCACCCATAATCTTTTCAGAGGTTTTAAGAGAGACATTACAGAGTAAAATGGAAGCTTCTCATCTGTTCATTAATTTCTAAAGATTTCTGTTTGTGACCATTCTGGGGCATCTCCTGTGAGGGAACACGTCTATGACTGACTGTTGGCCAAACTATGGCTTTTCACCTCTAACTGAGTGAATGTGGACACCATTAGATTCCATTGGCCTCACAGTTGTAATGTCGGTGAACACTGACAGTTTTTGCTGTCATTGCAACCACAAAATCCAGATGATTGTGTACTCCTGTCATGTATCGTCAGAGCAACAACAGAAAACTCACCTTTGTACAATTTGTCAGCTCCCCCTAGATGCATTAAAAATGCATAGTGCTGACAAGCTTTGACTAATTGCTTTGTTTCTTTTTCTTTAAGGGACCCTGAGGGATGCAATTTTGTGTATTTTTTGTTTTCTTAATACTGCAAAGGTGATTGATGTCTCCTGTCCAAAATTGAATCGCAATTTCTGTGTTAAAAATCATTGACACACTGGGGGCGATTTTACTGGAATTCGGCATTGTAGAGTATTGGTTGTGGCAAGAAAAATGGCGTGTTTCGGTTTTCTTCTCCAGACCGTGCCACACTCTGTCAAAAATAAACAGGGGGCCCGTTTTACATCATCAAAGTTGGCGGGGGAGAGTAAAACACACAGGGGGGGATGCAAAACACGGAGGGGGGGGTGCAAAACACGCCAACAAAGCCCGGCTGCACTGACATCGGGGCACTAAGGAAAACGGCATGAAGGAATATCATAGATGTGGTGTGGACTAATTGTTTATATGAATGGTTAATACCAATACGGATTTATTGAGCCTAATGACCTACTTCTGTGTATATATATATGTACACATTAACTTTTAGGACTCTTGGTTCGTGTAAAGTTTACTTATTAGTCACAAGTAGGCTTACATTAACAGTGCAATGAAGTTACTGTAAAAAAACCCTCGTCGCCACATTGCAGCACCTGTTCGGTACACTGAGGGAGGATTTTGCACTGTCAATGCGCCTAACCAACAAGTCTTTTAGACTGTGGGAGGAAACCGGTTCCTGGGGGAATCCCACGCAGACATGGGGAGAACGTGCAAACTCCACAGACCCAAGCGGGAATTGAACCCAGGTCCCTGGTGCTGTGAGGCAGCAGTGCTAACCACTGTGCCACCGTGCCACCCCCAGGGTTAGAAACACAGAGGCAAAAGGACGGTATAATTTTTAAATGTTACATGGCACTTGCTCTTTTCCTTTGTCCTGGGATGTGAGGGTCACAGACAGGGACAAGATTTGTTGCATAATTGCCCTTGAGATGGTGATGGTGAGCAGCCTTCCTGAACTGCTGCAGTCTATTTGCTGTACACCTCCAGTGCTGTTAGGAAGGGATGCAGAATCTCTCTAGACCCTGTGACACTTGCAGTGGGAGCTATAGGGCTTATATCCCTCATATCAAACATGGAATAACAGCATATATACAGTGCCTTATTAGAGACTATTGTTGTCTTGGCAGTTGCGATAAATTAATACAATAAATTAGTTCAATAGGTGCACGCATAATCAAAATTGTTTTTTTTTCTCATAGATTTTGATCCAAGATATTTTTGGGCCTGGAGCCGTTTCCTTGATTACGTCCAGTTTTGTTTGACCTTCAGTGTGTTGTGCCTCGTAACTACATACCTCCTGATTGACTCTCAACTCTATGTGGAAACCCTTGGCTTCTCAGCTGTCCTCATTGAAGCCATGTTGGGAATTCCTCAGCTTTTCCGGAACTTCAAGAACAAATCAACAGCTGGAATGAGGTGAGAAAATATTCTCTGTTTATAGAAGCTCAAATATTTTGGAAGTCCTTAAGCATTGCTACAAATAATATGCGTGAGTATTTTAAAAAGGTAACAGTTGTAATGTTCATTTTGAACATTTATGGAAAGCGTAGACTACGGTAATGAAGTAAATGTAGTCTATCTAGAGTACCAAAATTCCTTTTATCAGTATCACATCATAGACTGATGAATAAGGTCAGAGCATGCAGAGACTGGGGAAAAGTACAGAATGGAGAAGCGAGCCGACTGCAAGACAGAAAACACAAGGGTCACAAGGATACATTCCTGTTGACAATTTATATTAACAATTAAGGCCAGGATTTTACAGCCATCAAGCTGGCGGGATTTTCTGGTCTCACCACAGAGAACGGAGATTCGGCTGGACGCCAAATTCTCCGTCCCAGCTGCAGCAGCAGTGGGATGTGAACGGCCGGTAAGATCACGCCCTAAAACTTTAAGTCGGCGGCACGGTGGCACAGTGGTTAGCGCTGCTACCTCACAGCACCAGGGAGCCGGGTTCGATTCCCGGCTTGGGTCACTGTCTGTGCGGAGTCTGCACATTCTCCCCACGTCTGCGTGGGTTTCCTTCCGGTGCTCCGGTTTCCTCCTACAGTCCGAAAGACGTGCTGGTTAGGTGCATTGGCCATGCTAAATTCTACCTCAGTGTACCCAAACAGGCGCCGGAGTGTGGCGACTAGGGGATTTTCACAGTAACTTCATTGCAGTGTTAATGTAAGCCTACTTGCGGCACTAATAAATAAACTTAAACTTTGGAGTTAACAATGTAATTTCTGAATCTGCAAATGATAAAAAAGGGAAAGGGATGGTCAACACTGAGGAGAACTGCCACAATGTACAAGAAGATATTCATAAAACTGCAGAATGGGCATAATATTGGCAAATTAATTTCAATGTAGAAATATGTGAAGTATTGCATTGTAGTATGCAAAATAAGGAGGTCACATACTGTTTGGAATATAATAATCAAAATAGAATACAGGAGTAAAGGGTTCTGGAAGTAAAAATAGACAAATCACTATAAGTTACGACACAAGTCAATAAAACCAGAAGCAAACCAAACACTAGGGCTGGAATTTTAGGCATCACCTCCCTCTCCCTAGGAGCAGGCTGGTGGAGAGGGTGAGAATGGTGGTGTGAGATTGGGTGACATGCTGGGATGGGGGAGAGTTTAGTTTTTAAGTTCACTTATTAGTGTCACAAGTAGACTTACATTAACACTGCAATGAAATTACTGTGAAAATCCCCTAGTCACCACACTCCAGCGCCTGTTTTGGTACACTGAGGGAGAATTTAGCATGGCCAATGCACCTAACCAGCATGTCTTCTGGACTATGGGAGAAAACTGGAGCACTGGAGGAAACCCACGCAGACACGGGGAGAACGTGCAGACTCCGCACAGACAGTGACCCAAGCCGGGAATTGAACCCGGGTCCCTTGCGCTGTGAGGCAGCAGTGCTAACCACTGTGACCATGCCATCCAGAGGTGTGTCATGTCTGTTGCCTACCTGCCTCCACTACAAAGTAAAGTCTTGCTGAACTTGCATCAAATCTTGGTTGGACTGCACTTCGTGTATCGTGTATAGTTCTACTTGTCATATCATAAAAATAATATAGAGGGAGAGGGTGAAATAAAGATTTACAAGAATGATATTAGCAAAGTGTCACTATACCTATCAGGAAAGAATAAACAGGCTGGGCCTCTCTTTTATCTTGAAACCCGAGGGATGAGCAATCAGAGATCTTTGAAATTATGAAGGGTTTTGGTAATGTAGACACAGGGGGAGTGTTTCCACATGTGGGAAGGAGCAAAATTAGAGACCCATCAATATGAGATAATAACCAAGAAATCAATGAGGGAATTCAGAGATTGATGACAACATGCGATTTGCTACCACAGGGAGTACTGAGGCAAATGGTGTAGATGCATTTGCAGGTGGGAGAAGGTGGAGGGCTAGATAATCGGATGAAAGAGGCAGTAGAGGGTGGCGCTGATAATTCAACAAGGTTGGGAGGATGCTAACGTAGAGCATCGCCAGTGCAGCATAGACTAGTAAAACTGAATGGCCTGATTCTGAGCCCTATATTCTATAGAATTAACTGTGATATATTGCAGAACCCTTTATGATTTATTATTATGGAGGGGAGCTCCCAAAAGCTTATGAAATTGGTAAATAATTGAGTGTCCCAAATGTTGATATCATGCAAAGACAACAACAATAACCATGTGATAAGTACAATATACATGACAAGGAAGCTGTGTATTTTATTAAAATTGAGAAATGCAAGTGACAATAAGTGGGTTTTTGCGGTCTTTTAATCTTGCACAAGGCTTTGTTTTATGAAAATTATGGGAGGTAATTGGAAAGTTGGATAATTCCAATACAGTAAGAGTTTTAACAACACCAGGTTAAAGTCCAACAGGTTTATTACATTTCCACTCCATCTGACAAAGGAGCAGCGCTCCGAAAGCTAATGGTATTTGCTACCAAATAAACCTGTTGGACTTTAACCTGGTGTTAAAACTCTTACTGTGTTCACCCCAGTCCAACGCCGGCATCTCCACATCATAATTCCAATATGGACATTGGACTAAAATATCTTCACTGCTCCTTCGAAGGGAAGATGTAACTGAAGCATAAATAAAAGCCGGTTGGGCAGGGTTGAATGTTTACTGCTGGGTGGTAAACTTGGCATTTTGGATCAGCCACCTCAATCATTTTTTTTCTTTGAAACCAATACAAAGGAAAAACAGGCAGAATATGTAACAGGTTGGATGCCATCATTAGGGTTTCAACAAGCTTGTGTTTGCTTATTGATGAAATATTTGTAGCTCTCTTGGGTAGACTGCATAAAAAGATCAATAGACAAATCTTTTGATTCTGGGCTTGGTACAGCCCAGACCTTTGGGATTTATCTACTTGTGCCAAGTTTCACTCTGTACTAAAGTACAGATTTATAGTTGAACAATCCATCAGATTGAAATAGTTACTTGTGCAGAAACCATTTAACTATGTTAAAGTCAGGAACACCATTCCAATTGCACTATAGCTTATTGTGTTAAATAGCAGCAGCACAGGTTGACACTAAAATCTTAAATACACAGTTAACACACTCCTTATTAAACTAAGTTACTGAAGTGCACATGAAGGAACGAGATATTGCCAGGTACGTTTTCTAGCTTCCAGAAAACATGGCTGTGGGGCGGCACGGTGGCACACTGGTTAGCACTGCTGCCTCACAACGCCAGGGTCCCAGGTTCGATTCCCGGCTTGGGTCACTCTCTGTGTGGAGTCTGCACGTTCTCCCCATGTCTGCGTGGGTTTCCTCCGGGTGCTGTGGTTTCTTCCCACAGTCTGAAAGACGTGCTGGTTAGGTGCATTGACCTGAAAAAGCGCCAGAATGTGGCGACTAGGGGAATGTCACAGTAATTTCATTGCAGTGTTAATGTAAGCCTTACTTGTGACTAATAAATAAATAATAAACTTTAGTTTGGTCAATTGTGTGAGATACAATTTATAGTTGTTTATGCCTATACCTTGTTCATTATGGCATTTTATGATTTAAAAAAAGTATTGGATTGTTTTCTTTCGAGCAGAGAAGGGGGACATGATTGAGGTGTATAAGGTTATGAGGGGTATGGACAGGGTGAGCAGGGAGCAGCTGTTCCCTTTGGTAGAGGGGTCAGTCGTGAAGGGGCATAGTTTAAGGGTAAGGGGCAGGAGATTCAAGAGGGGATTTGTGAAAAAAACCTTTTCGTTCAGGGGATTTAAGTTTTTAAGTTTAAGTTAAGTTTAAGTTTATTTATTAGTGTCACAAGTAGGCTTACATTAACACTGCATTGAAGTTACTGTGAATATCCACTAGGGTGGTGGGAATCTGGAATGCACTGCCTGGGAAGTTAGTGGAGGCCGGAAACCATACATTCTTCAAAAACTATCTGGATGATCACTTGAAATATCATAACATTCAAGGATATGGGACAAGTGCAGGAAAATGGGATTAGCGCGCCTTTGGTGGTAGTTATTGTCGATGCAGACTCAATGGGCCGAAGGGCCTTTTCTGTGCTGTGCTGCTCTGACTCTATAATTGGAAATGTTTAAAGTTTAAGTTTGTTTATGAATCACAAGTAGGCTTACCTTAACACTGTAATGAAGTTACTGTGAAAATCCCCTAGTTGCCACACTCCAGTGCCTGTTCAGGTACACTGAGGGAGAATTTAGCATGGCCAATGCATTTAACCAGAACGTCTTTCGGACTGTGGGGGAAAATCAGAGTACCCAGAGGAAATGCACGCAAGGGGAGAACATGCAGACTCCACATAGACAGTGACTCAAGCCGGGAATCAGTCCCTGGCGCTATGCTAACCATTGTGCCACCATGCTGCCTTGTGTTGATTGTGGTTCAGTGATAGAGTTTGGTCTACCATCAGTTAGCCTCATTATAAATGAATGGCATTGTGTATAAAGAACATAGAAGATTCAATTGTAACTAGACTGAAACAAATAAAGATTCCTTCTTGCAAATTACATATTTACAAAATTTCATATTTCTAGAATAGATTCCCCTTCAAACCCCCAATGCTTCTCCAAAGATTCAAGTGATTACTTGAAATCAGTTACAACTTATTTAATAATTTGTAAAATACCCTATTTACCAATATCAGTGAGCACACAACACATTAGTTCTATGTTTAAAGCTGTAACCTGAACACTCTGGATACACTCCAGATATTTGCTGTGCTAATGACCTACATTTGAATTTTTGGTAGGTTCATGAGTATTTCAATTTTAAATAATGTGCTATATTTCCTTTATTTGTTGAACAACAAACTTTGTACTTTGTTTAATCAAAACAAAGCTTGTTCTAATTTTATTTTAAACAATATACATCCCTTATGAGGCACAGATCATGTGGTAGTGTGGCCCCTTTAAGAAGCAATCCTTTGAGGACCACGTGACTGGGCCAGAACCAATGGAGCATGAGTGCGCGAAAACTCGACCAATCGGGAACAAGGGCATGCATCCCTGGGGCTGGAAATCGGGAGGTGTTGTTGGGAGTAGACCTCTATCATTGTGCTGTTAAACCTATAGTTGTAAATAGTTCTTCGTATTCAATAAATCTTCAAGTTGTTAATTGCCACATCAAGTAGCCTTGAAGTATCCATTAAGACATTGTGGTCAAATGCTAAAGAGCTGAATATATATATACATTTGTTCAGGGGATGTGAGAGTCACTGCCTGGTCCAGTATTTATTGCCCATCCCCAAATGCCCTTGAAATGAGTGGCTTTCTCAGCTGTTTTAGAGGGCAGTTAAGAGTCTGAAGTCTCATGTAGATCAGACAAGGTGAGGATGGCAAATTTCCTTTCCTAAAGCACATTTGTGAGCCAGATGGGTTTTTATGACAATCGTCAATGGGCATCATTCGACTTTCAATTCCAGAATTTTATTGAATTCAAATTTCACCATCTTCCATGGTGGGATTCGAACCCAGATCCCCAGAGCATTACCCTGGGTTTCTCAATTACTAATCCAGTGATAATGCTACTATGCCACCACCCCCCCTTATAATGCTTTTGCATCATTAACTTTATTCAACAGCAAATCCGTGATCAACTAGCATTGAAAATCAAAATATGCAAGCACATTCTTTTGTGTAAAAACAGTAACAACTGTTTCCTGGTTTGGGAGATTGTTGTTTTGTTCCTGTCAGCAGATACTACCAAATGCTTTCTTGCAACATTATAAGATATCATTGTGGGGACATGGTCCCCTGAAGGAAATATTTTATTCAGATTTGGGCTGCCCCTTAGGAAGATAAAAATACAGCAACACAGACTATGGAACGTTTCATGTACTCTGCCCAATATTTTTGCAGAAATTTCCTCTCCATCCCATGCATATTCTTATTCTCGCTGAGTAATTGTAATGTTCTAGATTTTCAAAGATGTTAAAACATTTATGGATTATCTATGATAATGTATTTTAATTCTATCCCTGACTTTTGTTACTTATTGATGACAAGTATAGCGGGCCTAGTTTTTGAAGTGGTAATGATGGTGAAATGATCAGCGTTCGCTGTCTCCACCCCACTGAGAGTGACTAGTTTTGGGAGTCTGCAAACGCACTGTATCTGCTGCTCTGTTAGGTGTGGGACACAAGTTCTCACATGACTATTTCTAGAGCAAGCATGATTTGACAAAAATTTCCACGACCGTGTTGCCAGACACACTGTAAAAATCTGTGTAACTGTTGCATCTTTTTGAATGAGGTATAACTAGATTTTTAATGGCTTACTAATTTCATAACTACTGCTAAAACACTCTCACTGGCCCTGAAAACTCACCATAGAATTATAGAATCCCTACAGTGCAGAAGAGGCCATTCTTCTGGCCCATTGAGTTGCCCTGACTCTCTGACTGTGTATTTTACCCAGGCTCTCTATCCACTCTATCCCTGTAACCCCACTCATTCATCATGGATAATCCATCTAACCGACACATCCTTGGACACAAATTATAGCTTGGCCAATCCACCCAACACGCACATCTTTGCACTGTGGGAGGAAACCATAGCACCCAAAAGAAACCCATGTAGACACGGGGAGAATGTGCAAACTCCACACTGACAGTCACCCAAGGCTGGAATTGAACCTGGGTCCCTGGCGCTGTGAGGGAGCAGTGCCAACCATTGTACCACCATACAGTCAAATGTCTCTGTAATCAAAAATGTAATCCATACTTTTCATTAAGAAAAGTTTATATTTCCTTTTTTCAAAAAATATATTTTAACTTCTAACTTAATCCAATCATAAATACTTACTTTGCCATCTGAAATTTAAAATTAGAACTATTAAGTGCTTTTTAACTTCCCGGTTTGCTTTCCATGAATATTTCAATGTGGTTAGCTGCTTACCTGCCTGTTCCCATGCCAGGAGATGCCTTGCTTGAGTATCATCAAGAAAGGGGTAAACCGTGTACAGAGATCACCAGATCCTTGTGGATGGTTTTCTTCAAGGTTAATGGTTAGGGCCCCAGACTATACTGGCCCCAATTTTGCAGTTAGCAGAGACCTGGCTGTTCACCAGCACTGGGAAATGGAATATCTGTATTTCTTTTTCTCCCAGTGTTGGAGGAACCAGGCATTCACAACTCAGGATTTAAAATGCTGGTGAAGGATTTGATGTGGAATAACAACTCTGCTGCAATGACGTTGCTGAGCTTTAATCACAGTTGAACACCATTACTGTCAACATAGTTATCTATTTCCAACACCAGCAACTAATGTTGTGTCGATGAATGAGGCAGCTGGTTATTTTCCAAAATGGGTGATTCTATACATAACTGGGAAATGGTGAAAAACTGCCCAACCTTCACATAGCCCAGTGATGTCTAAACAGAAGCCTATCAGGTCTTTGAGCCCGAATTGGAGCCCAGACCAATGTGCTCATTTACCTGGTTTTAAATTTTGTAGGTCGAGAGCTTTGAAAGAATTGGGGGCAAGTTTGAGCCCATGCCCATGGGAATGGTGGTATGCGTTCAAAATCCGGAGAGATTCACGCCAGCAAGTTTCCGAGTTCTGAACTTCCATCCGCCTCACCAGTGGAGTAGTGTGAAACATGCCGGGGAACCCCAGGAAACTCTGTTTAAACATTAGCATGACATTAGTGAGCACTCCGTCCAGGACGTCCCCCCTCAGCGGACGATATTCAGTGGATGCTGATGTGATGTCACACCTGCGCCGTTTACAACAGGTCCACCCAGAAGTGAACTTGTCGTGGGGGTCTTCCCAGGGGAGAGGGGGGGGGCGTAAAGGTGAGTGCAGCCCCCAGGAAGAGAGGGACATTGCCAGGCAGTGGTCTGACAGTGCCCCCAGCATTGCCCCTTGGCAAGGTTGTCACTGCCAGGCTGGCACTGTGCCCATGCCAATCTAGTAGTGCCAATCTGTGCCAAAGAGTGGGGCCCAGTTGGACTCTCATGATGGATGTTGGGGGGGTGGAATTCATTCAGATTTGGTTGTGGGCAGACGATGCCAGCGATGACTGGGTAGGGGTGGGAGAGGAGCCGATGAAGGGGGAGAAGGGACCAATGATTGGGGTAAGGGGTGGCAACAAATGGGAGATGGGGCCAATGATCTGGAGGGAGTGAAAGGTGCTGATGATCTATGATTGGGAGGGAAGGGGCTGATGATCGGAGGTGGGGGAAAGGGGGTGGAAGGCGCCAATGATCAATGATTGGGGGGATGGAGGGGCTGATGATTGGAGGAGGGGGGAGGGGGGGAAAGAAGTGCCGACTCTGATCGGGGGTGGGGAGGAGAGCCCCTGAGACCTCTGTGGTGGGGAGAGGGTTATTTCTGCTATGATCAGTGGTGCCCTGATCTCAGTGCAGCTGAGTTTTACTGGCGTTTTGAGTCCCCCAGAATGATGGCGTGAAACATGTCCCTTTGATTCTATTAGGCAGAGCGTCATAAGATCTGGAGAGAAAAGCGGCCTGTTTGTTTGGAGAGAAACACACCAGGTTTCTCGTTGGAAACAACACTGTTATTTTTTGGTTAGATTCTCCCCAATGATGACTTACATTGATGGTCACTCTGTATAGCCATTTCAGAATGTACTGCAGAGTGGTGGATAGCAAATCTATTCTATGATTCTCCTGGAATGGAGATTACCACCACCCGGTGCTCGTCCTCAAGCACCACTGTTCTGACATCTCAAGCACACTCAGCCTCTGCCTGTACCCTCCTGTCTTGTGGGTAGTGGCTCTTGTGGTGAGTTGCAGTCCCCTTGTTGCCCTCCTCTCTGCTGTCCAGCTGTAGGTCTCTCTACAACCCAGCACTGCTGTTTGTGCTAATCATATTGCTCCTTGTCTAAGCTCCAGTCGGAAGCAACCAAAATACCACCCATTTTAATGAGCTTCAGAAAGTGTACTCCCAGCA
This sequence comes from Mustelus asterias, assembly GCF_964213995.1. Classification (NCBI taxonomy): domain Eukaryota; kingdom Metazoa; phylum Chordata; class Chondrichthyes; order Carcharhiniformes; family Triakidae; genus Mustelus; species Mustelus asterias. The sequence continues at coordinate 18,253,138 of NC_135804.1, read as the reverse complement.
GAGATACTGTGAATGAACCCCTTCCTGAGAGCATGACTTTTAATCTGTTGCTGTTCTGTTCTCATCTTTCTTTTACTGGCAGGTTTGAGGAAGCCTGAGAAATCTGTGGAGACAGCTTTAATTAATGGGCGGTACAGTAGTAGAATGGTTAGAGCTGCTACCTCACAGCGCCAGGGACCTGGGTTCAATTCCCGGCTTGGGTCACTGTCTGTGTGGAGTTTGCATGTTCTCCCCGTGCCTGCGTGGGTTTCCTCCGGATGCTCTGGTTTCCTCCCACAGTCCGAAAGACATGCTGTTTAGGTGCATTGGTCATGCTAAATGCTTCCTCAGTGTACCCGAACAGGTGCCAGAGTGTGGCAACTAAGGGATTTTCACAGTAACTTCATTGAAGTGTTAATGTAAGCCTACTTATGATAATAATAAATAAACTTTATACTAATTTTGAAAGTGTATGGAAATATTGGGCGTGATTTTCTGACCCCTACCGTCAGTGGAATCTTCCTGTCCCGTCGAAATTGACCCCGCCGTGGGTTCCCCAGCAGTGGGACGGGCAACCCATGCAAATTGCTATTGGCTTCATTGGGACTGGAAGATCCTTCCAGCAGTCAATGGCGAGCCTCCTTTGCCGTTGGGAAAAAGCCATCATTGGAGGGTGTGGGTGGTTGAAAATTCCAGCCACCATTTCAATTTAGCGATCAGTGCATGTTCCCGAAAGCCTGGGAGTTGGGCACAAAGGGCCTAATGCATTCTGGGCCAGAATTCTCCGACTGTTCAGGACCTGCCGCCGCTACCAGCGAGAATGGAGAATTTGGCACTCAGCCAAATCTCCGTTCACTGCAGCGAGACTGGAGAATCCCAGCTGAAGTCAGAGAATCTGGCCTCGAGTTACTGTGGGAGCCAGCTATGGAGCGGGATTCTCAATGCACTCACACTTCCACCCATCCCGTCTGCACCCAAACCTAATGCACCCGGCCTGGTTAAAATTCCCCTCAGCTTTTTATTCAGAATTTTGCAGCCCAGGGAAACACAATCCTAAACTAGCCTGACATTTCTTCATTACATGGAAACCAAATGTACTACATTTTCAGTTATCTAACCCTGACTAATGACCTACTTGGAAGTATAAGAAGCCGAGAGGAATATTAAGTTGCTTATAAAGTACTTCAGATGAAACATCAATAATTTCCATTGATTTGCTCACATCTGATGATGATATAAAACAATTTAATTCTGTCACAAGTCAGGTCCTGCATTTATGACTTTGCTAAACTATCATTGGGAAATATTATACACCATCAGTACCACTTTAAAGAGAATATTATTTTTACAAATCTTTTTTTCTTTGCTCTTCCACAGTAGTACTTGCATCTGTAAGCCACCCATCTGAAACAATGCTACAGGGCAGAAGAACCAGCAACACTTCTCTAAATTACGCAAACCCTGTTTCACTTAGTGATTGCTATTTCAGTTTTTTGTGGCCTTTGGCTTTCATAGATATCGCTAGGATAAACCAAGGTTTCCTTGGCCTGTAGAAGTGTGTTAGCAATTGATAAGGTGGCTTACTCGCCACTGTCTCAACAGCAATCAGGAATGGGGTTTGCCAGTGATTCCTCGCAATCTGTGAATGAATAAAAAATATATTACGACTGCATGAAATCTCCTTAACAGATTGAAATCTCAGAAGTAGCAATGCATTTATGTGGCAAACGTGTAAAGCGTAGCAAACGCAACTATGAAAAACAGCAAAGGAGGAAGAGTTAGATGACAGACAGATATTCAAAATGGTAATCAAAGTAGGGCTTCAGAGTTAATCATTTCCAAGACTCAGATTACAGTTTTGTAGTCAGCCCTTGTGTACTGGTTTGATTTTATTTTAAGTGTGTTAATTTATTGGTCTACTTTGTGCCAGCCCATCAAAGCAGATGACAAAGGGTCATCCTGACTTGAAACGTTGGCTCGATTCTCTCTCCACAGATGCTGTCAGACCTGCTGAGATTTTCCAGCATTTTCTGCTTTTGTTTCAGATGTCAGCTGTTTTTTATTTCATATCCATGCACGATATATTGCACATTGAAATGCTTTTTAAAAATATTACTCCTGCATTCTTTAACACCTTTAGTACATGGGCAACACGGTGGCACAGTGGTTAGCACTGCTGCCTCACAGGGACCCGGTTCAATTCTGGCCTTGGGTGACTGTGTGGAGTTTGCTTATTCTTCCTGCGCCGGCGTGGCTTTCCTCCCACAGTCCAAAGATGTGCAGGTTAGATGGGTTGGCCATGCCCCTGAGTGTCGGAGGATGAAAGGGGATAGGGCCTGGTTGGGAATGTTGTTGGTGCAGGCTCAATGGGCTGAATAGCCTCCTTTTACACTGTCGGGATTCTATATTGCAATACAATTACCCTCTCCCCCAATCAGGTGAGTGGACAGTTCAAATTGTCCGGATTACCTGCTTGCAATGAAAGATGCCAGCAGCTGACATTTCCTGAATTTTAGCAACTCAACTGATGTTGTCAGAACACAATTGCAATTGTAACTGCCTTGAGTCAGAAGTCAAAGTGAGTTACCTGCGAGGTGAAAATAGCAGGGAAGATTATAGTCAAAGAAAGGTGTATTTCAAAATATTTTAAAGCATTTCTTCTTTTTCTTTCCGTGTGGGGGCCAGAGGAGCATGGGGTATTCCTCCAGTCCTGACAAGGCTTCCTCCACCACATATCTGCCACTCCCACCCCTCAACCCCACCCCTCCCCAGCCTGCCCCACCTCCCTGGTCATAGGAACACTGTAGAATGTTTTTTTTAAATTTGATTTGATTTATTATTGTCACATGTATTAGCATACAGTGAAAAGTATTCTTTCTTGCGTGCGAAACAGACAAAGCATATCATTCATAGAGAAAGAAAGGAGAGAGTGCAGAATGTAATGTTACAGTCATAGCTAGGGTGTAGAGAAAGATCAACTTAATATAAGGTAGGTCCATTCAAAAGTCTGATAGCAGCAGGGAAGAAACTGTTCTTGAGTCAGTTCTTGGTACGTGATCTCAGACTTTTGTATCTTTTTCCCGACGGAAGAAGATGGAAGAGAGAATGTCTGGGGTGCGTGGGGTCCTTAATTATGCTGGCTGCTTTTCCGTGGCAGCGGGAAGTGTAGACAGAGTCAATGGATGGGAGGCTGGTTTGCGTGATGGATTGGGCTACATTCACAACCTTTTGTAGCTTCTTGCGGTCTTGGACAGAGCAGGAGCCATACCAAGCTGTGATACAACCAGAAAGAATGCTGCCATTTCTTTTGTCTACTTGGTCTCAGTAAGCAGCTGACTGCTTCAGAAACAGTTCAAAAATGTCAAAACCCAATACCATTTGCACCTGTACCACTGCAGTTCCACGTTCATAAATACAAGACCAGTTCGGCGAGTACCCCAGTCATTTCCAAGTTTTACTGTTTTTGTTTTCCCTTTTGTTGATCATGCTTTTTTTTTTCCGCTGATTCCCATTGTCTTGCCAGCCAAAATGGGCATGCAAGTGTTAAGAACCCCACTGTTGTTCAGTGCAAGGGCACCCAAATCCAAAGGGGAAACTTGGAATGCCGGCTCTTAACTATTTATTTTATGCTTTGGAAACACTATGAGAAAAATGATGAAACCTGATGAGGAAAATGGTCAGTCTCGTAAGTTATTCAAATTACAAAATGTTTCTCAAACTTTAAAACACACAACAGAAAAGGCAACAGCATTTATAATTAACAACAATAACGGTTACCCAGACAGTATTCTTAAGTTACCCTTCTCATCCAAATCTTCCCTAAACTCCAAGAAAACACCTTCCCCAAAACAACATTCTATAGGTTTTAACACTATGGGATGAATTTTCTGACCACACTCCAAGACGGGAAAATCCCTCCCGAGGTCAACGGACCTTTTCATGTTCCACCCCTGCCTGCTACGATTCCTGTGGCGGGTAGGGCAAGAAAATGCCGTCCTATGAGCTCATTTCAGCAAGTAATTACTGTACAAGACCTTTTAACGTTTATTTATTAGTCACAAATAAGGCTTACATTAACACTGCAATGAAGTTACTGTGAAATTGCCCTAGTCGCCACAGTCGGGCACCTGTTCGGGTCAATGCACCGAACCAGCACGTCTTTCAGAATGTGGGAGAAACTGGAGCACCCGGAGGAAACACACGCAGACATGGGGGGAACGGGCAAACTCCGCACAGACAGTGACTCAAGCCGAGAATTGAACCCGGGTCCCTGTTTTGTTTGCTTCTTTTATTTGTTTTCTGTGTTTCTCAACTCTTTCACACCTCATCTAAGTTGCTATCACATTTTCATTTCACGTATTTCCGCGGGTGAAAGATATATTTGAAGACTTTGTTTCACTGTTTGAGTTTGATGGTAAATCAAGATGAAAGTCTTAAGCTGGATACAGTAAAATGAAGTTGCATTCTGTTACCACCTTTGTATAAATTACAGTCAAACAATGTCATTCATATAAATGCACTGCTACATTTATTGCCGACTGGATGAGACATTAAACCAAATTTATCTGCTCAAATGAATCTAAAAGATGCCAATGGTGCCCTTCAAATAAGAACAGGGAGTTCTTCATGTGCCCCACTTAACAGCAAAGCAGATTTTCTGGTCATTATCACCTAGGACCTTGCTGGGTGCAAATCGGCTGCTGGATTTACCTGCATTATAACAGGGTCTACACTCCAAAAGTACTTAATTGATTGTTTAGCCTTTCGAACATCCCAAAGTCATGGAAGACATGGCCGGAATACCGCTGCCAGGAGAACGGAGAAACTGACACTCAGCCTAACCTCCATTCACAGCAGTGGGACCGGAGAATCCTAACCACAGGCGAAGTCAGGGAGTCCAGCTGCGAAATAAATTGCAAGTTAATTTTTCACCCTCATCAATATTACAGAATGGAAATACAATCCCTTCACAATTTATCGATATTTTAGTACTTTCAGTTATTAGTCTTACATAAAAATGCACTTCTCAAATAGGAAAGAATGAACTTATCACGGTGCTTTTCAGTGCCTGCGGGCACCTTTGAAATGCCACAAATGAACAAGAGGGAGACAACTTAAATAATCAATTTTGCCTTTTTGCATTTTTCAGCCAAAGCATCATCCCCTTCAATAGTTCATTTGAAACCCAGTCTTCACATAGCTTCTTTGGTGACTCAATCAGTTCATTTAGTAACTAGCTGAGTCAAAAGACATGGAAAGTCCCGGATTTACCCCTGCTATGAGTTGAATTATTTGATCCCACATTCTGAAAGACGTGCTGGTTAGGTGCACTGACCCGAACAGGCACCGGACTGTGGCGACTGGAGGAATTTCACAGTAACTTCATTGCAGTGTTCATGTATGCCTTACTTGTGACTAATAAATAAACTTTAACTTTAACTAGATGGTGTTGGGACACTTCAGTTACTTTCAGCATGCCCTGTTTACAGAAGGAAAATATGTTAGGCATTCAGTGACCTTTGTAAAAGTGTGTCCATGTGTGAGGATGAACATTTGTCTTGGTAGTAATGTCCGTCATGGTAAAGTATTCTTCCAAAATCCACTGACTGTTTTGGCCAGACATTATACCCTAGCAAGGAGTCAGTGCCTTCAGGAGCAGAGAAAAGAAATGAAACTTTGTGGAGAAAAATTGTCCAGGGTGTGTGTTACTCAGGATGGCATACAATGAGATATACTTCAGTAAGCTTTATATCACCTTTATAATTACCCACTTCATCTCGTAGATTGCTGCTGTATTCGCAAAAGTAATTACCTATAGTTTGAAATGTTTTATCCACTGGAGTAATGTTGTTGACATTTAATACCAATTGGGGAATAAACCATGATCCTTGTCAAGCGGGCTTTTGTTTATCCCAGTTAAAAAATGCATCCACTCCAAGGATTTTAAGTATATTATTAATCAAAGTTACCAAAGCGTGGCTTGGTTACATGTTTATGAAGGTCAAAGGCTCCTCTTTACAAGGAAACAGATCATGTGGAAGGTACAGACAAGAAAGACACACAGCTCTGGGCAGTTTAAGGAAGCGTTAATGTTAAGCACTGACTGTCAGGGGCATTGATTTCCATGAGATTCTCCCACTCATTTGCCATAACTTTATTTTCCTGGGATTTCCACCACAGGTACAGTGCATAGATGGAAGAACTCATGTGGAACTTTGTTCTGAAGGTCTTTAAAGTTGCAGATTCGAATTCAGTAAACCACCAGAGCCAGATAAATTAGTTTAACAGTATTTCATTGCAAGGCCATCAGCAAGTAGTCTTTTTTATATAGCAATTGAAATCTATATAGGAGCCTGTGCTATTAAATTGCTTGGGCAGGTAGCAAAGAGTGACCTGTGCAATTTTCAATTTAAAACTGGGTTTGTTTCTTTGCCGTTGTTACTCTTGGTTCCCAACATCTTGATTTTAAAATTCCCATCCTTATTTTCAAATCCCTACATGGCCTCACCCATCCTTATCTCTGTGATCCCCTTGAGCCCCACAACCCTCCAGAATATCTGTACTCCTCCAATTTTGGTCTCTTCAGCATTTCTGATTGCAATGGCTCCATCGGTGGTGATCATGCCTTCAGTTGCTCCAGAATTCCTTCTCTAAATCTCTCTACCTTGCACAGTGGTTAGCATTGCTGCCTCATGGTGCCAGGGACCCGGGTTCAATTCCTGGCTTGGGTCACTGTCTGTGTGGAGTTTCTCCCCGTGTCTGCACCTCCAGGTGCTCCAGTTTCCTCCAACAATCCAAAAGATGTGCTGGTTAGGCGCATTGGCCATGCTGAATTCTCCCTCAGTGCACCCGAACAGGCGCTGGAGTGTGGCGACTAGGGTATTTTCACAGTAACTTCATTGCAGTGTTAATGTAAGCCTACTTATGACTAATAATAAATAAACTTTTAAACCTCTCTTTAAGATGATGCTGAAAACCTACTCCTTTGACCATGCTTTTCGTATCTACCCCAGTACTTCCTTAAGCAGCTCATGTCAAATATTGTTTGACAATGGTCCTGTGAAATGCTCTGGGACCTTTCATTACATTAAATACGTGATAGCCATTTTAGTTTTAGCTTAATTTGAAAAGTGAACTTATTTGATCTAGAGACAGTAATGTTTCTTATGCAGCAAGAGTGATTGATCATTGTGACTGAGTAATAAGCAGAGCTGCATGAGATGTAGCTATCTGCCACCTTCCTGATTACTAGAGATCGACATAGTGAGCAGAGATGGAAGTTTTTTTTATTATATAGTTGTATTTAATTATAGCCATAATGGGGGCAGCATGGTGACACAGTGGTTAGCACTGCTGCTAAGGGATGCAGGTTCAATTCCCAGCTTGGGTCACTGTCTGTGTGGAGTCTGCACGTTCTCCCCATGGCTACGTGGGTTTCCTTCGGGTGCTCTGGTTTCCTCCCACAGTCCGAAAGACGTGCTGGTTAGGTGCATTGGCCATGCTAAATTCTCCCTCAGTGTACCCGAACAGGTGCTGGAGTGTGGCGACTCGGGGATTTTCACAGTAACTTCATTGCAGTGTTAATGTAAGCCCACTTGTGACATTAATAACTAAACTTTAACCTTTAAAATGAGGTTTGTCTTTAATCTGGTAAAACTCTGACAAAGGCTTCAAGTGATGATGTACTAAAAAGGAGAGTTTAATGTGTGAACACTTGTGCAATCTGCTATTTGCCCTGTTTCCATTTATTTAAGCTCCTGCTGCTGACCTGTTTCTTAACTTGAATCACATACTTTGCATTTTAATACTTATAATTAAAAGATGTGGGGAACAAACTTACCCTCAGCAGTGGTGGGGGGGGGGGGGGGGGGGGGGGGTTGGGGGAGCAAAACGAGTTGTAGCAAATAAGCAACTGTTCTCGCTTGAATGTTCATTTCTCTTTGTTACTGCCTGTTGCACAGAATGTTGGAGTTAGATTTCACCTCTAGATAAAAAGAAAATTCAGTAAGAAGTCTCACAACACTAGGTTAAAGTTCAACAGGTTTATTTGGCAGCACTAGCTTTCGGAGTCTCAAGCTCCTTCATCAGGTGAGTGAGAAATTGTGTTCACAAACAGGGCATATAAAGACACAAACTCAATTTACAAGATAATGGTTGGAATGCGAGTCTTTACAGGTAATCAAGTCTTAAAGGTACAGACAATGTGAGTGGAGAGAGGGCCAAGCACAGGTTAAAGAGATGTGTATTGTCTCCAGCCAGGACAGTTAGTGAGATTTTGCAAGCCCAGGCAAGTCGTGGGGGTTACAGATAGTGTGACATCAACCCAAGATCCCGGGTTGAGGCCGTCCTCATGTGTGCGGAACTTGGCTATCAGTTTCTGCTCAGCGATTCTGCGTTGTCATGTGTCGTGAAGGCCGCCTTGGAGAACGCTTACCCGAAGATCAGAGGCTGAATGCCCGTGACTGCTGAAGTGTTCCCCGACTGGAAGGGAACACTCCTGCCTGGTGATTGTCGAGCGGTGTTCATTCATTCGTTGTTGTAGCGTCTGCATTGTCTCCCCAATGTACCATGCCTCGGGACATCCTTTCCTGCAGCGTATCAGGTAGACAACGTTGGCCGAATCGCAAGAGTAAAAAAGAAAATGACAGAGACAAGTGGAGACTAAGGTGTGCAGTATAATAATAAGGTTAAGGAGCAAGGAAATGAGTGAAAATAGTCAGGGAGTTAGAAAAGTTTGTGAAAATGGTGATAAGTAGGTCAGTACTCAGGTATGATGCAGAAATACAGGGACGACATGTGAATTGCATGATCAGTGGGAGTTGAAGATAATTGTCGAAAGAACCAGAGGGGAATTAAGAGATGAGGAGAATTTGTTTTACACGTCGAGTTGCTGTGATCCAGAATGCAGGACTGGTGGAAGTAGGTTCAATCGTAAGGTTGAGAAGGAAATAATTAGCTGTATTCCTGAACCCCGGTTTGCAGGACTGTGAGGAAAGAGAATGGGATTAATTCAATTGTTCTGTCAAAGGGCAGACAGGAGCACCACAGGCAGAGCGACCTCTTTCTGTACCATTAAGCCCAAGAAGATGGCAGGTTAGGGTGATGTGGGATGTTAATTTTTTAAAGTCTCAAGCTAAGAGGTTGCACGGTAGCACAGTGGTTAGCACTGCTGCCTCACAGCGCCAGGGACCTGAGTTTGACTCCCGGCTTGGGTCACTGTCTGTGCGGAGTCTGCACGTTCTCCCTGCGTTTGCGTGGGTTTCCTCCGGGTGCTCTGGTTTCCTCCCACAGTCCGAGAGAAGTGCTGGTTAGGTGCATTGGCCATGCTAGATTCTCCCTCAGTGTTCCCAAACAGGTGCCGGAGTGTGGCGACTCGGGGATTTTCACAGTAACTTCATTGCAGTGTTAATGTAAGCCGACTTGTGACACTAATAAATAAACTTTAACCTTTAAAACGAACTATAAAATGAGGGTTTTCTTAAATCTGGTAAAAATCTAACAAAGGCTTCAAGTGATGATGTACTAAAAACGAGAGTTTAATGTATGAACACTTGCGCAATCTGTTATTCGCACAGTTTCCATTTATTTAAGCTCTTGCTGCTGACTTGTTTCTTGATTTGAATCACATACTTTGCATTTTAATACTTACAATTAAAAGATGTGGGGAACAAACTTACCCTCAGCAGGAGGGGGTTGGCGGAGCAAAACGAGTTGTAGCAAACAAGCAACTGTTCTCCACCTTGCTTGAATGTTCATTTCCCTTTGCACAGAATGTTGAGTTAGATTTCACCTCTAGATAAAAAGAAAATGACAGAGACAAGTGGAGACTAAGGTGTGCAGTTTTATAATAAGGTGAAAGAGCAAGGAAATGAAAATAGTCAGGGAGTTAGAAAAGTTTGTGAAAATGGTGATATGTAGGTCAGTACTCTGGTACGATGCAGAAATACAGGGACGACATGTGAATTGCATGAACAGTGGGAGTTGAAGATAATTGGCGAAAGAACAAAAGGGGAGTTAAGAGGTGAGGAGAATTTGTCGAGTTGCTGTGATCCAGAATGCAGGATGGGTGGGAGCAGGTTCAATAGTAAGATTTAGAAAGAAATAATTAGGTGTATTCCTGAACCCTGGTTTGCAGGACTGTGGGGAAAGAAAACGGGGCTAATTAGATTGTTCTTTCAAAGGGCAGACAAGGACACCACAGGCAGAGCGACCTCTTTCTGTACTGTTAACCCAAAGAAGATGGGTGGGTTACGGTGATGTGGGATGTTAATTTTTTTAAGTCTCAAGCTAAGAGGTGGCATGGTGGCACAGTGGCTAGCACTGCTGCCTCACAGCGCCAGGGATCCGGGTTTGATTCCCGACTTGGGTCACTGTCTGTGTGGAGTTTGCACATTCTTCCCGTGTCTGCATGGGTTTCCTCCGGGTGCTCCGTTTTCCTCCCACAGTCCAAAGATGTGTGGGTTAGGTTGATTGGCCATGTTAAATTGTCCCTTAATATCAGGGGGATTAGGAGGGTGTGGTGAACCACTGTAGTATTGTCTGTTTGTGTGATATGCCTGGACACGCCCCTGCTGCCTCAATTCGGGGCTCCGCCCTTCTCTGGGTATAAAGGTGACTGCTCTCTGCCCCTTTTGCCTCAGTTCGGATTATCTATCAGTTCGGGTGTGCTCCAGTTCTTTCGTTAATAAAAGCCTGTTATTTCGCAACGAGTCTTTGCATAATCAATGGTGCATCAGAGGGTAAATACATGGGGTTGCGGGGATAGGACCTGGGTGGGATTGTTGTTGGTGCAGGCTTGATGGGCCAAATGGCCTTCTTCTGTACTATAGATTCTATGATTCTAATTTTTACCCAATTCGTATCTCCTTACATCTCTGTGAAGTGCCTTGCAATCTGTTCCTATGTTAAAAGTGCTATATAGAATGCAAGTTGCTAATTGCTGCTTAATATAGTGAAAATAAATTTGCATCGGACAAATCACATTACCTGAATGCAGCATAATCATTTTTGTTTTTTTTAAATCCTTTTTCCAGTGTGAAGATGGTGCTGTTGTGGACCCTGGGTGATATCTTTAAGACTACGTACTTCATTATTAATGCAACTCCAGTACAATTTTGGGTCTGTGGGACTATTCAAATTTGCATTGACATTGCAATTTTCTTTCAGGTGTTCATCTATGGACAAGGAGAACATGAAAAATACATCTAACAAGATTGCATAGTGGCAGAGAATGGCTGCCTGGGGTGTACAATTCTGTGCACAGTGTGGCTAGAATATTTTTTCTTCCCATTTCTATGGAAGAAGATGCTGTTCTGTGACATTATTTATAGTGTCTAAAGTGCCTTAACCAAAGAAAGCATTTCCTGTCATAATTTCTTCCTTACAGGATGCATTCTGTCTAAAGTGTCCAAATCAACAACCAAACCATGCCTCCAACATGCAATGGGAAGAGGTAGCTTTTAATGTCTTTTGTGCTTTAGCTATCAGCAGGGAGAGACAAAGAAGGACACCAGCAACAAGAACAGAGAAAGCACACAGCTTTGTTCAAAGCAGACAGTCAGGTCTGACAGGATGAACGGAACAGTTCTAAAAATCTCCTCAAGCCTTAATATAAAATTAATTTTGTATTATAGTCTAAACTTTCTGTGTACTGGTTGGTGGCGGGAACTTTACCCACTGCCAATGCCTTGCCTGTCACTTTCTATTATGCACAGGTGATGGGCTTAGTTCCCCATTGTCAGCACATATTCAGAAAATCACTCCTTTTTTAATCTTTTAAAACTTTTAGGCGAATGTTTAAAATCTAAATACAATTGATACTGTCTTTATAGACTTTATAGCATTCTGTGTGTCATATTTAATGACAACATTTTAAAACATAGAAACATAGAAAATAGGAGCAGGAGTAGGCCATTCGGCCCATTTGAGCCTGCTCCGTCATTCATTTTGATCATGGCTGATCATCAGATTAAATATCCTGATCCCGCCTTCCCCCATATCCTTTGATCCCTTTCACCCCAAGAGCTATATCCAACTCATTGTTGAAAACACATACATACTTTCTGTGGTAATGAATTCCGCAGGCTCACCACTATAAACCAAACTATATAGAGAAGTAACAAAAACAGATAATGCTGGGGAAACTCAGCAGGTCTGACAGCATCTGTGGAGAGAGAATAGAGCCAACATTTTGAATCTGGATGACCCTTCGTCGGAGATGCTGTCAGACGTGCTGAGTTTCTCCAGCGTTTTCTGTTTTTGTTTCAGATTCCAGCATCCGAAGAATTTTGCCTTTATATAGAGAAGAATTTCATTTAAAATCATTGGAAATCCTGGGAAACTGCAGCAGATTTAGACTCTAAACCAGTGAGAACTTATTTTTCAATGGAATCTATTAAAGGATCAGTTCCAGCATTTTATTGCATGACACTGTCCATTGGAAACAGTGAAAATGCCTTATTGACGTTGCTTCTATTGTTTTACAGCATTTCTACTTGCTGTGCTTTGTGTTTCACATTGGCCGGGAGTTTCCAGTCCCGCCGTGGTGGGACAGGCCACGGGGAGATTTAACAGCCCTGCAGGATGTCTGTTGACTTTTGGAGGAACAGGACAATCTTGGTGGTGGCAACTGGGGCCAGAAAATCCAGCCAGATTGTCTTTTTAATGCAACAACCATGTGGCTTTATTCTTGGCCTGTTCCCCGCCTGCCCCCTATCCCCCGGCATTAACTTGTTTAGTGATTAGTCATTTTCTAATTTCCAAACCAAACATACACACAAATTGAATTTGTTGTAATGTGCACTGAATGAATGTGAGTGGATAATTAGAGGAAAAGTAACCTTGGATAATGAATGTGATAAAGATGTCTTTTATTGCTGAAAATACAACAGAGTCTAGAATATTTATAGATTATTACTGGAAAAGTGTTTCAAAAAATATTTCCAGCTTAGTAGGATTTTTTAACTATCTTAAAAGGAAATTAAGTTTGCACGTGCCAAACGATTATTTAAGATAAGGTTAAGGAAGTTAGTTCTTAATACCTACACAGTGCACTTTTTGTTTCGATAAGAAGGTAACAGTCCGATATCGATGCATTCATTGTCCCACATTCTCTGCAGCTGAAAGATTGTATGCATGTTACACTTGCAGCGATGCAGTGCTGATTAAATCTAAAACTTGGTTTTCTGTTGCAACATTACCTGCCCTTCTGGGGAGTTTAGGGAAACATCTTTTTTCTTTTTTACTCGGAATTAGAAACATAGAAACATAGAAACTAGAAGCAGGAGTAGGCCATTCGGCCCTTCGAGCCTGCTGCGCTATTCATTTTGATCATGGTGGATCATCAAATTCAATATCCTCCTCCTTTGATCCCTTTAGCCGTAAGAGCTATATCTAATTTCTTCTTGAAATCAAACAATGTTTTGGCCTCAACTATATTCTGTGGTAGTGAATTCCACACATTCCCCCCCCCCCTCCCCCACCCCCCCTCCACTCTGGGTGAAGAAATGTCTCCTCACCTCAGTTCTAAAAGGTTTACCCCTTATCCACAAACTATGACCCCTAGTTCCGGACTCCCCCACCATCGGGAACATTTTTTCTGAATTTACCCTGCCTAATTCTGTTAGAATTTTATAAGTTTCTATGAGTTCTCCTCTCGCTCTTCTGAACTCCAGTGAATATAATCCTAACTGATTTAGTCTCTCCTCATATGACAGACCTCTCATCCCAGGAATCAGCCTAGTAAACCTTCGCTGCACTCCCTCTATAGCAAGGACATCCTTCCTCAGATAAAGACACCAAAACTGCACACAATTGACCCTCACCATCCACTGCCAATGGGCAGAAAGGAGCCAGAGTGACCGGGCTGCCTGCCCGCACTTGCCAGTGTGAGACACAGGCCACTCGAAGCCCGGACCTCACTTCCAGGCTGTTGGTGAGCTGCAGCTTGTGAGGCTCAGGAGGGCAAGAGATTGGCCAGCTCCCAAGCAACTCCGGTCGATTTGGTGAAACGAGGTGGGTTCCCGATTCCCAGGTGGGAGTAGGGTGGCAGCAGACTGCGGCTCTTTTTTCAGGATACAAAAGCAATACAGATGACACAGTGGCACAGTGGTTAGCACTGCTGCCTCACAGCACCAGGGACCTGGGTTTGATTCCCAGCTTGGGGCACTGTCTGTGTGGAGTTTGCATATTCTCCCCGTGTCTGTGTGGGTTTTCTCCTACAGTCTGAGAGACATCCTGATTAGGTGCATTGGCCATGCTAAATTCTCCCTCAGTGTACCCGAACAATACCTCTGCTTCTTCTGCCCAGGAAAACAAAATAGAATTTTTTGGGAGCCGTCTGCAGCAGTCCCTTAAGAGTTGTTGATTATGTTGCATAATGTCCTCTGTAACTGGATGCAGTGTGGACCTAAAAATGGCAATTGACTCCCACAGCCAGCAAGAGCACTGACTTATATTTTTATGCATTCTGCCCCGGTTTCAGGTGAGCAGGATACTTGCATATTTGTAGGCTCATCTGGAAGCTCCATCAGGATGATCTTCTGCGTCCATCTTCCATGCACACCTCGCAGAGCGATTTACAATTGTTGCCCATCTCTTTTTCGAGTGACTAAAGGATCACAAGCAGTTGACAATCACCCCCATTCTTCCATCACAAGGATTTTCAGAGCTATTAGCTAGAGTTGTTCCTCTACTTTGTTCCTTACACCCATATTAGGTTGTGAGCAAAAATTGGAATGAAATAATGCATAAAATATTAGAAACACCCCATCGGTCAGGCAGCAGTTGTGGGGCGAGTTAAACTTTCAGATCAATGACCTTTCATCAGAACTCAACTCCCAATGTATTTTGTTCTGGTATTAAAGATAAGACTGTTATTACTTTTAGTTATCAGCATCGGCACATTTTGTTTTGTGTTATTTTAACCAAACAAAATGTACAATGTTGAGATCTATCATCCAACCAACACATTAATAGGAATTTCATTCAGCATTCTCATTCTGATTCCTAAAATTGTAACTGCAGGATTTTACGTTTGTGGAATCTACCTCGACCTTGCTCATTGACTATTTACTCATTAATATCATTTAGTATCAGTCTGAAAGAAGATGAACGAGATTTTCCAGCCCCAACACCAATGGGCATCATCTCAGGCGAGATGGGAAAATTTGGGGGCCATTAAAAGTCAACGGCTCCAAATTTTCCAGTCCCACCGGCAACGGTGCCCGCCACTGCCAGGGGTCAGAAAATCCCATCCAACATTTTGGGCGCAATCTTACCAGCTGTTCACATCATGTTCCTACTGCAGCGAGGTCGGAGAATTTGGCACCCAGAAATCTCCATTCACTGCAGTGGGATGGGAAACTCCCGCTGGCATGAATGGTCGGAAGATTCTGGCCTTTTTGTCTTCCTCCCATGACTGATTCATACCTTTATTTCAGCAGCTACTATGCTGGATTTTCTAAGCTGTTTCACCAGGCTTTTATTGTGCCTCCGGGAAGAGTCTGATGGATCAGTTTGGATAAAGGTCAACCTTGGTCGGGAAATCCCATTCATCTTTGTAAAGATGGCGCATCCCTCTGCACTTTACTTATCCCAGCAATTTCCGAGCGGGCAGACATGGGGTTGTGTTGTCTCCGGAGTTCCTCATCCCAGATAGAAGCTGGTGCAAATCTGGATATCTGTGGCCCAATTACATGAGGCACACTAGCTCTCAGAGGGGCAGAGATGAACCCACTGGGCAACTGGCTCCAAGAGACAACCTGAGTCCCCTAAATACATAGGATATCCAGAGGCTATGGGCCACCATTTGCTAATTAAGTTCAGGCAAGTGCCCAATTATTCCTCCTCCCTACCTCCTAGATGGAAGCCAGACAATTGAACTTCCTACAGCATGGGAAAGGCCATTGTGGTGTTAGTGCTAATTTTACAGAAATGATTATCCTCTTACTCACCACCGCAACCGTGGCACGGTCAGTGCTACATTACACCAACAGTGAATAGCCAAGCAATTAGTGAGATTGCAACTTGCGCATTTTGAAACTTTTGCATATGATTTTCTCTTCCTTTTTCTCTATGAATATTTGCACAAAAGCTTCAGCTTGGTCTTCCAAAATGTATTTAAGTTACATAAATAAAGCAGACTAGTGCAATGCAAAATAAAATCACATGGTTTGTGCACTCGCAATTATAGGTGGCAAAGCTCTTCGTCACCTTTCTGAAAGGTTTTATTTTTTAGCCTGTGCTGTTACAGAATGTTCTGCCGCTGTAATTCTCAGGTTCAGCGTTACTGAGACCCAGCAGGGCTGGGCGACTTTATATTACATTATTAATCATGTATTTTTGTACATGGGTCACACACTGGCAGTGAATTTACCTGAGACATCAGTGCCAATTATTGTCTATTGCTTTTGAACTCTTGTCCAATAGGTGCTTCCAAACGGTGAGGATGATATTAAGGTAACTACTGAAGAAACGTTGCATGTTCATGTGCAGTCCATAGTTTGACATTCATCCATCACTTCCTTCGTCAGAGCCTTTCAATAATTTAAACATGTTGATCCTCTGAATTAACAAAATATCTTTGGAAGTAGTACACATTTCTCCCACTGTGCAGAAATAGGTTTTCGGTCATTTTTATCAGTATTTTAGTTTTATTCTTTTAAATTTTGGCATAAACCATTGTCTACTGTCACTACAGTATTGATTCCATTACACATTCTGAGATTGTAGTCAGTCGCTTCAAAAAAAATCATGCCAAATGACCCGATTTGATATATATTATGTGGTAAAACTGCAGTTCAGTTTAGTTCAGCTATTCATTCATATATGCATGACACAGCTTTAGTTTCAGCAGCTTGGTAATATTTACGAGGCTTTAATACAGAACAAGTATTCTTTGAAGTCATTTGTGATACAATATACAGTCCAGGGTGATTGAACAAGACTGTACTCAATCTGATTTCTGTTTTAAATTGTGACTTTATGTACATATTAATGCTGGGTACCTCTGAGTGAATTTGAGGTAGAACCACTCTCAGACTTTAGGCGAGACTGACAGAAGCAGCAGCAGAAGAGTTTAAGCCAAACCCCCGTATTTATGCCAAGAGTCAAAATGCTACACCACTGAATCTCAACCACAGCTCTTTGTATGATGCAAAGAGGGGAGGCGATGGCCTAGTGGTATTATCGCTAGACTATTAATCCAGGAACTCAGCTAATGTTCTGGGGACCCAGGTTCGAATCCTGTGATGGCTGATGGTGGAATTTGAATTCAATAAAAGATATTTGGAATTAAGAATCTGCTGATGATCATGAAACCATTGTGGGAAAAACCCACTAATGCCGTTTAGGGAAGGAAATCTGCTGTCCTTGCCTGGCCTACATGTGACTTCAGAGCCACAGCAATGTGGTTGACTCGCAACTGCCCCCTATGGACAACTAAGGATGGGCATTAAACGCCGGCCAGCCAGTGACACCCAGGCCCCACAGATGAATAAAAAATAAGCAACAATGGTGAAGCTTCACATGTAACTTCTGTCTGCTAAAGCTTCTCCATGGTTAGGTGGGTTGGCCATGCTAAATTGTCCCTTAGTGTCAGGGGGACTGCATGAGGTTATGGGGATAGGGCCTGGGTGGGATTGAGGTCGATGCAGACTCGATGGGTCGATTGGCCTCCTTCTGCACTGTAGGATTCTATGATTCCCCCATTACTTGGAACTTGAGTGGAGAATTTCAGATACAGTACTTAGTGGCCAACACAAGATTGCCAGAATATGTACTTGGGAATGAGAAATCTGCTACTTGTTTGATGATTTCCAGTTTTGTTTTGTGTGCTGCCAACAGCACTGGTGTTAAATCTGTGAGATGTCTTTTTTTATTTCCAGTTGCCTCCAGTTGAATTCTGTTATGCCACTTGTTCTACACAGCAGAATTTTTTACCAGGGCTCTGCCTCATAGTTCACTGAATGGTGCCCAGTATAGCGCAGGGGGTGATCTTGTGAAGAAAGAGTTCCAATGCCTTGCTAGATGAATGGATCGTGCAATTGATCCACACTCCTTATCTGATCAAGCACCAAGCTGGAAACTCCTCAAAATTTCCCCTGATACGTCCACACACACTGTAGACGAGTTTATATTGATCTGTGCAAGGAACTGCCTTTGTGTCTTTTTTAACCTTCCAGGTCAAATATAACTTTTAAGAATGTATCTATGAATTATCCTGTTTACTTAACTTGTTTTGTAAGGAAAAAAAAACTTGCATTCTACAATGTTTGTTATTCTGCTAAATTACTTAAGAATGTTTCATTTTGATGTCCTGTTTGATATTTCATTGCTGATAAGGAAGAGAATTATTGGAGTGTTGTATTAAAGTATTGAATGAAAATGTATTTTCTCGCTTATTTCATATTAATTACATTAATATTATATATTTTTTAAATGGTTTAATCCTAGTGTATGTGAAGGTAGGTTATGCTTCAGTTATACTGGACACTGGTGAGACCCCATCTGGAGTATTGTGTACAGTATTGGTCTCCTCAGTTATGTGTCAGGTAACAGTGGTAATTTTAATTAATCTTTATTTTTATTTTTGGATACTAGAAATAAGGGGGGGAATGTGTTTTGCAGCGGCGGCAGTGGCCTGCCATTGGCTGGCAGTGGAATCTTCTGGTCCCACTGTTTTCCATAGATTTTTCCATTGCATGGAACTTTCACCACCAGGAAACATAAGAACTAGGAGCAGGAGTAGGCCATCTGGCCCCTCGAGCCTGCTCCGCCATTCAATAAGATCATGGCTGATCTTTTTGTGGACTCAGCTCCACTTACCCGCCCGCTCACCATAACCCTTAATTCCTTTACTGTTCAAAAATTTATCTATCCTTGCCTTAAAAACATTCAATGAGGTAGCCTCAACTGCTTCACTGGGCAGGGAATTCCACAGATTCACAACCCTTTGTGTGAAGAAGTTTCTCCTCAACTCAGTCCTAAATCTGCTTCCCCTTATTTTGAGGCTGTGCCCCCTAATTCTAGTTTCACCCGCCAGTGGAAACAACTTCCCTGCTTCTATCTTATCTATTCCCTTCATAATCTTATATGTTTCTATAAGATCTCCCCTCATTCTTTTGAATTCCAATGAGTAAAGCCCCAGTCTACTCAGTCTCTCCTCATAAGCCAACCCTCTCAACTCCGGAATCAACCGAGTGAATCTCCTCTGGGACCTTCCTGTTCAGCAGTCACATCAGCTGGGATTGCAATATAAGGAAGGATGTAAGTGCATTAGAAGCAGTTTAGAGAAGTTTTCCTGGCCTACCAGGAATCTTCCTTCGCTGCTGCACCAACGCTGCAAGATTTCGAGCGGAGGGCGGTTTCAGTTCAGGGATTTGGGAATTTCTACATTCTCTACAGATGCTGTCAGAACTGCTGAGTGTTTTCATTTTTATAAAATTTATCATTTTATAAATTGGAGGAGTCCACCACCAATTTGAGAGATTGGATGGTACAGGGTTTGCCCTCTCTGTGACCTCTTGGTGCATCTCCCTGCTGTGTTGTGGGCCCCAAGGTACTGCAACCTTAGTTCAGACGTTTTTGCAGCTTTTATGTGGATAACTCCACCAAACCTTGAGCTTCCCTCTGAGGATGAAGCAACATTCCCTGAGAAATTCAGCAACTCACCACAACATCTCCCAAAAAAGTCTCCAGAGCACTTTCAGACACCCTGCAGTAGCAGAAGTTCTTCAAAATGATCTCAGTGATGAGGGGGGGAGGGACGTGGGGCGACACGGTGGCACAATGATTAGCCCTGCTGCTTCACAGCACCAGGGACCCGGGTTCGATTCCCAGCTTGGGTCACTGTCTGTGTGGAGTTTGTATGTTCTCTCCCTGTCTGCGTGAGTTTCCTCCAGATGCTCTGGTTACCTCCCACAGTCTGAAAGACGTGCTGGTTAGGTGCATTGACCCGAACAGGTGCCGAAGTGTGCTGAATTTCACAGTAACTTCATTGCAGTGTTAATGTAAGCCTTACTTGTGACTAATAAATAAACTTTTACTTGCAAATTAAGTGCCTAGCTCTTAACATGCCATTAGTGCTGGGCCCTTCTCACAAGCTGAATACTCGACCTTTAGTTGGGGTATGTAGAATTAGTCGAATGGACCTACTTGGCTTAACATTTGGAGAATGAGCATCCCACCAGCTGTTGGCACTGAGTAACATCATGGTAAGTATAGTTTAATCACTTTCAGTGCTTGCAGGGGATGCCTCCGTGTGAGTGTCCTTCTCAAGATGGTGCACCATGTGGGCCATGGTGGCTGGTGGCACAGCGAGAATGCTGGGATGGGGAATCAGCCACCTCCATTCACGCTATGGTTATGAATTTCCTGTCCTGATCTGGGGAAAAAAACTAACAGCAAAACTACATTGAAACTGGTCCTAGTATTCAGTATGTGTTTATTGAGAGCATGGACTGGGGTTCCCTCGGGGTTTCAGGACTCCAATGTCAGGATCAAATAAGAGTCTCAAGTAGCAAGATTGGTGGTTCAATCTTCTGGGAAGGGTGCAGGCACCCAACGCTGTCGTTCCAATTAGACTCAACAAGAACATCGCCCGCCCCCTCCTTCCCTCCCTTGGCCTTCCATAGAGGGAGGCTTCCTCCAATAAGCTGACAACTGCTGCAGGCTACCAGTCTACCAGTGAGAAAGTTCAGATGATGTTGCAGAATTGATTTTTGATTTGATTTGATTTATTATTGTCACATGTGTTAGTATACAATGAAAAGTATTGTTTCTTACGCGTTCTATACACAAAGCATACCATGTGTAGAGAAGGAAAGGAGAGAGTGCAGAATATAATGTTACAGTCACAGCTAGGATGTAGAGAAAGATCAATTTAATGCAAGGTAGGTCTGTTCAAAAGTCTGACAGCAGCAGGGAAGAAGCTGTTCTTGAGTCGGTCGGTACGTGTCCTCAGACTTTTGTATCTTTTTCCTGACGAAAGAAGCTGGAATAGAGAATGTCTGGGGTGCATGGGGTCCTTGATTATGCTGGCTGCTTTTCCGAGGCAGTGGGAAGTGTAGACAGAGTCAATGGATGGGAGGCTGGTTTGCGTGATGGACTGGCTCCTGCTCTGCCCAAAACCACAAGAACCCACATCCCTTTGTCGTTTCTTGTGGTTTGGGGCAGAGCAGGAGCCATACCAAGCTGTGATACAACCAGAAAGAATGCTTTCCAAGGTGCATCTGTAAAAATTAGTGAGAGTCATAGCGGACATGCCAAATTTCCTTAGTCTTCTGAGAAAGTAGAGGCGTTGGTGGGCTTTCTTAACTATAGCGTCAACATGGAAGGCCCAGGACAGGTTGTTGGTGATCTAGACATCTAAAAGCCTGCAACTCTTGAACATTTCTACTTCATCCCCATTGATGTAGACAGGGGCATGTTCTCCTCTACGCTTCCTGAAGTCGATGACTATCTCCTTTGTTTTATTGACATTGAGGGAGAGATTATTGTCACCACACCAGTTCACCAGATTCTCTATCTCTTTCCTGTATTCCATCTTGTCATTGTTTGAGATCCAACCGACTACGATGGTGTCGTCAGCAAATTTAAAAATCGAGTTGGAAGGGAATTTGGCCACACAGTCATAGATGTATAAGGAATATAGTATGGGGCTGAGGACACAGCCTTGTGGGGCACCAGTGCTGAGGATGATTATGGAGGAGATGTTGTTGCCTATCCTTACTGATTGTGGTCTGCAGGTTAGGAAGTTCAGGATCCAGTCGCAAAGGGAGGAACCGAGCCCCAGACCACGGAGTTTGGAGGTGAGCTTCTTAAGAATAATGCTGTTGAAGGCTGAACTGTAGTCAATAAATAGGAGTTTGACATAGATGTTTTTGTAATCTAGGTGTTCCAGGGTTGAGTGCAGGGCCATGGAGATAGCATCTGCTGTGGACCTGTTGCGGTGGTTGGTGAACTGTAGTGGATCTAGGCAATCTGGAAGGCCGGAATTGATTTGTGCCATGACTAATCTTTTGAAGCACTTCATAATGATGGATGTCAGAGCCACCGGACAATAGTCACTAAGGCACGCTGCCTGGCTTTACTTTGGTACCGGGATGATGATCACCTTCTTGAAGCAGATAAAGACCTGATATAAAGAGAGGTTAAATATGTCACAAATAACCCCGCCAGCTGCTCCGTGCAGAAAGCCCTGGATAACAACCGCAAAAGTAGATAATGGCGATGGCAGTAGGCCAGTGACGCATGTCTGGGTCCCCTATCTGGGCCAGTCGCTTTCCGTGGGTTGACCTTCGAGAAGGCTGCTCTGACATTTGCAATGGTGACCTCGGATATAGGTTCGTCCAAGGCCTTTGGGTTGGAGGGCATGCTCTCGCTGACCCCTGGCTCAAAATGGGCTTAGAATGCATTGAGCTCATCGGGGAGGGGTGCATTGGTGCTAGCAACTGCCCCTAATTGCCCCTAATTGAAGCATTAACACCCTAATTGGCTACTACCTGTTACCTGCCTGAGCCTGGGAAGATTTCCCCAGCAATGGGAATGTGTCCAGGAGCCAGCCTGATGCCCTCCTCCCTATTTCCCAGGTACCCTGCCTGCACTCCCCTCTCTACAAGGCCGGGGAAAATAGAGTTTGGACGGTGTGAGAATTTGCGCATTGTACCAAAGACTGATCCATTCTTCAAAATGCATTTTTTGTAACTGGTAATTCTATTAAACTGAAAGAATAATGTTCCATTTTATAAATGAACGTATCACTCATGTCCATGTGGGAACTACAAGATGTATAATTGAAATCACTTGAAGGAAATCTTCAGTATGAACTGCTGCAAATAAATTATCCTCGTGGAGTTATACATACACATTGCACAGCGTCTCTGATATTCATGCAGAACATTCTGTTACCAACTGGCAGGAGGGATTTAGGATTTGCTTACAGTGAAATACTGAATACAGACTAGATATGGAAATTATGGAAATGTGGTGGTGAGAGTGAAGAGTGATGTTAAGGAAATAAAGAAATGGAGGAAATAAATGCTCTCACCTGCTGCTGTCACTGGCCTACTGCCATCGCCATTATCTACTTTTGCGGTTGTTATCCAGGGCTTTCTCAAATTACTGGTCTGTTGTTCATAATGTGTCAGTTCTCTATATCTGAGTTTCTGCTGCACCAGTATTGACAGAAATAGGTGAAGGAAGGAACTGAAGGGAATTTTCCAGGTGGCAGTGGACAGCTAATGTAACCAGATAGCGAATTGGTACAGTCATAGAGGTTTACAGCATGGAAACAGGCCTTTCGCCCAACTTGTCCATGCCACCTTTTTTGTTAACGACTAAGCTAGTCCCAGTTGCCTGCGTTTGGCCCTCTATACCCATCCTACCAATGTAACTGTCTAAATGCTCTTTAAAAGACAAAATTGTATCCGCCTCTACTACTACCTCTGGCAGCTTGTTCCAGACACTCACCATCCTGTGTGTGAAAAAATTGCCCCTCTGGACCTTTTTGTATCTCTCCCCTCTTACCTTAAACCTATGCTCTCTAGTTTTAGACTCCCCTACCATTGGGAAAAGATGTTGACTATCTAGCTGATCTATGCTCCTCATTATTTTATGAACCTCTATAAGAGGGACCCATGAATGAAACATAGAAAAACTAGAAGCAGGAGTAGGCCATTCGGCCCTTTTAAGTCTGCTCCGCCATTCATTTTGATCATGGCTGATCATCAAATTCAATACCCTGATTCCTCCCTTCCTCCCATATCCCCTGATCCCTTTAGCCCCTCGTGCTATATCTAATTTCTTCTTGAAATCAATCAACGTTTTGGCCTCAATTAGTTTCCATCATAATGAATTCCACACATTTACCACTCTCTGGGTGAAGAAATTTCTCCTCATCTCAGTTTTAAAAGGTTTACCCCTTATCCTCAAACTATGACCCCTAGTTCTGGACTCCACCCACCATTGGGAACATTCTTTCTGAATCTACCCTGTCAAACCCTGTTAGAATTTATAAGTTTCTATGAGATTCCCCTCTCACTCTTCTAAACTCCAATGAATATAATCCTAACCGACTTAGTCTTTCCTCATATGACAGACTTGCCATCCCAGGAATCAGCCTGGTAAACCTTCGCTGTACTCCCTCTCGAGCAAGGACATCCTTCCTCAAATAAGGACATCAAAACTGCATACAATACTGGCTGAGGTTGAAAGAAGGGCTTGTGAGGTGAATTCCAAACATTTGATTCATGTGGAAGATTTGCAATGACACTGAACATTGCGCATTGTGAAGAAAAATGTCATTCCATTTAAATGGTGAGGATGTTTGATGGGAGAATGGGGTGGGGTCCCAATGGTTGCTTATTATATATTAATTGTGTTCAAATATAGAGAGGTGGTGACCATTCATTTGAGCCCCCTATAAATAGACAGCCTTGGGTTCGGAGGTGTATGCTTGTGATGTGTAAATCTGTAAGTAAATATAAAAGTATGTAAAGATTGGCTCCAGTTCTATCCTCCACCACTGACTCGCCACAATGGAACAATACTCATACTTTACCTTAGCTGCTCATGTGAGATCATTAAATCTTTGGCAGCATTGTTCCACTGACATGGGAGTGACAGGTAGCATTCTGAGACACTGCTACCTCCCTCCATATAACACCAATGATTGGTTTTCCTGGCATCTTCGTGATCCCAGCAGGTGCCCTCTACTCTGGCATACCTAATCTAAGAGTGTTAGGACCAATCTGCATCTTTAACTTTGAGTTATATTTGTATTTGTGGGTTGGAAAGGATGGAACATGGTTCTAGTTTCATTTAGAGATTTTTTTTGTGAGCTTGGTGCCAGGAAGTCTGGAGGTACTTTTGTAAACATGAATTTTTAGTGGGGTTTTATAACACTTGAAGTGAAGAGATGGGTTACAAAGGGATTAGTAGTTTAGTAAATTTAGGAAAAATTATAAAGTAGGAAGAAACTGCTGTTGCCGAGTGACAGGGGTCCAGGGATACACAAGCACACAGGGAAAGACAGAAGGATAGTTCAGTCAGTATGCATATGTCAGAGAGTGAAGGCAGAAGTTCTAAACTCTCTGATAAGAAATCCTTCAAGAATTCTGGGGACCTTATGTTTGCTTAGAAGTTGAAGTAATTGAGAGTTCAGATTGTATTCTTTTGCGTGTCTCAGGGAGAGATACCAATTGGGGAAAGCCATCTAGTGAATGTATAGAGGTCAGATGGAAGAAAACCATTTACAACTGAGTCAGCCCAAGTAAGAAGCCTTGGTGTTGCAATAGAGGTAAATCTTCCCTGGGATTTTGTATCTGTGAGGGTATCACTGGTAAGATAGGAACAGCGTGAGTGTGAATCATTTTTTCTGGAGATTCGATTGGAATTTTTCCAACCTTTTTGTCCAGTGTAATATGGATAATTTTTCTTGTTTAATAAGCATTTTACTCTTTGTGTTAAAAGTACACTGGCAGACTCTTGTGAATATGTTCAATAACTGACCTCCACAATTTCTAGGGGAAAAAAAACAAAATTAGGACTTATCAAGCCAGCTTTCACTCTGGAATCTTGACTTGTCTTGTATTATCATCAGTTGGGATCATAGCAAGAATTTTGTCGGTCAACATCTGAGAAATTCTCAGCTCGCCTTCTGCCATCATGTGCCAGAGACCATCCTTGTGTGTCACTGAATTGTATATCCTGCAGCAACAAGAATCCAATCCAGCCATTCAGTCACACCCCCAGCAACAAGTACTTCCAGCTTGTCATTCAATATTTAGTTGAACGGACTACTCTGCTAGGTTCAGTGCCAAATTGACCAGTGGCTGAAGCCTTTCTCTACTGTCATTACTGCATCACACATTGTAATATGGATTGGAAGGACCATTTTCTTTAATCATTTTCAGTTCATCTAACTAAAAGTGATATTTGCCACAGGAGAAGCATATTGAGAAATATGATTAGAATACAACTCCTGTCATTTCAATTCTCATCATTAACTGAAGTTGCAAGTTACTAACAAATGATCATTGTGTTTCAGAATTTCATAATTAACTTTAGGATATTCCCTGAATTCAATCAGCTTCATTTTTATACATGATTACATCCCTGCTGTTAATGGAGGCATAATGAGAGCGAGAAATAAAAGTTCAACAGTGAATATTTTCAATATCATCAGAAATGATACAAGCAATTCTCATTAAACAGCTGAATATCCACCTTCCCATACTGGCCTCCATAGCAATGTGGGAAAGAACAAAGGAGGGAATTATCCCATCTCGCCTGACATGGGAATCATAGAGGGCGGGGGTGCAGACCATACAAAAGGTGGGATTTTCCAGTTTAGGGGCGAATGCGGTGGGAAAATCCCGCCCAAAGTGACAGGAGGAGGTCATTCAGCCCCACAAGCCTGCATCACCAATCAAAACGATAATCACATGTATCTCAAACCCCATCTATCCAGCATAGTTTTGTAACCCTTAAAAGTCTTGTTAATTGATATTGCAATGGTTTCCATAAGGCCATGAGGAATAGGGACAGGAGTAGGCCGTTCAGCTCCTCAAGGCTGCTCTGCCATTCAATAGGATCATGGCTGATCCAACATTCCTCATGCCCACTTTCCTGCTCTTTTCCTATAACCCTTGATTCCCTTACTGATCAAAAATCCATCTATCTCAGCCTTTAATATACACAAGGGCTGGAATTTTCCAGCCTTTCAAGCCCCTGGAAGCAAGAGCGGAGAATTTGGCACTCAGCCATATCTCCGTTCATTGCACCAGAGAACCCTACCACGTGAAAGATGATAAAAGGACTCTGCCTTTACAGCTCTCTGTAGCAAGGAGTTCCAAAGACTCACAACCCTCTGAGAAAAGAAATTCCTCCTCAACTCAGTTTTAAATTGGCACCCCTTTATTCTGAGACTATTTCCTCTGGTCCTGGACTCTCCCATGAGGGGAATTGTCCTCTCAACATTTACCCTGTTAACCCTCTTAAGAATTCTATATGTTTCAATGAGATCACCTCTTATTCTTCTAAATTCCAATGAGTAGAGTCCCAACCTGTTTAACCTTTCCTCATAAGACATACCAGGAATCATCCTAATGAACCTTCTCTGAATTGCCTCCAATGAAATAATATCTTTCATTAAATAAGGGGACTAAAACGCTTAAAGTATTCCAGATGTGGTCTCACCAGTATCTCGTACATTTGCAGCAAAGCTTCCCTACTCTTCCAACCCCCTTGAATTAATGGCCAATATTCCATTAGCCATCCTGATTACTGCTGTACTTGTGTGCTAGCTTTCAGTGTTTCGTGCAAAGTACCATGAAGTCCCCTTTATGCAGTTTTTTTTCCATTTCTTCTTAAGTATGATATCCCTCTCTTCAAAATCTGCCATCATCATGCACTTGATGCCTTGGTTCTTCCACCCACCATATTTCCAATCCCCTTTCTCTCTTCAAAGTCCTTAAATGAATTGTCCCCTCCAAAGTTCTTACCCATCTTTCTTGCAACTCATTGTTTGAACCTCACCTTGGTTTGGTGACTCTTCCAGCCTGACAATGGCCCTAATCAAAGACATGAATTACATCCTGTGTCATGTGACAGTGATCAGTGTGCACTAACTCTCTTCATCCTTCTCAATCTCTCTGTAGTCTTTGACATGGTTGGCCATGTCCTCCGACACTTCTCTTCCATTGTCCAACTGAGGGAGGTTTCCCTTGTCTAGTCCTACCCTCAGTTATCCAGTATTAGTTAGGGAATCACCTGAAATGGCTTCTCTTATTGCCCCCTACGAATACCTCAGAATCCTTCAAAGAACATTAGAGTCTTATGTAATCCCTCCCTTTACTATACTTATGAAGGCCATTCCTTCAGCCATCTAGTTCCTAAACTCTGGAATTCCCTCTCTAAGTTTCTGTTTTTCACCTCTCTTCCTCAAAACATACTTCATTCACCAAGCTTTTAGTCACCTGCCCTATATAGATTGTTCTTGTTCTAGATGTCAATGTTTACTTTATTGTACTCTGGTAAAATGTCTTGGATATTTTCCAGTGTTAAAGGTGTTATTTAAATGCAAGTTGCTGCTGAAATTCTCAAGACTTGGGTCCATTGCAAATGATGTACTTTTAATGGATTATTCAAATCATGAAAAAATATGCTCAAAATTTACCGCTACGCCTGTCCCGGAATCGGAGTGGGCATGGCGCACAGAATGAAATTCTCCATTGGCCACAAGCGGGATTTTACAAGCCTTGCCCGAGGGAAGTAGTAAAATACCAGCCATAGTTGCCTGGTGGTACGGACTTGAATATTGCTGAAAAACGCGACATGCTGTCAAAACGTTTTAGTTTGCACTCATCAGGACAAATATTAGAATGTCAAATTTCAAAGGGAACACAAATTCATACTGCATAGGTAAAGGGTGCTGATTGATTGGCAATCGCCTCCCCCACCCCCCTGGGTTTTTGTTGAATTCAAAGAAGAGATGCTAAGACTGGACACGTTCCTTTTGCCTGAAATGGACAGGTGCCTGCATATGAACAGATGTAGCTTCTAGCAAGTGGAAGTGAGCCAGATGCAAGCTTGACTGATAATCTTAATTTGGTTGTTAGTGTCATTTTTGGCACGCTTCAGAATGTTCAGCAAGTGCTGTTCAATTGCGGAATCACATCCAGCCTTCTGAGTTTTGCAAGCATGGGCTGATTGTGTACAGTCAATATTCTGCCCATTGTAATCAGCTGAAGGAACATGCTGTTTGATTTGATCCACCAGTTACTGAGACATATAGCGTATGTAGCTGGCATCACATTAACAATGAAAGTAATATACCACATTAATAATTTGTTTGGTTGGCAGAACATCTTGTAGGCTTGACAGCAGCATCCTGTTCATGGAAAATACCACTTGTGTTGCTATTACATTGTAGCAGCGTGAGACAACTAGCTTCATCTGTCGCTCAATTTTTTAAGATACTTTACCCTTTGAGGTCAATTTGAGGTGGACTGGGCATTTTACAGGTCCAAATATGGCAGCCTTAAGTCCATTTGTGCATATGTGCAATACACGGCAAGCAATGGTCTAATTGGGATAGCATTAGATAGCTTTTAAAAAATGTCTGGGGGGAGGGGTTGTTAGGTTCTCGGACAAGAACCCCA
The DNA here is from genome assembly GCF_964213995.1 of Mustelus asterias. NCBI lineage: Eukaryota > Metazoa > Chordata > Chondrichthyes > Carcharhiniformes > Triakidae > Mustelus > Mustelus asterias. The sequence continues at coordinate 18,223,997 of NC_135804.1, read as the reverse complement.
ACATATATTATGAAACCAGATTTAATCCCAACAATTTTTCTATTTTGGCATAAATGTGAGGATAGAATACTTCACTCCATGAGTAATTCCACTAACAAATTAGGGATCTTTTATCAAAACAAGTTTTATTCAAAACACAATCTAAGCATAACTCTAACAGAATGAAGTAGTTTAACTCATAACAGTTGAAGAATCTTTAAACATAGAATCATAGAATCCCTACAGTCCATAAGGAGGCCATTCGGCCCATTGGGTTTGTACCCATTCTCTGACAGAGCATCTTACGCAGGCCCACCCTTTTGCCCTATCCCCAAGTATTTATCCTGTTAATCCCTCTAATCTACACATCTTTGGACACTCAGGTGAAATTTAGCATGGCCAATCCACCTAACCTGTATATCTGTGGGAGGAAAACGGAGCACTCGGAGGAAACCTAGACAGACACAGGGAGAATGTACAAACTCCACATCGACAGTCACCCAAGGCTGGAATCGAAGCTGGTCTCTGGTGCAGTGAGGCAGCAGTGCTAACCACTGTGCCACCCAATGTGAAAATAAACAACTCTAATTTCTAGTTTATCATTATTTGAATTCCAAATAAGCACATTCTTCTTACAGACCTAAAACCAATTTTAAATATAGTTAGCAATCACAAATATACTTGCTATAAAGAGTGTAGACAGCCTTGGAGTTTTTAGAGAGATATAGTACTTTCAGCAGCCTGCAAAATTTTAACTTCAACCAGAACAGCCAAACTCCAACACCTTTCTACAAAAATCCCATTTCTCTCTTCTACAGATCCAGGACTATACACAAACCACAACATCACACGACCCTGTCAACTACTCTAATCTGAAATCCCAAGGAACTTAAGTAAATAAAATTCCACTAACTCTACTTAGCATAACTACTTGCAAAGTTGAAATGAGTAATTATTCTGCCCTCCCAGCATCTGAGATGTTTTCCTTCCAGACATACTGACTACCTGTGGAACAAAGTTGAACTTTAAAACATTCTCACGAAGCATTAAAAAACACAATGGGTGGGATTTTATGGCCATGCTCGTCCCAAAACCGTAAAATCCTGCCCAAGGACAACAGACCTTCCCATTATTCGCCCCTTGCCCACCCCAATTCCTGTGGCGGACGAGTGGTAAAATTCCAGCCAAAATACATATACATATCATTTGCATCCTTTCACCATCCGGGGCAATAGATCCCCAGCACATTCTCCATGGTAAAATCTGAATCGATCAGAGTTGACTTGCCAACCAATCAGCATCTTTTCTCATGCATGCATAAACCGTTGCTGCCTTTGAAATTTGACATGCTTGTGTCTGTCCTGATGAGTACAGATTGAAAAGCTTTGACAGCATATTTCTTTTTTCGACAATAATGAAGAAAAAAATAAAACAATTAAAAAAGAAAGTAGCATTGCAGACCTATTGATAGCTCAATCCTTAATGTTGTAATTCGTCAGGTCAGATGCTTGTTATTCATGGCCCATCATCTCCAAATTGATTTGTTTGGAATATTTTGAGACCAATTTATTAAAACATAGTAAATCATCATTTATGCAGTCCCTTTGAGAGTGCAAATTTAATTCCACGTTATATTATGAATAATGCTTTTCTGTTTCAAAATAATTGAAGTAAATAATACTGCATCTACTACATCATGAGAAGGGAATAATGCTACATGGATTGTATTTATGATGGGAAAATTTTTTTTTTAAATGTGCTAAAGACCTTGTAGTTTATAAAGAAATAAATGCTTGCATTTATATTTTTATATTATAATTACATTTTAGGGGGAAGTGATGGCCTAGTGGTATTATCGCTAGACTATTAATCCAGCAACTCAGCTAATGTTCTGGGGACCTGGGTTCGAATCCCGACACAGCAGATGGTGAAATTTGATTGTCAGAAAAATCTATCCGGTTCACTAATGTCATTTAGGGAAGGAAATCTGCTGTCCTTACCTGGTCTGGCCTCCAGAGCCACAGCAACATGGTTGACTCTCAACTGCCCTCCAAAGTCAACTAGGGATGGGCAATTAGTGCTGAGCAGCCAGCCCATGTCCCACGAATGAGTATAAAAATCACTTAAAGGGGCATGCCCCAACATACAAAACACAACCCTTAAAGTTTGTGCACTGCCCTTATTTTCTTACTTCTTAATAAGTGCTATGGTGTTGCTCTCTTTCTTCCTCCTGCTGTTTCTGTGCAGATGGCAGTTGGTGATTTAAAAGCTGAAAATCAGAAGGGGAGGGAAGAAGATAGGTTGTAAGGCCATGAGGTCCATGATCATGCATCATGTCAGGAAGCAGAGTAATGATTAGGTGGGCGTTGGGAAGCAGCGTAAGGCAGGAACATGGCGTCATCCTGAATGCTCTCACTAATGCTGATACTATGGACTCCATTGCAGCTGGCTACATGAGGCTGAACATCATCATTCATTGGGTTCAGGGGCTGAAAATTTGGCTCTTGCCAGTTCAACCCAGCCTACACTTCAATTGTGAATAATCTTGTCCTGTGAGAGAGAGAGCAGAATGTTGTTATTGCGTTGCACTGTGCTTAAGTGTCTGACACCGCTGAATATCTGGAGGTATATGGAGGCAGTGGGATGTAGTTGCAATGTTAGCATCACTGGAAGGATGTGAGGGTGAGGTACCTGAATGTTTGGCATTCCCCGGCTGGGGAATCTAGAACTAGGATTCGGATTTTCCAACCCCGTCATGGCGAGGCCCACCACAGAGGATTTGGCAGCCTAGCCGTAAGTTCATCAACTTTTGACAGGACCGGTCCATCGTGCTGCACAATGCCACAAGGTCATGGCTGATCTCTGACCTCAGCTCACATTATACTCCAAATTCCCCGCGAGCCCTAATATCCAAAAACTGTTAATCTACTGAGCATTCACAGCTCTCTGCAGTAAAGAATTCAAAACGGCGGCACGGTTGCACAGTGGTCAACACTGCTACCTCACAGCGCCTGGGACCTGGGATCGAGTCCCGGCTTGGGTCACTGTCTGTGTGGAGTTTGCACGTTCTCCCTGTGTCTGTGTGGGTTTCCTTCAGGTGCTCCAGTTTCCTCCCACAGTCTGAAAGACGTGCTGGTTAGGAGCATTGGCCATGCTAAATTCTCCCTCAGTGTACCCGAACGGGTGCTGGAGTGTGACAACTAGAGGATTTTCACAGTAACTTCACTGCAGCGTTAATGTAAGCCTACTTGTGATTAATAAATAAATAAACTTTAAACAAAACCTTTTGAGTGAAAGAATTCCTCTTCATCCAAGTCCTAAATGGACCACCCTTTATTCTCAAACTGTGCTGGAAAATCCCCCCTTACAATCTTATGGAATTGTGCAGCAAGACTCGGGAGTCAAATGACTTCCTCCTGCTCCTCTCTCTTACCTTCTTGGGCCGGATTCTCTGATCTCGCCCGCAGCTGAGACTCTCTGGTCTCCCTGCAGTGAACGGAGATTTGGCTGAGCGACAAATTCTCCATTCTTGCTGGAAGCAGTAGTGGGCCGTGCAAGACCAGAGGATTCCGGCCAGGCAAAAAAATGCCTCATCTGCTTCTTAGAGGTGGTCACATTGTAAACATGTTCTTGAAGGTTTCTTTGAGAAACCACCATGGGGTGGCACAGTGGTTGGCACTGCTGCCTCACAGCACCCAGGACCCGGATTCAATTCCCGGCTTGGGTGACTGTGTGAAGTTTGCACATTCTCCCCGTGTCTGCGTGGGTTTACTCCGGGTGCTCCGGTTTCCTCCCATAGTCCGAAAGACGTGCTGATCAGGTCGATTGGCCATGCTAAATTGCCCCTTGGTGTCAGGGGGACTAGCTAGGGTAAACCCATGGGGTTATGGGGATAGGGTCTGGGTGGGATTGTGGTCAGTGCAGGCTCGATGGGCTGAATGGTTTCCTTCTGCACTGTAGGATTCTATGATTCTTGTCCATATTTCTGGCAGAAGCACAAGCAAGTGAAACCTTCCCAAGCACATTAAGTGGAAGATTTTCCAATGACTGATGTTTTTGGCACCGGTATTAATTTGAGGTTGATGCTATTTATTTTAAACTGGTAAACACCTGCCTTACACCACTATGGATTCTTCCTCGGTGATGCCATTGTTCCAGGAAGGTGAATGCCCAACAATAAAAGATACAACAACGGAAGTGTGACATTTCTCCTCCTAATGTAATTACTCAAAACCTCTGAGCTCTCAGTTTAAAATTATAACCTGCACAATGTTGCCCAGCCTGCTTTCAGTCCACAAATTACAGTTTCCTGGCCTCAACAAGAGGGTCAGTCTAACCTTATCTCTCAGCAGGTGACAGGCAGGATTGGATTGGCCGCTCTTCTACATGCCCATCCAATTCTAATCTCCATTGATTTCAATGAGAGAGCTGTGTGCAGTTCTGGTCACCCTATTATAGAAAGGATATTATTAAACTAGAAAGAGTGCAGAAAAGATTTACTAGGATGCTACGGGGACTTGATGGTTTGAGTTATAAAGAGAAGCTAGATAGATTGAGACTTTTTTCTCTGGAGCGTAGGAGGTTTAAGGGTGATCTTATAGAGGCCTATAAAATAATGAAGAGCATAGATCAGCTAGATAGTCAACATCTTTTCCCAATGGTAGGGGAGTCTAAAACAAGAGGACATAGGTTTAAGGTGAGAGAGGAGAGATACAAAAAGGTCCAGAGGGGCTATTTTTTCACACAGAGAGTGGTGAATGTCTGGAACAAGCTGCCAGATGTAGTAGTCGAAGCGGGTACAATTTTGTCTTTTAAAAAGCATTTAGACAGTTACATGGGTAAGATAGCCATAGAGAGATATGGGCCAAACGCGGGCAATTGGGATTAGATTAGTGGTTAAAAAAAAGGACGCCATGGACAAGTTGGGCCAAAGGGTCTGTTTCCATGCTGTAAACCTCTCTGACTCTCTGAATAATGACTTCAAAATTCAATCATACCTCAATTCACATACGTGCCCAGAATTCTTTTTTAAAGGAGTTAATTAGTGCAATACTAATGGAATTAATTGGCATCACATTAACTGCTTTCGATGGCCATTTATTCCACACATCCATCATCCTCTGGGAAAAAGAACTTTCTCATTTCTGGGCCTGACGTGAAACCTTATATTTATATTCAGGCCCTTTTGTTCTTATATCTCAATTGAAGTTATATGGAAGGGAAGAAAGGGAGAATTTTCCATTTATATTGTACCTTTCAAGACCTCAGGATGTCTTAAAGACTCACAACCAATGGTATACTTTTGAATTGTAGAAAAGTAAAGAATGTAGAATGTAATGTAGAAAAGAATAATTTACAAGTTTAACCAGTCTGATTTATGATCAAGTGCGTTGGAGACGGATTCCATTCCATTCTCAGTATTAAGCTGACAATCAGCTCTGACTTATTACAGTTTCTGGCTGGAACGCATGGCACCATCACTTCTCCAGAATGTGATGCAGTCTCACATCAAACCCTTAACCAGTGGAAGTCACACCAACCCTGCTGAGCCAAGTAAACTTTTCGCATTAATTGGAATTACAAATTAAACAATTTTGAACCAATCAGTCCAATTTTATCGGAGCCATTCTTTTTGGCTAAACAAATTAAACTAAATTAAATAAACTGAGGGACAAAGCAAGAAGGGCTGCCCTTAAAGGGGAACTGCCTGAAACGAAAAACAAAGCACAAATGAAACTTAAAATATCATAAGGTGATTAAAAGGGTTAATAACACATTCCAGGCCCAAAGAGCACAGAATGACTTATCAGATGGCCTGTGGAAAACTTCAATCAAGTGCCTGGACACCACAAAAAACTATTTTTAAAAATAAAAATATTTTTGGCCATTTATCTTTGTGCCTCATGATGCTGAGGTTAATGTTTTTGATAAATCTCCTTTATAGGCAATACAAATCTTAGAACTTATGCCGTGAGTTCTCATCCCTACCCCATCCCATTTTATATCAGTCGCTCCCCAATTCAATTTTGGAATTGGCAAAAACAGGAATCCAAACTTTAATCATTAAGTCAAATCAAATTGTTCAGTAGTTCCCAGAATTAAAACGTTGACCTATGTCCAGGATACTAATCATTTTCTGTAAGCTGTGTGCTCTAATTTAATGTCTGCACCTAGTTTCACATAGTGTCTTAAAAAGAAGTTATTTATTAATTTTATTAAGTTCAACACACTTTCATCTCTTCAATGTTATTCTTAATAACCCCTGAGTTAGTGAAATTGTCATTATTACATGTTGGTGCCAAGCAACATTTATTTGTTATCTGTTGTGGGTGTCTATAGGGGAAAAAGAGTAAGAAATATATTGTAGATATGGGGCGGAATTCTCTCAAAAAAATTCTAAGGGCCCTATGTTACTATTTTCATTCTAAGTGCTGGGCGGACTTGAATCTGGGATTGTTTCAGATCTGACTTTTAGACCCATTCTCAGGCACTCCCATACACATTCTGCCTGCAAAAATATCAGTGGCTTTGAATTGCGCTACAGAAGCCTGTGGGTGGGGCTTAACGCGCCCAAAACCCTGTAGCTCCTGTATGTGCAGAAAAAAAATATTATAGAATGTTGCTCCCCTGCCACATCCCTCCTGGGCTGAATAATGCCTCCCCCTGGCCCCCACAGACATTGCCCCATCGCCACAACATTACTAACTCCCTTATCCCCCCACCCCCGCCACCCAGACCAATCCCGGGCCCCTCTTTCCCCTTCCCCTCACTGATCTCAGGCAGACTGGCAGTGGACCCCCCTTCCCTCCCACTGATCTCAGGCAGACTGGCAGTGGACACACCGATCTCAAGCAGATGGCCATCGGACGCTAAGCACCTACCTCCTCAATAACTGAAGCGCTCGAATCAGACTTCTATGCAGCATGCCGTTTCGCGCCGATTCTGGATGGGTGAACGCAGGGATAAAGGGGGAAGTGCTGGTAAAGTTGGGCATGCAGCCCATTAAGTCAATTTAAATGTATGCAAATGCACATGCATTTAAATGGCCGTCGCGCCAGTTTTGGGCGCGGTCCTGATTGTGGCCATTTTTGGGCCTTGGTAAAGGAGGAACCGGGGCAGAAACAGGTGCGGATCGCGCTACTCGCCTCACGCCCGACTTTACCAAGTTTTCGTGCCCGCAAATGGGCGCAACGCAATGGCAAAATCCGGCCCTAAGTGTCGAATTAACATGAAAACTGGAGTAACTCAACTATTTTTTCAGCGGCTGTTCAGACTAGAATCTCCCACTCTGTGCATTGCAAAGGCCACCACGATGAATATCATTAAATTTCAGGGGGTGGGGCCTATTTGCATTCAAGAGGCTAAATTCAGCGCACTGAGCGGGCCACTGCACGTGTGCCAATCTGTCAGCGCCGAGATTGGTGCATGCGCAGTGGCCCCGCACTGCCAGCCTCCCGATTGCTGGCCCCTACACGGCTGGCTCTCTGTCCCCCCATGGCCTGATCGCTGGCCCCCCAAACGTTCCCGGACCCGGCCCCAAAGCCCCCCCCCCCCCCCCCCTCTCCAGACCAGCCCCAATCTCCAGCCCCCCCTCACCAATCCACCCCCGACAGTTATCCCCACAGCAGTGCCACCCCCCCCCCCCCCCCACAGTGCTGACCCCCCAGTAGACTGACCGCTTCCCACCCGGCTTACCCCGTCCCCCCCAGCCCGCCTCGATCGCTGGCCTCCCTCCTTCCCCCACTGTAGAGTGGCAGCAGGACCCCCCATCCGCACCGGCCACCCTTAGGCCTTGCCCCATCAGGCCCCCCCCAATGCTGCGCCCTCATATGCCCTGCTCCCTTGGTACAGCTCCATGCCTGATGGGCAGTGCCAAGGTGCTCTCTGGGCATTGGCACTTTGCTCCTTGGGCAGTGCCAGGGGGCACAAGCTGACACTGCCAGGGTGCCACCCTGTCCGACACTCTGGCGGGGGGCGGGGGAGTGCCCAACTGCCCCCCTTCACTCCAGCAGAGTGGGGAGCTAGTGTAATCCCCGCTGGAGTGAAATACTCAGGTGGGGTGGGAGACGCCAGCGGGCCCAGACACTTCCGTCCCGGGCCCACTCATCACATTGAAATTAAATTGAAATGACCATTTAAATGGTCTGTGCATCTTCCCGCTGGTTTCCAGTGCAGAGCAGACGTCGCCAGAAATCCAGGGCTGGGAGATGCAAGCAGAGTGCGAACACTCGCGTGAACCCCACGAATCGGCCGCCGCAGGATTCTCCCGGCCCACTGCGCTAAAAAATGTGTTTAGTTTCAGATGAAATCATATTGGAATCAAAATGTTAACTATGTTTTTCCCTCTGCACATATGCTGCCAGACCTGCAGAGTTTTTCCACCATAATTCAGATTTCCAGTATCCACAGTATTTTGCTTTAAGGAAGATATGGTTGCTTTTCAATAGATCTGCAGGGTACAAGGCACTCTAATCAGTTCCTGCTGAATTTCAGTCAATCAAAAGGCACTGAAGCACCTAATGGCCAATTTAGTGACTGTACCTCACTAAGTCTGACAAGCAATCTTTTCTTAACAACCACTAGTGCCACAATTAAGCCTTATTTGTCACAGGAAACATTTTCACCACTTTGTCTATGAGAAGATGGCACCAGCTGAGAGGAGAGAGTATTCTTTATCGGGTGGCAGGTTTAGCAAAAGATCAGGAGATCACTAAAGGCACACAGATTGCTTCAGATCACACAGTTCATATGCATAGGAAAGTCTTTCATTCTGTTAAAGGCAAAATACTGCAGATGCTGGAATCTGAAACAAAAACAGAACATGCTGGAAAATCTCAGCAAGTCGGACAGCATCTATTGAGAGAGAATAGAGCCAACATTTGGAGTCAAGCTATCCTGACTCGAAACGTTGGCTCTGCTCTCTCTCCACAGATGCAGTCAGACCTGCTGAGATTTTCCTGCATTTTCTGTTTTTTTTCATTCATTCTGTTAATGTGCAGGTTCTTAGAACTTAATCTTGCATCTGAATGTCTTAATTTTGTGTCCATCCACTTCACCAATATGATTTGAAGGAACAGACAAACTAGATGAATAGTGGCTGGGGCATCTGAAGTCATAGAGTCATAGAGGTTTACAGTATGAAAACAGGCCCTTCAGCCCAACTTGTTCATGCCGCCTTTTTCTTCAAACCACTAAGCTAGCCCCAATTGCCCGTGTTTGGTCCATATCCCTCTATACCCCTCTTACCCATGTAACTGTCTAAATGCTTTTTAAAAGACAAAATTGTATCTGCCTCTACTACTACATCTGGCAGCTTGTTCCAGACACTCACCACCCTCTGTGTGAAAAAATTGCCCCTCTGGACCCTTTTGTATCTCTTGCCTCTCACCTTAAACCTATGCCCTCTAGTTTTAAACTCCCCTATCTTTGGGAAAAGATATTGACTATCTAGTTGATCTATGCCCCTCATTATTTTATAGGCCTCTATAAGATCACCCCTAAGTCTCCTACGCTCCAGAGAAAAAAGTCCCAGTCTATCCAGCCTCTCCTTATAACTCAAACCATCAAGTCCCGGTAGCATCCTAGTAAATCTTTTCTGCACTCTTTCTAGTTTAATAATATCCTTTCTATAATAGGGTGACCAGAACTGTGCACAGTATTCCAAGTGTGGCCTTACCAATGTCTTGTACAACTTCAACAAGATGTCCCAACTCAGGTGTTCAGTGTTCTGACCAATGAAACCAAGCATGCCGAATGCCGAGTACAACCCTTGCTATCAAATTCCTTTAGAACCTTATGAAGAACCCAGGTGGGAAAGAGCACAGATGCAGTAAAACTCCCTCTTCCAATCAAAGTCCGGTGGAGTACACCGTCAGCATATAGAAGCAATGATTTAGTTACTTAGAGGGACTGAAAGAGGTAGGTTTGTGCACTGCAGCCTCTACTCAGCTTCTCAAATCAATTGTGTTTGCCAGAGACTGCACAATTTCAACATTCAGCAAGGAATAATTAGAATACAGGAGAACCAGGAGGCACAAGCTCAACCTTTGGAAATGAAAGAGGAAGTAAACTTCATTGAAGCCAGTTTGCAGCCAATTGCGCATCCATCATTGATTGGCAGAACTTTAGCTAATTCCCTAATCCACCATTTTAAGTCTGACTTAATTGACTGGACTTTCACTTAAACCTCTAAATCCTAGGTTATTCAACATAATAGCCATATGAATATCATGCACTCAATTGCTATCAACTGCACTCAACACATGCCATCTTAAGTTGATCTTTCTCAAAAAAGAAATTGGGGGCCAGATTGAAGTAAAAGACAACTATTCTATTTCATAAAGTTAGAACTTTATGAATGAAGCTCAATTGGACTTTTAAACCATAGACCCACAAAATGCCCACAGTGCAGAAAGAAGCCATTTGGCCCTTAGATTCTGCTGTGGAGATGCCGGAGTTGGACTGGGGTAAACACAGTAAGAGTTTTAACAACACCAGGTTAAAGTCCAACAGGTTTATTTGGTAGCAAATGCCATTAGCTTTCGGAGCGCTGTTCCTTCGTCAGATGGAGTGGAAATCTGCTCTCAAACAGGGCACAGAGACACAAAATCAAGTTACAGAATACTGATTAGAATGCGAATCTCTACAGCCAACCAGGTCCCAAAGATACAGACAATGTGAGTGGAGGGAGCATTAAGCACAGGTTAAAGAGATGTGTATTCATAGAAATTTATCATAGAAATCCTACAGTACAGAAAGAGGCCATTCATCCCATCGACCACAATCCCACCCAGGCCCTATCCCTACATATTTTACCCACCAATCCTTCTAACCTACGCATCTCAGGACACTAAGGGGCAATTTTTTAGCATAGCCAATCAACCTAACCTGCACATCTTTGGGCTGTGAGAGGAAACCGGAGCACCCGGAGGAAACCCACGCAGACACGAGGAGAATGTGCAAACTCCACACAGACAGTGACCCAAGCCAAGAATCGAACCCAGGTCCCTGCAGCTGTGAAGCAGCAGTGTTAACCACTGTGCTACCGTGCCGCCCAAATTGTCTCCAGGCAGGACAGCCAGTGAGATTCTGCAAGTCCAGGAGGCAAGCTGTGGGAGTTACTGAGATTCTTGTACAGAGATTCTTGTACTGAGATTCTTGTCCTTAGATTCTGCACCAGCTCTCCGAAAGAGCACCCTACCCAAGCCCTCCCCTTCACACTATTCCTGTAACCCCATGCATTTAGCATGGCCAATCCACCTAATCTGCACATCTTTGGACTGTGGGAGGAAACCGGAGCACCCGGAGGAAACCCACACAGACACAGGGAGAATATACAAGCTCCACACGGACAGTCAGTGGTGTACTAAAGTCATATTAATCGATGGACAATCTCTCTGGCTCTGAAAAATTGATTGTGAAATATTAAAGATCTCCATTATAACAAAAAACTATGGCTGGAATTTTCTGGCCCCACCACCGCAGTTTTCCCATGGCGGATGTGGCAAGCCATTCAAATCTCAGTTGACCTTGGCAAGACCACAAGATCCCACTGGCGAGAGAGGCCAGAAATTCCAGCCTGATGTTTCTAAGCTTCTACCTTAATCCCATGTCAATGTTCTAACCTTCATTCCACTCTTTAAAATGATTAAAAAGCGAAAGATAATCAATGCTTTTTATTTCCTGATTTGCTGTCTGTGAGAATGCTTCAGTATGACTTGCTCTTTGGTCTGCTTGATAACATTACTGTTGCTGGACACAAGAGATTCTTATGACTGGTGTCAGAATCAAATTAATGTGGAGAAAGGTAAAATCTATGCCACCAAACTTGGGCAGTTACCTTTGAAGTCAGAAACATGCACTGTCATTTCACCGCTGTGTCCAGAGTACAAAAACAGTTCTGCTGGAGAGGAAATAAGATTCCTACAAAATGAAATGCAAGTTAAGTGTTTGGCTTCCCTCTGTTTAAAAAAAGCAACTGCACACAGGAAAAAAAGGACAAAAGTCTCCAAGGAAATTAACAGAAATACAACTCCAATTCTGGGACTAATAATAATAAAAAATGTACAAGTTTAAGCAAGAAAAGGCCTGAAGATCCATAAATAATGTGATGTTGTGAAATACTAATTGGTTATTTCTCTACATTACTCTGTTGAAATTTAAATGGTTTACCAAGGGCAACCCTTTCTGCAGTGAAGTGTATCCCCAGTTTCTTCCATTATTTTACCTAGAATCTGTATTACACAGAAACATAAAAGATAGGAGCAGGAGGAGACCATTTGGCCCTTTGAGCCTGCTCCGCCATTCATTACGATCATGGCTGATCATCCAACTCAATAGCCTAATCCTGCTTTTTCCCATAACATTTGATCCCATTCGCCCCAAGTGCTCTTGAATACATTCACATATTCATTCACATTGGATTATCTTTGAGTGGTTTTTAATCACCATCTGCTGTCAGTATTATAATCCTTTTCTCTGATAGTCTGTGAGCATAAAAAAAAGACAAGTTTTTTTTATTTATTCATTCATGGGACATGGGCATCGTTGGCTGGGCCACCATTTATTGCCCATCCCTGAAGGCATTTAAGAGTCAACCACATTGCTGTGGGTCTGGAGTCACATGTAGGCCAGACCAGATAAAGACACAGATTTCCCTCCCTAAAAGATGTTAGTGAACCAGGTAGGTTTTTTTTTAATGACAATCGACAATTGTTTCATGGTCATCATTAGACTTTCAATTCCAGATATTTATGGAATTCAAATTTCACCATCTGCCAGGGTGGGATTCGAGTCCAGGTGCCCAGAGCAATACCCTGGGTCTCTGGATTACTAGTCCAGTGACAATACCACTACACCACCGCCTCCCCTGTAAAGATAGAAATATAGAAACTAGAAGCAGGAGTAGGCCATTCGGCCCTTCGAGCTTGGTCTGCCATTCATCTTGGTCATGGCTGATCATCGAATCCAATATCCTGATTTCCCCTTCCTCCCATATCCCTTGGTCCCTTTAGCCCTAAGACCTATATCTAATTTCTTCTTGAAATAGACAACGTTTTAGCCTCAACTACTTTCTGTGTTAGTGAATTCCACAGATTCATGACTCTCTGGATGAAGAAATTCTCCTCACCTCAGTTATCATAGAAACCCTACAGTACAGAAAGAGGCCATTCGGCCCATCGAGTCTGCACCGACCACAATCCCACCCAGGCTCTACCCCCCTATCCCTCCATATTTTACCCACCAATCCCTCTAATCTATGCATCCCAGGACACTAAGGGGCAATTTTAACATGGCCAATCAACCTAACCCGCACATCTTTGGTTTACCCCTTATCCTCAAACTATGACCCCCTAGTTCTGGACTCCCCCACCATTAAGAACATTCTTTCTGAAACTACGCTGTCTAACCCTGTCAGAATGTTATAAGTTTCTATGAGATCCCCTCTCACTCTTCTAAACTCCAGTGAATATAATCCTAACCGACTTAGTCTCTCCTCATATGACAGACCTGCCATCCCAGGAGTCAGCCTGATAAACCTTTGCTGAACTCCCTCTATAGGAAAGACATCCTTTCTCAGATAAGGATGAGTTTGTCCCTCATGCCTAGTCCATCCTGACGTGATTCAATTTCAGGACAGCAGGCACAAGGTTATGGGTGAATTTCTTCCTAACTCCTAAAGATGATCAAGTAAGCTAGGACAGCGTGATCACTTTGTCTGACTCAACCGCCAATGACTCACTTGCCTTCCATTGGCAGATATATTAGCTCCTTTCAGAAATCTCTTCTGCTTGTAGTAAAAACACATGCCAACACCTTGTCAGAGGTTGAATTATCCTGCAGCAACAAGTAACCTCCAGCATCTAACCTTGTCCTCTGCTTCTGTAACTTACTTTTTGATTTTTCTCAACTAGCTTGAATAACCTATCCATCTGGACGGGGTCTAGTCCCTTTATTCATTTAAAGAACTCAATCAAATCTCTTTGAATTCTTCCCAAAGTTAAAAAAGCCCCAAGTCTGTTAGCCTATTTGGGTAACTCAGGTTACACTAAGTGCAAATTCAGTAATCCTCCAACGAACCTTTTCCAGAGCGTCTCTATCTCCCACCATGATAGGGAACCAGAACAGGATACAAAATTCTATGTGCAGTCTGACCAAAGCCTTATACAAAAGTTTGTTTAAATGCAAAATACTGCAGATACTGGAATCTGAAACAAAAACAGAAAAATGCTGGAAAATCTCAGAAGATCTGACAGCATCTGTGGAGAGAGTAGAGCCAACATTTTGAGTCTGGATGACCCTTTGTCAGAGCAGAAGAGAGCTCTGACGAAGGGTCATCTTGACTCGAAACATTGGCTCGACTCTCTCGCCACAGATGCTGACAAAAGTTTGTTTTTATTGTGGATGGAGCTTCCTGCTCTGCCACCATTCCCCCTCCTCCCGCCCCACCCCCACATCACCATTCCTCCCCCCCTCCCCCACCTATCACTAATTCCAAGCAGAGAACTTTCTAGCTTTGTTCTATCTCATTCCCAGCTCCCATCACACTAAATGCCTCAGTGTGGTCTGGTGACCAAAAGCTTGCTCACATTTTAAGGAGCATGTTAAAAGAGGAACAAGACAGAGAGGTTGAAGAACGAATCCTCAGAGCTTCAAGTTTGGCCAGCTGAAGGCACAATCACCAGTGGAATGATGAAGGAAATAAGGGATGCCCAAGATGTCAGGGTTGGAGTACACAGAGTTCTTGAGGATTGCAAGGCTGGAGATTATGACAATGGAGTCAGCCATTGTTTAAGTGTGCTACTGCAACACATGATGCAATATTTATACAATAAAAGGTTACTGTTTTTAAAATTAATTTTTAAAGAAAAATAAAATAAATGAACAACAATGTTCATGCATCACAGAGGAAGATTATGAAGAGGGGGAAATCACAATTTAATTTGGTCTTGGAAGCTTTCATTTTTTTACCTATCCAAGTCATGATATGAAATCAAAAGACCAGCAGAAAACGACGTAAGCAAATTCAAAAATTTTATTGAAAATAAACAAAACTCCATGTATTCATAATCTAATAGTGAACTCAATTCTCAATCCACTCTTAAGAGGACTGAATGGTGCTTAATGTGTTGTACAAATATTGGAATTTTGGATAAATCTTTTAGCAAGAAATCTCAAGAAAGTCTAGATATGAGCATGATCTTTGGACCCTGATGGCTTTCAATAAGTTGTGCATTATTTTAGCAACTACCTGAACAACAATCCATTTAAGTAGATCGGTTGAAGATGTCAGTGGTGTGGCATATTGCTTTGAATCCCAAGTTATTTGGCTAGAAAAGTGATCTATATTTAGTTCCAGTTGTAGATTATTGATATATTTGTTCTATTAAAAAGCCATGCACAAGGCATGATAAATATAGTACAGCTGATTTTAAGTCCTTTCAGCTTATCAAATGGTACTTGTTTCTGACTATGGGTACGTCTTGGATTGAGCGCTTTCCAAAGAATTTCTAAGCCAGAAAGATATTTGATTTCAATGTTGGTGCGTCTTCACAAATCATAATGCATACGTTTTGCTAAGCAGTTTATTTAGCTGCATTCCAGCTTGTTTTTTTAAATTAGCACACATAATCAGAATTACGAATTGCATTCAAAAGAGCCCAAAGGATTGTCGCAAATTCTGGCCGGAAGCAGCTCATGAACAAAACTAAAAAGGAAAGAAAGGAAACTGGGCACTGCTGTGACTTATCACTTACATCTCCAGAGTTGAAACCAATCCAAACTGATAGGATGGAAGTCTTATATTTACATTCTGTACTGGCCCTAAGTGAAATATATTTGGGTCATTTATCCAAGAGACTGCAAAACAGAGTCTACAATTCAAATTAATTGGCACTAAATATTAAAGGATGGTAAGCATGGAAGAAATGTCATAGGACACTTAAGGGCCTCAATTGGGGCAAGGGAGGACAGGCCTCGATCTCACCCAACCCCTCTATAAAATGGCTACCAGGCTCAGGGCAGAGGACAGGTGGTGAGAAGAACACTGGCGGAATTTTACAAATCCTCCCTGTCTGTAAACCCACTGGAGGGGAGCCATAAAATTCCATACCAATATGTGTCCATTTGTCAACTAAGTCTGTAATGCTATACTTTATTAAGTGCCTGTTAAATGTCAATCTGTACAATATGCACTACATTATCTTCATCAACCCTCCCAATTACTTCATCAAAGAGCTTAATAAGGTTGGTCAGAGATGACTTGCCTTTAAGAGATGATCTTTCTCCTAAGAGAATTAACTTTATTCTTGAAAACAATTTCTCGTACCTTCTTTTGACCTGTAAAACTTGGCAAAATAATAAATAATGTGCAGGGTAGTGGCAGACTTCAGGGAGACGTGGACCATAAGATATAAGAGAAGAATTGGGCCATTCAGCCCATCGAGTCTGCTCCGCCATTCAATCATGGCTGATATGATTCTCATCTCCATTCTCCTGCCTTCTCCCCATAATCCTTGATCCCCTTATTGATCAAGAACCTATCTATCTCTGTCTTAAAGACAGGGTGGGATTTTCAGGCCCTTCCCGCCGGTGGGATTTTCTGGTTCCGCCAAAGTTGACCCCCACCACAGGTTCCCCAGTAACGGTATGGGCAAGCCATGCAAAATGCCGTTGGCTTCATTCACAAAGCTATGAAGGTAGCAAGGCAAGCTGATAAGGCATTTAGGAAAACGTATTGGATACTTGAGTTGGTTAACAGGGGCATCGAATACAAAAACAAGAAAGTCACACTAAACGTTTGCATATCTCTAATTAGGACTCACTGAAGTATTCAAGACAATTCTGCACCTCACAGGAAAGGCGCCAAGACGCTGTGGAGGGTACAAAGGAGGTCTGGCAGAATGAGATTAGGGATCTTCAGTTATGTCACAAGATTGGAGAAATTGGGATTAATGTCCTCCGAGTTAAAAAAAAGTTAAACAGAGATCTAATAGGTTTATTCATAATTATGAGGAGTTTGATTGAATAAGCAGGGAAGTGGATTGATAACCAGAAGTCAGAGATTTAAAATAATTGGCAAAAGTGTTAGAGGGAAATTAGAATTTTTTCTTCCAGAGGATTATTAAGATCTGGAACACGCTATCGGAATGGATGGTGGAATCAAATTCCCTGGTAACTTTAAACAGGCAAGTAGGACATATACTTGAAGAGGACTGATTTGCTGGGTTATGGGGAGAAATTGGGTAACTCATCCTTCCAGACCTTTGTGGACACACACCTCAGTTCTGACCCCTCTGTTAAGCCTGAGTTTCACTCTGACACTCTGTGGTTCTCATGCATTTTCTTTACGTAGAATACCTTATCCAAATCCACATCAGCCTCCCACCACTGTTTGAGTCTCCCATGCAGTAGATACTTTATCAAAAAAAACCATAACCGCACAATGCACAAAATTATGAGGGACATAGATTGGGTAGTTAGGAAGAAACCTTTCCCCTTAGCAGAGGGATCGATAACCAGATGGCATAGTTTTAAGGCAAGGGTAGGAGATTTAGAGGGGATTTGAGGAAAAACCTTTTCACCAAGAGGGTAGTGGGAATCTAGAACTCACTGGGTGTGATCTTACCAGCCGAACATGCAACACTCCTGCTGCAGCGAAGTCGGAGAATTTGGCAGCCAACCAAATCTCCGTTCCTTACAGTGGGATAGGAAAATCCCGCCAGCGTGAACAGCCGTAACATTCTGGCCACTGTCTGAAAGAGTGGTAGAGGCGGGAATCCTCACAACATGGTAGCACAGTGGTTAGCACTGTTGTTTCACAGCACCAGGACCCGGTTTCGATTCCCGGCTTGGGTCACTGTCTGTGTGGAGTTTGCACAGTCTCCCCGTGTCTGCGTGGGTTTCCTCCGGGTGCTCCGGTTTCCTCCCACATTCTGAAAGATGTGCTGGTTAGGTGCATTGACCCGGACTGTGGCGACTAGGGGAATTTCACAGTAACTTCATTGCAGTGTTAATGTAAGCCTTACTTGTGACCAATAAATAAAATAAATAAACATTTAACAAGCATTTAGATAAGCGTTTGAAATGCCGTAACATACAAGGCTACAAACCAAGTGTTGGAAAATGGGATTAGAATAGATGGCGGTCGATGACACAATGGGCCAAAGAGCCTCTTTCTGTGCTGCAAAACTCTATGATTCATTGGACAGAAAATCACGCGCAGTATTGGATAACTTGCTCGTAGTTTATAACCACAATAGCCATTTGCCTTTGGCAGATTTACTGTTGGGAGTAGTTCCTTCTTTGAACTTTGTGTCTTCTATATCCCCTTTATATTCTCTAGCAGACCTTTCTACAACTCCTTCTGCAGTAAGGATTAGCTAATTGCTTCTGTACTCTTTCTCTGTGGCTGAAAATACCCCGGTATTATTCAAACCAACAACGTTGTGATGCTAAAGATGATTTCCCTTTGTACAGCTGACTTAAATAGTTGTGAGCTTAAATTTAGGAATCAGTTCCATTCACATTAACCATGTAAAACTCTGCCTGCATTTATCATGTTGAAAAATGGATGTAAGGTCCATCATTGGTGTCGACTGGGTATGCTCCCCATTGTTAAAAAAATCCACAATAGAAAATATGACTTGTTGCAAAATTGCTTAGGTCAAAAATGTTGTGTTTGATATGTTCAACCCCAGGATTCACAGAGGTTATTGTACATCCCAGCCCGGAATCTGAAAGGTCATAATCTCAGCAGCTCTGTTGAAGAACACTGGCACTGACTCTGCCAGTGTTGGCTGTTGGCTCAAGGGGAGAGTCCGGGAGGAGTTTTGGCAGATTGACAGCACACCTGCACCAACGAGAACAGGCATGCTGACTGAAGCCCAAGGACTTGATGGTGGGGCGGGGGCGGGGGCGGGGGGGGGGGGGGTGGTTCCTCCCTCCCTTTAAAGCTTTTCATCCTGTTCTGGGTGACAAGCACGGGTCTAAACGTGTAAATCCCAGAAATGTGCTTTTGGTTTTCAAAATTAATGACAACTGCAGTATTTTTTGGCACTTTACCCCTGCGGAAACCTCTGACATCACTCTAAAGGTCCCTTTTTTCTGATGTTCTTCAACTTTGGTGAGTCGGCACTGAATTACTCCACTGTGGGCATATGATGGTTACATGCTACAGTGTCACAAAGGAGTGTGGCTAGGTGCTTATAATGAAGCTTTTATCTGTGCAACTCTGTCAGCTACGTAAAGGAAGTGAAAGCACTGAAAATTTATATTTTGACAAAGGTCAGTACATTCCAAGAAAGTGCCAAATGTTGACACGTTTCGCTGTATAGACAATACACCATGAACTGTTACGTTGTACAACTTAGTGTATCATTTCAGCTTTCCCTAGCATCAAAAATGTGTAATTGTTTCGTGTTTCTCATACAAAAAGGATACAGGTGCCAATGTTTATCTTGTTCAGTGTTGAAATATTGAGCCTCAGTACATCACTCGTGAGCCAGGAGTGCTAATTACTGCTTACTACCCAACAGTTGGGAATTTGTGATACAAATCAACTCTTATCTTCATAAACAAACTGTTGCTTCGAGATATTTCAATTAGACAACATTGTGTAAATTGCAAATGATCACCTGGTTTGATGAAGGGTAAAATGTAAACTTGAAAACAATCACTGGGCTGCATGTTGATTGGTCTGGAGTTGATTGGCAATGGTGAAAACACCAAGAGAACCAAACTGTTTTAAATTTGGAGCAATCATTTCCAATTTGCTACAGTTCTTCTTTTGTTGAAGAGTATTTAATCAGTGTTTTCTCATCTGTTTCCAAGAAGGATAATTAGTTCACAAAGAAACAGAAGGTTTAATGGGAGGATGGTACTGTGAACTGGAGGTCCCACCAGTTAGAAAAGAAACTGGAAAAATACTGAAGTGGTGCCCGTCAAAGACACGGATTTTCAACAAGGCTGTAATTTTGAGTGGAATTATATATTTCAGTGATGTAGCTTAGATGGAGTGCTTCAGGGTGTAATGGAGAGTTGGTTAGTTCAGTTGGCTGGATGGCTGGTTCGTGCTGCAGAGCGATGCCAACAGCATAGGTTCAATTCCCGTACCAACTGAGGTTAATCATGAACTTCTCAACCTTGCCCCTCGCCTGAGCTGTGGTGATCCTCAGGTTAAATCACCACCAATCAGCTCTCCCCTTTGGTCTATGGTCATCTGGGATTATGGAAACTTTACCTTTATATTGCACAAGGAGTTGTTTGATACTGGAACGCCAAGGTGACTTTCCCGTGATATCAATTTTGAATCGAATTTTTTGGATAACTAAAACTATATGAAGACAAATCTGCCTCTACTTTGATGCAATCACAGTTGAATTTAGAAAAAAAAAGGAGGAATGTGGACTTTCTTTATAAAATAAAGCTTCAGCTGCATTGTTGAACTGACAACAACAATTTGTGCAAGAGACCTGGAAAAATAACTGAAACATGGCTACATAGATAATGAGATTAAATATTGCAAGATATAACATACTTAGCAAGGAAAGGGAAGGTAGAAAGGGAGATGGAGTGGCTTCCTAGTTAAAGAGAACATAATGAGGGTAGTAAATGGGGTATAGCTAGTAATAAAATGTATAGAGAATCCATATGGTTACATTAAAAGATAAGAAATCCATTACTGCAAATGTATTCCAAATGGTGGAAGGGAACTGAAGGAAGAAATGTGGAGGCTGATTTATGAAGTGAGTGGTAAGCATTGAATAATGATCATGGAGAATTTTATTGACCACAAATAAAATGGCAAGTAGGAGTAGTGCAGGGTCAATGGGCTGAATGGCCTCCTTCTGCACTTGAGGGATTCTATGATTCTATGGAAATGAGAAAAGATAATTGAACTTTTACAGCACATTAAAATAATAATTTGAATCTTAAAATGGGTAACGAACAAGAACAGACAGGCTAAGAGTTAGAGAGTACATTAGTGACATTCCATCAGTGCTGGGACCACCATTATTCCCAATTTACACAAATGAATTGGGCTCAAGAACAAGTAACTCAATATGAAAACTTGTGGATGATGTCAAACTGACAAGACATCAAGGAACAAGACATTGCCAATCTTGTAGAATGGGCTGTTAAGCGGCAAATTAACTTTCACATGGTGATGCACTTTAGTAGGAAAAATAGAAAGATCACCTACATCTTTAGAAAGTAAGAAACTAAATGGGGTAAAAGAGCAAAGGGCTACAAGTGAACAAATCATTAAAATTTGCATAATCAGTTAGCACAACAAGTGTGGTATTAAAACCAGTGGATTTATTTCTAGGGGTGTAGAATTCAAAAGTAGTGAAGTTATATTGTACTTGTATAGGATCCGAGACAGCCCATCCTTCAAGTACCACACAGATCAGGTCCTCAGACATAGAAGACCTACAAGAAGGGCAAAAAATATTTTCAGGGCTGGTGTCAAGACTGAGGGATTATGGGAAAGTTTGAAATGGTTGGGGCTTTTTCTTTACAACAGAGATGTCCTAAAGGACTCATCAGAGAGATTTTTCAAATTATGAATGGATTGGGCAAGTTATATATGGAGAGAATCTCCTGATATTTATGGAGTTGCATTTTCGGAGTGTGGGGAGGAGTAAGGATGGGAAGTCTGGAAGTATTGGTTTCCCGAAGATCACGTTGGAGGATGTATTTTAATTTGTTTTTCCAGGATTCCTACCAAACAGCCAGTGGGTTCCTGCAGCAAGCAGCGGAGGACCAGGTAGGGAGACAGAGAAATATCAATGTCAGGCTTCTACTAGGCAGCGGGGGAAACCTTGGAATTGATGGTCAGGGGTTGGGGATGTGGTGATGGTGGTCGGTGTGAGAGATTGTTGTCAGGGGCCACGATTTTCTGCCCCCCCCGCCCCCCCCCCCAATGATTTTTGTTCCAGTAATGGAGGTGGCTCGCCATTGGCTGCTGGAGGGATCTTCTGGTCCCACTGAGGTCAATGGCCATTTATGGTGCAGCCTTTAGTGGGAGCAGAGAATCCTACCAATGGGAAAACGTCCCAGCAGGGAGTGGAGTTGGTGGTTAGGTGTTGGTGTTTACAGTGCAGAGGGTAAACACAGCCAAGTTTGGAGTTAAGTGGGCAGCACAATGGCACAGTGGGTGGGTGGCATGGTGGCACAGTGGTTAACACTGCTGCCTCACAGCTCCAGAGACCAGCGTTCGATTCCCGGCTTGGGTCACTGTCTGTGTAGAGTTTGCACGTTCTCCCCATGTCGGCATGGGTTTCCTCCCGGTGCTCTGGTTTCCTCCCTCAGTCCGAAAGATGTGCGGGTTAGGTACCTTGGCCATGCTAAATTGCACCTTAGTGTCCCGGGGTGTGTAGGTTAGGGGGATTAGCGGGGTAAATATGAGGGGTTACAGGGATGGGGCCTAGGTGGGATTGTTGTTGGTGCAGACTCAATGGGCTGAATGGCCTCTTTCTGCACTGTTGGGATTCTATGGTTCTTGAATGTTCCAAATGTGGAGGGGTAGAAATGGTGGTCAGGGGTGCGGTCTGATCGCAAAGGGGTCAGACAGTGTGCAAGGAGTTCACAGAGTAAGCTTGCTGAACTGGAAGGAAACACTCATGCTCCTCCTGTTCCACAAGCAGGGCTGTGGAGGCGCTTACCTGATGGAGCCAGTCCTTCTCACTTCCTTTTACTCACTTTCCTTTACCTGCTAGATTTTCTGAGGCTTGGGAAGCCTGGTCAACATGAGTTGTTAAAATGGAGGTATTCCTTAGAAGGTTTTTTCTCACTGCCTCACCTCCTACAAGAGGAGTAGTCACCTTCCACTTATCCCATCTTTGGTAAAGGTGGAAGCAGCAGTTGAGGTAGGTTGAATTCGTCTTTCAGATTTTTAACACTTCTTACCCCATGCAAGTCCACCCTTTTCCACTTGTGGGGGAATCCAAAGCTATGGGCCAAAGATAAAAGATAATTACTAATCAATCCAAGAGGGTAATGTGAAATGTCTTTACTTAGAGAGTAGTTAGAATCTTTACTCACTGCCACAGGAAGTGGTTGAGACAAGCCTCTATCAAAAGGGACTGAGTACCTTGGGAGAAAATGGAGTAGAAAGAGATACTGTATTGAAAGGCTGAGTTGAGGTAGATGGAATGAGAGGAGACTTATGTGGCTATAAGCACCAGCACATACTCGGTGGGCCAAATGACCTGTTTTTGTGCTGTACATTCTATGCAATACAGCACATGTAAGAAACATCACTGAATCCATCGATAAAATTACAAGTAATTAAAAGATTATTTTCTCATCATCACTAAATTCATTAGCAATCTGGGTCCTCAAAAACTATTTTTTCTGTGTCACTTAAATCTTGGTCCTCTGTCTGCTTTGCTGTCTTTTGGATGCACTTCAGACGGGCCTGTGCTCTCTCTTGCTCTTGTTTGAGCTCCAGGTACGCACGGGAAAAAGCATGGAAAATGGATGTCGCAGGGAACGCCATTATTAGGATCCCGCTAAGGATGCTACTTAGAGCTACCACCTGACCAGGAATAGTTCGAGGTACCATGTCACCATATCCAACTGTCGTCATGGAGATGATGGCCCACCAGTATGATGCGGGAATGCTGCTAAAGTCTTGCCCTTTGCCAACCTCATTCTCCGCAAGGAATACCAGTGGTGCGAAGAGAGTGACAGACACGCAGAGGAAAAGGAGCAGGAGCCCAAACTCATGGATACTGCGGTGCACTGTGAGACCCAATGTCTGAAGTCCTAGAGAATGCCTAGCAAGGCGCATGACATACAGGATTCTCAAGGCGCGCAATATTCGGAGGACCAGGCCCAATTTTTCCAAATAGATGTTACTTGTTGAAGGTTTGTCGCTGTCCACAGGTCCTTTGTCAACCACAAGTGCGACATAATATGGTAGAATTGCCAATATGTCAATAATGTTCAAAGGGCCTCTCAGAAACTGCCATTTGCTTCGTGCCTGTATGAACCGAAGGATAAACTCCAAGGAGAACCAGGCCACACAGATGGTTTCTATTATAAACATGTTATAGCACCTCTGGGAGCATTTATCCTGCAGACAAAAAAAATGCAAAAACAAAAATTGTACAGCATTAATAACAAATATATGTCTTACTTAATCAGCCTTCAGTCAACAGTTCAAAAAATATGAATTCCATGCAGACGCTGGCCCGGATTTTGCAATTGGAATAACAGGAATACTGGGAATATTTGCTGTCATTACCCTGTGATACTGACAGCAGCTTCTGGCATGCACGCACGAGCAGGTGAATGTGGAAATCCCAAATTACTGTTTGTGGTTTCCTGTTCCTCCAGAGGGTGCATTGTTGAGGACACCATAAACGACGACACTTAGGCCTGAATTTTACCGCCTCATCTGCCCCAGAATCGGGGTGGGCGAGGCTTGCAGAACGGCATTCTCCGTTGGCCTTGGGCGGGATCTTACGAGCCTCGGGCAGGCGAGGTGGTAAAATTCCAGCATATGGATGAACCAACTGATGAGAATCTCCCCTGTTGTGCTGTAATATCACTATTAAAACCTTCAGAAAAAGTACACAAAGTCATGACTCCTTATGAACAACCTCTCTGGCCCTGGCAAGCTAATTTTATATTTATATATTGTCAATGTTTCATGTTTAAAAAAAATCCAGGTTTTTAATAAAAATACTCTTTGAATTTTTTATTGTATGACAGTTCAGCTTCAAATGTGTATGCCCCAATCTTTATTTCGCTCACCTTAACATTTAAATTAAAAGTGAAGGGTAATCAATGAGTTTTACTTTCTTGTTTGCAATCGGTCGGAATTCTCCAATATGATTGCTGGGGACCCTGCTGGAGGTTATTGGGTTCCCCTTGATTTAGAAGCAGTTACATATTAACCACGCAAGCTGCTAAACGATCAAAAACAACTTTCTTCAAGGTCAGTGGTGAGCATTGTTTCGCAGCTAACCATAAAATTAGGTTCAAAAATTCAAATGCTTCCTCATTTTTCACTTCAGAAATGATAAATCTAACAATCATTTATTCAACTTGCTGATTACTGATTAAGACTTTCATTACTGTTGTTTAAAGATATGTGGCAACTACATTGCAAACTGTAATCAAAAGCACAATACCAAGCTCAATACATTAACTCAGTGATAGCACAGTTTCTGATGACAGAAATCTATGGATTCAAGCCCCATTAAGACACTTGAGCACAGTCGAGGCTGAAATCTAAGTGTACCTCGGAAGAAACACCTCCCTGTTAGAGGGGTTATATTTTAATGGAAATATTAAAGAAGGATTTTCTAAAATTTCCATTCAGATTTCCAGCAACCGCTGTATCTTGTGTTTTATTTAATCTGTCATGGGATGTGGTCGATACTGCCATTTCTAACTTCCCTTGTCAAGGTGAGCTGCCTCTTGGATCCCTGCAGTCCATGTGGTGCAGATGCAACCACAGCACTGGCAGAAAGGGAGTTCCAGGATTTCATAGAATTCCTACAGTGCAGGAGGCCATTCAGCCCATCGAGCTTGTACCGACCACAATGCCACTCAGCCCCTATCCCCGTAGCCCCATGTATTTACCCTGCTAATCCCCCTGACACTAAGGGGCAATTTGGCTTGGCCAATCAACCTAACATGCGCATCTTTCGAGTGTGGGAGGAAACCGGAGCACCCGGAGGAAACCCATGCAGACATGGGGGAGAACGTGCAAACTCCACACAGACAGTGATCCAAGCTGGGAATTGAACTTGGGTCCCTGTTGCTATGAGGCAGCAGTGCTAACCACTGTGCCGTCTTTGATCCAGTAACAGTGAAGGGGTGCTATAATTCCCCAAGTCAAGATGGTGTGTGGCTTGGAGGAGAACTTGAAGGTGATAGTGTTCCCACACATCCCCTACCCTTGTCCTTCTAAGTGGTAGAGAAAGCAGGGGAAGGTGCAAAGGTGCAGTTGGAGGAGCCTTGGTGAGTTGTTGCAGTGCATCTTGTGGATGGTACATACTGTTACCACTGTGCGTTGGAGGTGGCTGGGAATAAATGTTTAAGGCGGTGGATGGGGTCTCAATCAAGCAGGCTGCTTTGTACTATCTGGTGTTGAGTTTCTTTGAGTGTTGATGGACCCGCACTGATTCAGGCAAGTGGAGAATATTTCATTACATGTGACTTGTGTGCTGTAAAAGGTGAACAGGTTTTGAGAAGTCAGATGTGAGTTACTCACTGCAGGTTTTCGGGTGTCTGACCCACTAATAGCCAGGGTATTTACGTGGCTGGTCCAGTTCCATGTCTGGTCAATGGTAAACACCAGGATGTTGACAATCAGATATTCAGTGATGGCAATCCCATTGAATGTTGAGGGGAGATGATTATATTCTTTCTTGGAGATGGTCATCGCCTTTGTGTGGCACGAATGTTACTTGCCAGTTATCAGCCCAGGCCTGAATGTTGTCCTGGTCTTACTGAATATGGACATGGGCAGCTTCCATATCTGAGGAGTCATAAATGCTGCTGGATATTGTGCAATCATCAGCAAACATCCCCACTTCTGACTTTATGAAGGTCATTGATGTAGCAGATGAAATTGGTTGGGCCCAGGACACTACCCTAAGGAGCTCCAGCAGTGATATCCCAGGACTGGGATGATAGACCTCCAACTACTACAACAATCTTCCTTTGTGCTCGGTGTAATTCCAACCAGATTCCCCTTAATTCCCATTGACTCGAGTTTTTCTAGGGCTTCATGATTTCACACTCAGTAAAATGTTGATCTGATGTCAAGGGCAGTCATTCTCACTGCGCCCTTTGAGTTCATGTTTGGCCCAAGGCTGTTATGAGACCAGGAGCTGAGTAGTCCTGGTGGAATCCAAACTGAGCATCAGTAAGCAGGTAATTCCTGAGTAAGTGCCACTTGATAGCACTGTTGACAACCCCTTCCATCACTTTGCTAATGATCAAGAGTACACTCAGAAAAAAGCAAAATACTGTGGATGCTGGAATCTGAAACAAAAACAGAAAATGCTGGAAATTCTCAGCAGGTCTGACAGCATCTGTCGGGGGGGCGGGGGGGGGGGGGGGGGGTAGAGTCAACATTTCAAGTCTAGATGACCTTTCGTCAGAGCCTAGGGCGGTAAAAGTAAAGTTTATTTATTAGTCACAAGTAAGATTTACATTAACACCGCAATGAAGTTAGTGCGAAATTCCGAAAGTCGCCACACTACGGTGCCTGTTCGAGTGAATGCACCTAACCAGCACATCTTTCGGACTGTGGGGGGAAACCGGAGCACCCTCACGCAGACACGGGGAGAACGTGCAAACTCCACGCAGACAGTGACCCAAGCCAGGAATCGAACCCAGGTCCCTGGCGCTGTGAGACAGCAGTGATAACCACTGTGCTACCGTGCTGCCCCAATTGGCTGGGTTAGATTTATCCTGCACAGGACATACATGGGCAATTTTCCACATTACCGGATAGATGCCAATGCAGTAGCTGTATCAGAGTAGCATGGATAGGGGCGCAGCTAGTTCTGGAGCACAAGCCTTCAGCATTATTGCCGAAATATTGTCAGGGCCCATTGCTTTTTCAGTATCCAGTACCTCCAACTGTTTCTTGATATCACATGTGAATCAAATTGGCTGAAAACTGGCATCTGTGATGCTGGGGACCTCCGGAGGAGGCCGAGATGAATCATCCACTCAGCACTTCTGACTGAAGACGGTTGCAAATGCTTCAATTCTGACTTTTGCACTGATGTGCTGGGTTTCTCCATCATTGAGGATAAAGATATCGGTGAGATCTATTTGTTCTGACAGGTGGATATAAAAATTCCAAAGCACCTTGTATGTTAGTTAAAATCTAAGCCTCAAGCAATAGCACCTGAAGAGATTATCCAGTCATTTATGTCAATACTGCATGTGGGCCATCCTGTGTGTGAATCAGCTGCTGTGTTTTCCAGCATTATAGCAGAGAAAACATTTCAAAAGTACTTCGTTGCCAGCAAATTACTTTGGGAATCCGAAGGCTCTGAAATGCATTATACAAATGCAATTGCATTTTAAATATTCCAGTTTTCACAAAATGCACATTCAATTGTGCGGAGAA
The DNA here is from genome assembly GCF_964213995.1 of Mustelus asterias. Taxonomy (NCBI): domain Eukaryota; kingdom Metazoa; phylum Chordata; class Chondrichthyes; order Carcharhiniformes; family Triakidae; genus Mustelus; species Mustelus asterias. The sequence goes on along the minus strand of NC_135804.1, from coordinate 18,195,907 downwards.
TTCAAAGATTATCATCGAGGTATTACATTTTAGAATGATATTAGAGGACAAGCTCTTAATATTTTCAGATCACATTTCTTTGTATGATATCCTAATGGAGACATTAGACATCTTAATAACAACAACAAATGGAATTACACCTCCACTAAAATAGCAGATAGAGCAATTCACATATGAATGTGTATCCTGAAATATAGTTCATGTCTTTTGGGGATTGGAATGACTATGATTTCGCAGTAATGACAGATTTCCAAAGAGTGAAAATCAATTGAAAACAGCTCCCATTTCACCATCTGGAGATCAATGCGGATTTTGTGCTGTCAAAGTAGTGACAGTTCAACTTGCACGTAACAGATATGTGCGGGCACGTTGTGTGTCATATTCTTATTGTGTCGAGTTAATTACTGCGCTTAGATCTTACTTTGAAAGTGGAACACTGAATAGGGACCCTAACGATTACCTGGCCTGTTTTAAAAAGCATTTTCAGTGGCACATTATAGAATCATAGAATCCCTACAGTACAGAAGGAGGCCATTCTGCCCATCGAGTCTGTACGGACCACAATCCCACCCAGGCCCTATTCTCATTGCATGACTGAGAAGCCTGAAACGATCCACATGGAAGTTAAATGACATTATTTCCCCAGTTCAAATGACTCTGAAATGAAAATGTTATTTTGCTTAGACTATGCAGGCCATTTAATAATTGAACTTGTCAGCTGTATTATGCAATGGATCTACCTGGAGTATCTGCTAGCATGATCTCAACATGACACATTAGCTGCGTGTTAAAGGCAAGAGTATCAATGTGAATGACAAATCTCAGAAAATTAATCTCATTTTCCAGAGTATTCCAAGTCCACCTGGAAGTGGAAATTTACTGACAGAACCATACATATCTTATGTCCAGGAATTGGGAGCATTTTGAAAGCGGTTTCTGTATCTCAGGTGTGTTTTTGTTCTGTAGATTCAAAAGGTTTGTCTCCTGCTGTTTACTGGGTTTATTTTTTCAGAAGTAAAGGGGAGGGACGTCTCACTGGAAATTCAAAGATTGACGCTTCGTCAGTTCAAAGTAGTGAAACATCTAACCCAACAGGACACTTCAATTAAAATTTGTTGACTGTAAAGCATCAAATATTCTCAAATGTGTGGCATGAAAAAGCCTTGGGTATATATAACGAAATCTGAATGAAGTAGGCTTGAACTGAATCCATTAAAAAAATACTCCCAAACAGAGGGATTCTGCATCTATGCTGCCTCAGAAGGAGACAGATGCAGAATCAATTGTCGTGCTTAAAAATGAGATGGATACTTATTTGTGAAGCAAGGCTATTAAAGGATAAAGAGACCAGATGTGGAATTTTGATTACAATAATCAAAGAACTACCATTGCTAACAATATGGCAGAGAAGGCTCAGTGGATCAAATTCATCACTGGCTAGGCCAGTATTTATTTCCCATCCCAAACTGACCTCTTTTATTACACTTTTGTTGAACGATGGAATGAGCAAACCCAGTCTTTCTGCAGCACACAAATGAAAGTAGCTTCTGTGTGCTGTTTATTGTATGTTCCTGCATTCAGGTTTAGTATACTCGATACGGCAAATGTTCCACAAGTTGATTTGTTCTGGCAAAATATTGAACAATTTAGACTTGTTTTAGCTTTTATTACAGACACAAAGGGCGGGATTTTACAGCATCGCTCATCCTGAAACCGTAAAAATTCACCTGAGGTCAACAGACCCTTCCAGGTCCTCACCCACTCTGATTCCCGTGGCAGGCGGGACGGTAAAATTCCAGCCAAAGTTTTAAAAACTCTTTCACAGGATGTGGGCATCGCTGATTAGGCCAGTATTTATTGCCCATCCCTAATTGACCTCGAGAAGGTTGTGGTGAGCTGCCTTCTTGAGCCGCTGCAGTCCAGGTGTTGTAAAAACACACACACAATGCTGTGAGGAAGGGGGTTCTAGAACTTTGACCCAGTGAAGGAACAGCGATATAGTTCCAAGTTAGGATGGTGCGTGTAACCTGGAGGGGAACTATAGTTCCCATCCCATCAGGGGCGACCCGGTAGCACAGTGGTTAGCACTGCTGCTTCACAGCTCCAGGGACCTGGGTTCGATTCCCGGCTTGGGTCACTGTCTGTGGGGAGTTTGCACATTGTCTGCGTGGGTTTCCTCCGGGTGCTCCGGTTTCCTCCCACAGCCCAAAGATGTGCGGGTTAGGTTGATTGGCCATGCTAAAATTGCCCCTTAGTGTCCTGAGATGTGTAGGTTAGAGGGATTAGCGGGTAAATATGTAGGGATATGGGGGTAGGGCCTGGGTGGGATTGTGGTCGGTGCAGACTCGATGGGCCGAATGGCCTCCTTCTGCACTGTAGGGTTTCAATGATCTGCTGCTTTTGCCATTCAAGCTGGTGGAGGTCGTGGGTTTGTTTTGTCTGAAATTAACTAGATAGTCAATACCTTGCTCCAAGCGTAAATCTGTCAGAGGCAAATGCTGGCCTTTCCATGTAATAAATAAAACCAATTATTACTCCGAAAAAAACATGATCATTATTAACTAAATCATCTATGACTCTTATCAAACAGAAAAAGTGAAACGTAAGAGTGAAGTACAATGTTGTCTTCACTAAACTAAAAATCAGAACATGGTATATTTCCCCAGCAACTTGATAGCTTTGATGATTCTACGTGTTGAACAGTTACTTTGAAGCTCTGTAAAATTTATATGCATAGGATCATCGGTGCCATGACTCATATTGTGCAACTTATAGCTGTGGAGCCACTTCAATTCAGCTTTGCTCACTGACATTTCATTACACAAAATAAATATGGATGATTCTGGGTATCAGGAATATAAGGTATCAGGAAAGGTGAAGGAGCTTGGACTTGTATTCATTGCAAGAGACTTTAGAGGCAACTCAAGACTGCTCAAGAGTATGAATGAGGCTGACAAAAGAGATCAATATAAATACCAGGAGGTATGAGTTAATATTTAGAAAGCTAGAAGGACAGCAATACACTGTGCCAAATCTGACACCTTTGGGAACGAGATCCTGCCGGATTTCAGATTTTCCAGGATTTTGAACATCCAATCTGTACCGTAAACTAATAAAGATCTTGAATATAATAAAGATCATGAATAAAATAAAGACCGTGAAGCAAACGCGAGAGAAATTGGGACCCAGGACAACCCAAATGTAACTGCTACCATCCAATCCGAGGGTGGCATGGTGGCACGGTGGTTAGCACTGTTGTCTCACAGAGAAAGCTAGGGACCCGCATTCAATTCCGGCCTTGGGTGGCTGTGTGTCTGAAGTTTGCACATTCTCCTCGTGTCTGCATGGGTTTCCTCCGGATGCTCCGGTTTCTTCCCACATTCCAAAGATGTGCAATGAGATGGATTAGCCATGCTAAATTCATAGAATCCCTACGGTGCAGGAGGCCATTCAACCCATCGAGTCTGCACCGACCACAATCTCACCCAGGCTCTATTCCCGTAACCCCACATATTTACCCTGCTAACACACCCCCCCCCCCCCCCCCCACCCCCATCAATGAGCAGTTAGATATCGCTTAATAGCACAGTGACAACACCTTCCATTACTAGGCTGAGGATTGAGGGCAGACTGATAGGGTTGTAATTGGCCAGGTTGGATTTGTCCTGTTTTTTGTGGACTTGAGCCACATAAAGAGAAACAAGGACAAGTGACCAAAGATTAGTCAAAGCTGTGGGTGTTAAGAAGCATTATAAAGGTGGAGAGGTGGGGAGACAAAGAGGTTTAGTGAGGGAATGACATAGCTTAAAAACTAGGCAGCTGAAGGTGGGGCTGCAAATGGGAGGATAATGGAATGAAGGCATGTGCAATTTGAGCAGTACATAGGGTGGTAGGACAGGAGTACATTACACAGTCAGGGAAAGGCAAAACCATGGAAGGATTTGAAAATGAGGTTGAGATTTGTCGAAATTGGAGTCAATGTATGTCAGCAAACCAATCAAAAAAATTTCTTGGAATGAGAGGGAACTGAAGGATCTGGAGCCAAGAAGCATCATTTGGAATTGTTCAGTATAAAAGGCAAGTTCCCCTCCAAGCCACACACTAGCCAGACTTGGAATGATATCGCCGTTCCTTCACTGTCACTGGGTCAAATCCTGGAACTGGCTTCCCAGTAGCACTGTGGGTATAGCTACACCTGCAGTGGTTCATGAGGCAGCTCAACCTTCTCAAGGGTATTTAAGGATGGGCAATAAATGCTGGCCTGGCCAATGACATCCATATCCCACGATAGAATAAAACCTGTCAGATTTTTTTTTGATAATCTCTCTTGTGAAGCAGTTTGAGGCATTGTACTATACCAAAGGCATAATATAACTGCAAGATGTGATTGTTGTTAAACCCTATATCAGTATAAATGCATAGATGTCTGTGCTGAATAATCTTTACATGTTCCGAACAATTCTTAAGAGAAAAGTAATGCGCAGAAATGCCTGTAAATATATTGATGTTCTGGCATTCACGGAAATATTTCAGAAATGAAACTGTTTTCTCTTCTAGGCTTTTCCTTTGATCACAACAGTAGTCATGTAACCCAACCATGTGAAATAACAACGCTTCACTTATCAAAGCCTCTTGCTCTACTGTTACCCAGGCAGTTCGAAAGTCTGCTTATTTGTATGAAACTTCAAAAATTCCACAAAGTGGTTAAATAAAGAATTCTGGTGCAAGTATGAGAATTGACCTTTCAAAATACTCAAAACTCCTGACATTATTTGCTTTGTAATTTGCAAAGTTATTCAGCACTTTTCTGAAACAAGCTATGTCCTTCATTGCAGAAACAGAAGGAACAACCAAAGTGCTGGTCTCTGCAGAATTCGGGTAACTCTCCTAAAAGCTGTGTGAATAGTAACATTGTTCGAAACCTATGAGTAAGCCGTCAGCCTTCCCTCACAACTGAAGTTGATGCAAGATACGGGGATCCAAAAGAACAATTACTTACAAATTGAGAAACAACGTTATTTTGAGAGCTTTGGTTTCAAAATGCACTGGGCAGTGCAGTAACCGCCCCAGTCTCAGTGCCCAGTCCATCAAGCAAACGAGCCTCCCATCCATTGATTCTGTCTACACTTCCCACTGCCTCAGAAAAGCAGCCAGCATAAGCAAGCACTCTGCACATACTCTCTTCCACCTTCTTTCATTGGGAAAAAAAGATACAAAAGTCTGAGATCACGTACAAACTGACTCAAGAACAGCTTCTTCCCTGCTGCCATCAGACTTTTGAATGGACCTACCTTATATTAAGTTGCTCTTTCTCTACACTCTGCTATGACTATAACACTATATTCTGCACTCTCTCCTTTCTTTCTCCCCTATGTACTCTGTGAACGGTATGTTTTGTCCGTATAGCGTGCAAGAAAGAATACTTTTCACTGTATCCCAATACATGTGTCAATAATAAATCAAATCAAATTGAACATCTTAAAGCTCCAGTCAGCTTTGCCAGATGGTGACAGAATGTGGGTTCACATTGGCAGTATTTCACATTCAGGGTTTCCATTCTTTATTTCAGAACAAAGGCCACCGGTTTTCCTTTGTGAGGGAGGGAAATTCAAAGAGTAAGTGACCATGACCCCATGATCCTGGCATCTAAGTAGACACCAGAAATCTATGGAAAGTTAGTTAATTGGTGAAGTAAGTGTATACAACCAAAAAGCATCATTCCTTGACTTGGCTCCCTGCCTGAGAGAAAATGGGTATCCATTGTGCTGATTGCTGTAAGACTGAGTGGCAGTTAACAAAGCTATTCTGGACTGTGTGACCATTGTCAGTCCCTGAATGTGCGCATCTTGCCAATACTGAAAGGAAAGAAAAATTGAAGAGAAAATTAGGAGCAAAAAAAACCCCAGATTGTTTGGCATCAGTTAAGTGCCTTTTATGTTGTAAATAATGAGAAAGTGACTCTGTCCACTGAAGCAGCTGTGGGGACTTGAGGCTTGAACTCCCAACTGGCAGCAAAGTGAAGCAGGGAAATTTGGTTCATGATCTGTGCCATGCCAGACGTTGTGGGCACAATGCTGAGATTTTCAAGTTGGTAGAAAAAGGCCAATCTTGTACATCTTCAATAATGTATTCCCAAATGATCTTGGGATGCAGGATTGCTGTTTAAGACTCCAGGATACTGTTTATTAAGTACTCAGATTATGGGATAAATCTCATCGCAACGTTAAAGGCAAAATGCTGCGGATGCTGGAATCTGAAACAAAAGTAGAAAATGCTGGAAAATCTCAGCAGGTCTGACGGCATCTGTGGAGAGAGAATGGAGCCAATGTTTCGAGTCTGGATGACCCTTCATCATAGCAATGCTGGCTGTCGTGGTGACTAATGTAATCAGCAATGCCAAAGAAAAGGAAAGACAGAATTCTCCAATACTCATCTATCCTAGATGAAGGGGCACTGTAGTAGTTGGCTCTGAGGTGGTATATGCATCAGTGGCTGATGACAGGTGCTGTTCTTTGAAAAAAAGATTGCATTTATGTGGTGTCTTTCATGACCTCAGGACATCCTTAACTGCTTCACAACCTGTGGAGCAGTTTTAAAAGTAACCTTTTGTAATTGTAATGAACCAGGGCATCTGATTTGCATAAAACATGGCCCCAACAAACAATCAGCTAAGCAGAACTAGTGGTATTGGTTCAGGTACAAGGTTGGTTAGGACCTGTCTGCTATTAATCTTCAGATCATGTCATGAGATCGTTCATGCCCACTTGGAGATAGGGGATGAGACCCCAGATTAATGTCTCAGCTAAAAGATAGGGCGTCCAACATTGCAGCAATCCCTCAATACTGCACTGACGTGCCACCTTAGGAGAGAGATTTTCCAGCCATGCTCACCCCAAGACCAGAAAATCCCACCTGAAGTCAACGGACCTTTGTATGGTCCTGTCCTGCCTGCTATGATTCCCGTGGCGGGCGGGACAGAAAAATCCCGCCCTAGGTTTCTGTGCATTTTTTGAAGGTTGAACGCATAACCTTCTGACATAGAAGTGAGTTCTAAGTGAAAAGACTGATACCTTTTAAGACTCCTATCTGTTTGTGCTTACATTCAATGTTTCATGTGCAGAGAAGATGAAAATGCCTTAAGGTTTAATGCTAGAGCATTTAATGTACAAAACTGTTAGCATGCTAATCAGTATTAAATGGGAAAATGGTCATTAAAATTTAAGTATGCAAAGTTTGGCACATATGTTCAAATTTTGGTATCTGCTTTTCTTAATTCATCAAAACCCTGTGATTTCTGCTTCAAAAATATAACTGGAAGGAAGATCAAACAAACGCTTGCAGTATTATTTCACCGTTAGGAAAGCTTCTTGATTGTGTTTTTTTAATTCATTCATGGGACATGGGCGTCACTGGCTGGCCAGCATTTATTGCCCTTTCCTAGTTGCCCTTGAACTGAGTGGCTTGCTCGACCATTTCAGAGGGCAGTTGAGATTCAACCACATTGCTGTGGCTCTGGAGTCACATGTAGGCCAGACCGGGAAAGGACATCAGATTTCCTTCCCTAAAGGACATTAGTGAACCAGATGGGTTTTTCCGACAATTGACAATGGTTTCATGGTCATCAGTAGATTCTTAATTCCAGATATTGTTTATTGAATTCAAATTCCACTCTCTGTCCTACAGGAATTGAACCCGGGTCCCCAGAACATTAACGGAGTTTCTGGATTAATGGTCTAGCAATAATACCACTAGATCATTGCCTCCCCTGGTTATGAGATTTTAAACATTCCAAGACTTTGGGTAGAATCTGGTGAAGGCAACAAGGATCTTAGCTGGCAGCTGGGGAGCCAGCAAGAGTCCCACATCTCCTTTAGGGAAAACCTGATGCATCTTCTTTCACTCAGGCACTTGACAGGCTAGCAGTGGGCCTTCTCCTTGGAAAAGGACCCCAGGGTGAGGGAGGGCGGGTGGAAGTATGGCCCACCAAGAACTGCTGGCCAAACAGAGGCCAGGAACTGTATTGAACAGCAGTGCCACAGGGGAAGCAGTGACGATTGTCACCGTGACATCTAACTGAAGCCTAAGATTGTCACTGGAATCCAGGCCAGAGGTAGTTGATGGCAGGAGTGGGGTTGTGAGACTGAGGTGTCGCAGGGAGGGCAGGGGAGGGGTTCGGTAGCAAGGTCAAAGGGATGGCCCTCTACTTTCCTGATGTGGTTCTCAGTAAGGCACTGAGTGCCTTTGGGACACCCGCAGCACTCCACTAGTCTTCACCTGCAAGATGCAAACAACCCTGCATGGATTTGCTTGTCATGCTCCCCACATGGTGAGCCCCCTGTGGAGTTAATACTGACGGGGTTGATTTGAGGCCTCTTAGCAGGCATCAATTGCCTATTTAAGGGCTTCAATTAGTGGTGGGGCAGAAAGGACGTCCATGGGCATTCCTGCCATGGATTTAATCGAGATGGAGGTGGGAAATTGGTAGGGTCTCCACCCACCTTCCTTGCGCTTGATTTAAATGCCCCTCCGCCTCACCAACACTATCAAGTGTGCTAGTGGGGTCGGGAAGGGTGGGCCACAACATTCTGTTGCCTGTGTGAAAATAAAGTTGAGCAACCTTTGGAAGGATCTTTGAATCAATTTATATTTGCATGAAGAGGTATTTGGCACGGTAGCACTGCTGCTTCACAATGCCAGGGACCCGGGTTCGATTCTGATCTTGGATGCTGTCTGTGTGGAGTTTCCACGTTCTCCCCATGTCAGCATAGGTTTCCTCCAGGTGCTCCAGTTTCCCTCCCACAGTCCAAAGAAGTATGGGTTAGGAGGGTTGGTTTTGCCAAATTGTCTTTTAAGTGTCTCAAGATGTGTAGATTAGTGGGATAAATGCATGGGGTTACATGGTTGGGGCGTGGGGTGGGCCTGAGTAAGATGCTTTGTTGCAGGGTCAGTGCAGGCTCAATGGGCCACCTGGCCACCTTCTGCACTGTAGGGATTCTATGATCTCGCTGAGTAGTATAATTATCAAAACCAATACACTTTAGCAAATGTGCCTGTACTTTGAGACAGCCTGGGTGAGACAGACAAGCCTCTCTTTGGCAGCATTTGCTGCAATCATTCACTTTTCCTGTACAATTTGTATCAGGCAGTACTGTCAGATTTATGTTCCATTATCTGCAGGCTTAAATGAGTGAGAAACAAAACAATGCCCTCATTCTTCTAGGTTTAAACTGAATTATCCAGGAGTGAAAATACTCAGAACAAATGATTGTTTTTTTCCCTTCTCAAAGCTGGGTTCAGAACCATCATAGAAAGTTGGGATTGAAGTGCTTGATCTCTGACAGATGTGAAGGGTCCCAAGAAAAAACAATTGGCCAATGTCAAACAAACTCCCAGTACAGGTTCGATAAATCTCCCTCCAAAGATAATGTGGTTGACACTAATCTGACAAAGGATAAGTGGGATGAGAACTAGAAAAATGAGTTTAATCCAAGGTGAACATTTTATAACAGGATTAACTTTGAATGAATAGATTCTGAAGCCCACCTGGCTGGATCTGAAATTCGGAATGGAGGTTTGTTAGAATAATTTGCCAAAAGCCTTGTATAGCACTTTACACAACCTCTGGATATTTCAGATTTACAGACAATGAAGTACTTTTGAAGTGTACTAACCATTGTGATTTAGGCGGTCAATTTATGCACAGCAAGATCTCACATACTAGAATGTAATAATTATTTGTGTGCTGTAGATTAAGTGATAAATATTGGCTGGAACACCAAGGATAACTCTGATGCACTTCTTTGAAATAGTGCTGTCAGACTTTTTTTTGCATTTCTTGGTTATTTTAAATTGCTTATTGGTGGAGCTATTTGCGCACCCGGGATTGCTCAGCAAGTGCTCCCCAATCACAGGATCACAGCTAACAGCAGATGTTTTGTGTTTTGTGAACATTGTTGAGTACTGTCTGTACTCTGATTATTTTGAACAGACAGAGGAACATATTTGATTCGATCACCAGTCATTGGGGTGTGTGGCCTATGTAACTGGCATCACTTTGACACAGATGTTCATACAGTGTTGCTCAATTGTTTGGTAGGATCAACAATTGATTGATCGAATCAAACAGCATGTTTGGCTTGCCAACCAATCAGCGTCCCCTTTCTCCTGTAATATAAATCGTTTGAAATTTGGTGTTCTTGCGTTTGTCCTGATGAGTGCAAGATGGAAATTTTTGATGAGATGCCACTCTCTTCAGCGATATCCAAGTTGTGTAACACCAAGCAGCTGTTTAAAGCTTTCATAAACTTTGAAATGAGCAAAGGGAAGTAAGAAAGCACCTTTTCATCTATATAGCATCTTTCTTGGCCATGAAACACCAAAAGGGCTTCACAGCCTTGAAGTAGTTCTGTTGCATAACAGGGCCCCTCAAACAGCAATTACATAGATGACCGGAAAAGATAATAAAAGAATCTTATGGAGTCTCACTCCCAAAGCACTGCACTGAAACCTCTACCTGGATTATGTGCTTAAGTCTCTGCAGTGGCACCAGCACCCACACCTTTAAATTCAGAGTGGAAAGTTTCTTAGCAAAGTAATTAATACATCAGATTAGAATTCTACATTTCAATTGGCATGTCATGCTCGTTTTGATCACACTGTCAACCTTATTTTCAATAATTAACATATTGGCCTGGGAAATAATTCAAACAGACTAATTACACTTTTACTGGCAATCAATGTTGATATCTGTTAGTACAATTCTTAACTAATTTATTTATTACTGTCACAAGTAAACTTACATTAACACTGCAATGAGGTTACTGTGAAAATCCCCTAGTCGCCATACTCCAGCACCAGTTTGGGTACACTGAGGGAGAATTTAGCATGCCCAATGCACCTAACCAGAACGTCTTTTGGACTGTGGGAGCACCCGGAAGAAACCCACACAGACATGGGGAGAACGTGCAGACTCTGCACAGGCAGTGACCCAAGCTGTAAATCGAACTCGGGTCCTTGGGAATCAACCCCCGGTCCCTGGCACTGTGAGGCAGCAGTGCTAACCACTGTGCCACCATGCTGCCCCCAACAAAACCATGGAATATCAAATTACTGAATCAAATAAATGTATTGGAAGCAAAGACGGATTCTAATAGAAGGGAACTAGTTAAAATGTAGAAATTGCATTAGTGTAAGAATTTTCTCATGACAAATGTTGTTGGTAATGAAAGTTAAACTAAAGCCAGGAGGTTAGAGTGGGGAATGAGAGTGACTGGGTTGTTCTACACAAAGCAGTCAGACTCAAGACCAGCTTCTTCCCTGCTGCCATCAGACTTTTGAATGGACCTATTATATATTAAGCTGATCTTTCTCTACACCCTAGCTACGACTGTAACAATATATTCTGCACCCTCAGCTTTTCTTCTCCCCATGTACTCTATGAATGGTATGCTTTCTCTGTATAGCATACAAGAAACAATACTTTTCACTGTATTGCAATACATGTAACAATAATAAATCAAATCATTGACTCAATAAGATCGAGGGTGGGATTTTCCGGCTGTGCTCGTCTCGATGCCGGAAAATACCACCCAAGATCAACGGACATTTGCGTGGTCCGTGTCCTGCCCGCTACGATTCCCGTGATGGGCAGGACAGGAAAATTCCAAGTATCAGATCAAGTCCAAGATGTGGTGCAATGCTTCATTGCGTCAGCTTGGATCTGTTTGTCTTCCTTGTGGGGAGCTTAAATTGGATCAATTGGTTTTTGAATTTTTTTTTAAAGTTTATTTATTAGTGTCGCAAGTAGGCTTACATTAACACTGCAATAAAGTTACTGTGAAAATCCCCTAGTCGCCGCACTCCGGCACCTGTTCGGGTACACTGAGGAAGAATTTAGCATGGCCAATGCATCTAACCAGCATGTCTTTCGGACTGTGGGAGGAAACCGAAGCACCCGGAGGAAACCCATGCAGACACGGGAAGAACATGCAGACTGCACACAGACAGTGACCCAAGCCGGGAATTGAACTGGCGCTGTGAGGCAGCAGTGCTAACCACTGTGCCACCATGCCACCCTTGGTTTTTGGAGCAAGCAAGGAATGGACTTGGGTTTGCCTGGTCCACTTTGAGCATTGGCTTTGTAACTTTAAGAATGGAGTCAAAAGAAAACTTGCCACCTTCTGGCCCAAGCATGACCGTGAAAGACTCCAGTGGGGGCTTGGAAATGTGTATTTAACAATGAAATAAGGACACTTACCCTCTCGTCCTCTGCCCTCAATTCTGGCATTGTACTAATGCAAATACTAATGACTGTTATGGTGACAAATATGATGGAGAGGCAGGCAAACACTTTGCCAGGGATTCCTGACTGGGGGTTTTCCACCATGTCTCTCAGCTTGTCCATGTAGTGTCCCAGCCTGGTGCTGTCAGCGCTGACACTGGCACTGTCGCTGTCTGCTTCCAGCTCCTCTGCCCTCCTGATGTCGGCTAGCTCCCGGACTTTGCGCAGCAGTTTCCTGCGGCAGCACCACTCCAGCTCAGCCTCCTCCACCCCCCAGTACAGCAGCTCGTCCTGGAAGGACACGGCGCACATGTCCCGCAGCAGGCGCAGCTTGCCGGCCGACACGAAGGTGATGATCATGCGGAAAGCGCACGGGTTGCGGTCGAAGAAGAACTCGTTGGCGGACTCGTCGTAGTCGTCGCAGACTTGTGCTATCTCCTCGCGGCTGGCGCAAAACTTCAGCCTGCCCAGCCTGGTGAGCGGGAAATCGTCCAGCGTGCGCCAGGGCACCCAGTACTTGGCACCCCCCACGTTCACGATGATGTGGGCTGCCGCCTCGGCGGGGCTGCCCGCTGGAGCTGCCCGGGAGACCCGCCTGCTCCGCCGGTAGAAGGCTCCTTTGGCGGGCGGGCTCTCCGCCTGGCTCCTGGGCACCAGGTGATTGAGGGAGCTGGACGAGGAGTCGCTCAGATTACTGTAGTCGTTCTCGCTGCTCCGGGAAATGATGGGCATTGTGAATCAGTGAGTCCCACACGGTGGCAAGGTCATCTGCACAAGGAAAAGATTGAAAATCAATAGTCAGACCCCAGGGGAAGGGTACTTAGTAATAATGGGAGGCATGTGAGTAGCCAGGTCACACACACACACACACACACGTGTCCTACAGAACATCCTTAAACTTACAAAGCCAATGTTCAAAGTGGATCAGGCAAACTCAAATCCATTCCTTACTTGCTCCAAAAACCAAACTGAAAATTCCTTAAAGAAACAACTTTTAAATTCCTTACTTGCTCCAAAAAATAAATTCAAAGTTGCTTAAAAAACCAAATTCAAAATTCCTTACTTGCCTCAAAAACCAAATTCAGAATTCCAGTTGAATCCAATTCAAGGTCCCCACAAGGGAACCAGACAAGATCCAAGCCCACAAGACAAATCGACAGAAATACGAAAAGGTCACTGACCTGAAAAGTGAACTGGAGTTCTCTCTCTCTCCCCTGTTGATCATTTGCAACCTTATTTTGTATTTATTTTTCCCCCAGCATTTTGTTTACAGAATTACCAATTTTGCTGGTGTTTGCGCAAGAGAGGCAGTCAGAGCCACAACTTCTGTTTTCAAAAAACAAATCCTATTTTCAAGGGATTTGTGTCTGCGGCTTGTTTTATTTTTTGGATCGCCTCCTGCTCTCTAATCATCGGGAATAATAATAAAATCCAACTGAAGTGTGTATCAGGCTCCCTCACCCCTGCCTGACCCCGGGCTGCGCCTCAACCTGGTGCCTCTCACATCCTCGGAACCAAAACTGGAATTTAGGGGTTTTTCCTGAGGGTGTGGACGCAGTGAGAACCGGACAGATAGGGATGCTTTCCCGTTTAAACACGCCTTACCGGACGCAATTAAAAATAATTAAGCAATTGCTAATTAACACGTTTCACACAAAGAGGTGGATTGCTCGCTTTCCTAACCCCCAGCACACACACACTCCGGTATCAGTACCATGCACTTGACATCTTATGGCAAGTCTTGAGAAATGAATTGGGCAATACCAGTGTTGCGAGCTCCAGTAGCGACTGTGAGCGCTTGGAAAAGCAAGCCATCAACATTTGAATTGCACTGAGGTTAAAATGCAAAGGCGCAGGGATAGCGCGCACAGAATCCAGGAAGGATTTGCTCTCGGGAACACCATACCAAACTTACCGTCACTTTGAAAGTAGCAGACTCGGTGTGAAAATCCACGGGGTCGGTCACTTGCAGGATCCGCAGTACAGAATAGCAGCCTGGCACCCCATCTAGCCAGGGTTCACAGGATGTAATCCTCCCTCTCTCCAGTGCTTCTTGGCTGCTGCTTCTTCACAATCTTGGTGGAAAAGCCTCCCCCACCAAATGATTCAAAATGTGACGCAGATTTCCCCCAGCAGGCAGGGGTAGCTTTCTCACACAGCGACTGCAGTATTCAGCCCAGTTTAGCGGGGTCCCAGTAGAGAGAGGGGGGATGATAGAAAGGCTCCTCTCTCTTTCTTTGCTGGGGAAGTACCCAGAGCTGCAGAGCTCACACTGACTCCAAACGCACACACAGGCTGGGCTAGCGGTTCCAGTGGGAAGGAAAGGGGATTGACAGTTTGTGCAGCTAGTCAGAGTGCCCAAACTTTGCCCCTGTTCTCTCTCTGTGTGAAGGCTGCCCGGTCCTGACAACATGGCAAGAGGCGGCGGGGAGTGAGATAATTGGGTAGTTCCTATGGAGAACAAATACAGAAATGCTGGAAAACCTCAGCAGCTCTGACTAAGGGTCACCCAGACCCGAAACGTTGGCTCTATTCTCTTCACCGATGCTGTCACACTTGCTGAGATTTTCCAGCCTTTCCTGTTTTTGTTTCAGATTCCTGCCGCCTCAATGTTTTGCTTCTTAGATCTTATCGGGAGCCGCTCCAGGCAGAATGGGCCGAACGACCTCTTTCTAATAAGCCTCAATGATCGCAGCTTTCCAACTCGGGGCATTTCCCTATCACTCGAGTCTGTTTTTATGTTAGATAAAAGCAAATTACTGCAGATGCTGGAAGCTGAAACCAAAAGAGAAAATGCTGGAAAACCTCAGCAGGTCTGGCAGCATCTGTAGGGAGAGAAAAGTGCTGACGTTTCGAGTCCAGATGACCCTTTGTCAAAGCTTTTTGTTCTGTTTTTCTGAAAGTATCGTTTACACAGGGCTGGGCGAGAAATGTCAGATGGAGTTTCAGCCATAAGCTACTTTGTAAGGATTTTGACTCTCGGTTGAGTTTGGTGCGGTGGGTGTGCTTTTTTTTGGGTGGGTGTTTGTCTGATTTCAGACTTGGGAATCTAGCAGCACGGTGCCTGTAGCGGTCCCAGGGAAATTAGTTAGAGCTAGGGCGGCTGAAGTGAGACTGGGGAGATTTCCCAGCGCAGGGTACACGGTGAATAATGGCACCACTTGCACACTATCTCCTGTGGACAGAAAGCATGCTCACCCCACACTCCCCCCTCCAGAAAAAAAAACTTTAGAGGCATTAAAACAAAATTTAAAATCTCCGAACTGTAGAAGGCTGAGTGCAGATTGAAACTGACTTCTTGATCTTTTTAACTTCAATAATCTTCAGCACTATCACTTCCTTGAACTTTATCTTAAGCTGGAGCGATGAATTTGATGGGGGGACCTGTGTGAAATAATATCCCTCTGCAGCTATAGTTCCCATTCCCAGGTTTTCCAGCTGAAATTCCGTCCAGCACAGATCGTTCAATGTTTAAAGATCGCGAACGTGTCTATCAACACTCAAAACATTTATACCAACTCCACTCACATTTAATATTGCCCCCCGCACTTGATTTTTACGAATCGGTGCTGGAGTTATACACTGGCTTCTGCAATCCCCTAGAGAGAGAGATTCCCCCTGCCTCTGTCCACAATAACCCGTCCGAAGTAGACTTGAAATGCAGTGGGTTGTTGGAATGAAGGTATATCTAGCATAGTTCCCCCACTGGGTGACTCTGCTGGGCTCCAGACAGGGATTGGAACCGCCCTCAGGCCACGTCCTGTAACTCACTGTCCCTGCAGTCAATTGTGGGAGCACTTTACAGAGATGCTGTTGCTGCAGTATAATTACAACCTCATTATTGCCTCTCCAGAAACAAAAGCCTTGGCCAAATTCCAGGCCTAATTTGCACCGAGCCATATTTTCCGATAGTAAACTAAGAAGGAGAGATCGATAGCATTCAAGGTGTTTTGTACAAATTAAGTTGGACGATTGAAGGATGGGCTTTAACGTGGAGAGATGCGAGCTTCCATTTATTGAACAGCAAACATGAAACTTGTACATGTCAAAGTTGTCCATTAGCATCGGCTAAAGAGTTGGGAATGACAGTCAGAGCATTCAGTCAATGTAAGCTTATTAAGGAAGCCAATAGTGTAGATATATGTACTGCGATTCTTAATTAAAACAAATGATTGTAATCTTATGGAAATCGATACTGAAAGCAGCAACCCACGCACAAGGACCAAATACAACAAGATGAAGTTTCATTCATTATGACTTCATTTTCTGAGGAAGTTGCTTCTTTGTCTCCAGAATATGTCTGGAGTATTTTAACCCAATTTCAGGAAAGCCCCAATGGTTCCAATTTCCCATCTAACCTCGGTGTATTAAAATAGTAAATTGGAAATAAATTGGAAAAATAGACACTAAATTTGTGTAACCTGACGAAATTTCTACAATTATTATCCTGGATCTGTGTGACATATTAAAGCCAAACATGGATATATTTTCAACTGGCCTCCTGAACACTTATAGAATCATAGAATCCCTACAGTGCGGAAAGAAGCCATTCGGCCCATCATGCCTGCACCAACAACAATGCCACCCAGGCCCTATCCCTGTAACCCCACATATTTAGCCTGCTAATCCCCCTGACACCAAGGAGCAATTTAACATGGCCAATTAACCTAACCCACACACCTTTGGACTGTGGGAGGAAACCGGAGCACCTGGAGGAAACCCACGCTGACACAGAGAGAGCAACACCACACAGACAGTGACCCAGGGCTGGAATTGAACCCAGGCTCCTGGCGCTGTGAGGCAGCAGTGCTAACCATTGTGCCACATTGCAACACTTCTGTTAACCTTGATTTAAATGGTTTTTCTTTCTCTTTTTGAAGCGTATTTATGAGAGGAAGTACAGCAACATTGAATCCAAAGAGTCACCGCATTGACCTAATGTAGACATGCCTTTACCCTTTCACTAAATGGATATTTAAATAGGCAGGAATTGCAGCTTTTATTGAACCTGACCAACAGGAACTAAAATGTCAACCAAACTCAGACCAAGAGCATTCCAGGTTTCAAAATACCAGTCTGCGTGTTGTGTTCTGCCCCTTAGGGCAGGTCCTAACTGAGGATTCACATGTGAGATCTTAGTGCCCCTTGCTAAGTTAAAGTACCTGTCATTTTCCTCATGATTTTTTTTATCCTAGGAGGACCTTCTCTTGGGTAGGCTGCAACCATGATCCCTATTACAATGCAACAAAGTACCCACACCTTTCAGACACAATATCTGAGGTTGTTTGGCATGGGACCTGTACCCAACCTTTAAAAAGGATATAGTAACATTGGAAGCAGTCCAAAGGAGATTCACCAGGCTTATTCCTAGGATGAGTAGGTTGTCCTCTCAAGAGAGACTAAATATTCTGGGTCTTTATTCCTTGGAGTTTAGAATCATCAAATCCCTACAGTGTAGAAGGAGGCCATTTGGCCCATCGTGTCTGCTCCGACCACAATCCCA
This sequence comes from Mustelus asterias, assembly GCF_964213995.1. Taxonomy (NCBI): domain Eukaryota; kingdom Metazoa; phylum Chordata; class Chondrichthyes; order Carcharhiniformes; family Triakidae; genus Mustelus; species Mustelus asterias. The sequence goes on along the minus strand of NC_135804.1, from coordinate 18,178,124 downwards.
TCCAGGCCCTATCCCCACAACCCTACATGTTTATCCTCCTAATACTAAAGGGCAATTTAGCATGGCCAATCCATCTAACCTGCACATCTTTGGACTGTGGGTGGAAACCAGAGCACCTGGAGAAACCCACCCAGACACAGAGAGGCCGGAATTGAACATGGATCCTTGGCGCTGTGAGGCAGCAGTGCTAACCACTATGCCACCATGCCACACCAATGCTTAAAGAGTGATGTGCAACCGTATTCAAACATATAAAATCCTGAGGGGGCTTGGCCGGGTAGATGGTGAGATGTTTTCACTCGTGGGCGAGTCTCGGACAACGGGACATCGCGACAAGATAAGGGGCCGGTCATTTAAAACTGAGGTGTGTAGAAATTTCTTCTTGCAGAGAATGGTGAATCTCTGGAATTCTTTGCCCCAAAGGGTAGTGGAGGTTGGAACATTAGAAGTACTTAAAGTGGAGGCGGATAAATATTTGATAGATCATGTAATAGAGGGCTACGGGGTAATGGCACAGAAAAGGAGTTGAAACATAGATCAGCCGTGATCGTATTGAATGGTGGAGTAGGTTTGAATGGCCTGGTGGCCTACTCCTGCTTCTATCTCTCGCGTTCTGATTCAAGGGCAGGAATACTACCACTGAGTCAGGTGGTCACAACCTTGAAGTGAGGACAATAAAAGCAGTTATGATTAAGATTCAATTGTGCTCTGAAAGCCAGAGGGAAAGACTCCATCGGTACTGATATTCTTAAATGCCCATAGACGTTGTGCAATAGAGAAGATACGCTATTATCACCTACAGGGCCTCAAAGGTTAAAGGTAGAAATCAGAGGTCAAGGTTGCAATAGCAAGCTGAAGCCAATTGTCAGAGTTAGGACAATTGCCTGGATGTAAGGATTTATAAAGATCTGGAACAAAGCTTGGACAATGGGAAGGCAGGGGTGAGGAGTGATACAGCAGGGTTTTATACTTTTGTAAATAAAATGTATACTTCCTCTTGTTAGAATTCAAGCTACCATTGCCTAGTATCATATTATTTAAATCTAGAATTTTCAAATGAAAACCAAACCCACTGAAATTTCAGAAACCACTCGCTTTATACAATATATAGCCAGAAGTAGATAAATAAACTGATCTATATGGACATACGAACAAGGAGCAGGAGTAGGTCATTGGGTCCCTTGAGCCTGCTCCACCATTTAATAAGATTACGGCTGATCTGATAGTAACTTCAACTCTGCATCCCACCAACCCCATGATATCCTATCACCCCCTTGCTTACCAAGAATCTATCCACCTCTGCCTTAAAAATATTCAAAGACTCTGCTACCACTGCCTGTTCAGAGTTCCAAAGACTCATGATCCTCTGAGTGAAAGAATTTCACCTCATCTCCATTTCAAATGGGCAACATCTTATTTTTAAAAAGTGACACCCTAGTACTTGATTCTCTCACAAGAGGAAACATCCTCTCCACATCCATCTTGTCAAGACCCTTCAGGAACTTATATCTTTCAATCAAGTTGCCTCTTACTCTTCTAAACTCCAGTGGATATAAGCCTAGCCTGTCCAACCTTTCCTCATAAGGCAACACGCCCATTCCAGGTATTATTCCGGTAAACGTTCTCTGAATTGCTTCCAATGCATTTACATCCTTAAGTAAGGTGACCTTTTTGAAGGGTAACCAAGAAGGTAGATGAGGGCAGTGCGGTTAATGTTGTTTACATGGGCTTTAGCAAGGCCTTTGACAAGGTACCAAATGGTAGGTTGTTGCATAAGGTTAAATCTCACAGGATCCAGGGTGAGGTAGCTAAATGGATACAAAATTAGCTTGATGACAGAAGCCAGAGGGTGCTTGTAGAGGGTTGTTTTTCAAACTGGAGACCTGTGACCAGCGGTGTCCCTCACGGATCAGTGCGAGGTCCACTGCTATTTGTCATTTATATTAATGATTTGGATGAGAATATAGGAGGCATAGTTAGTAAGTTTGCAGATGACACCAAGATTGGTGGCATAGTGGACAGTGAAGGTTATCTTGGATTGCAACGGGATCTTGATCAATTGGGCCAGTGAGTTGACGAATGGCAGATGGAGTTTAATTTAGATAAATGCGAGGTGATGCGTTTTGGTAGAGTGAAGCAGGGCCAGGACTTACTCAGTTAATGGTAGGGCACTGGGGAGAGTTATAGAACAAAGACTTCTAGGGATACAGGTTCATAGCTCCTTGAAAGTGGAGTCACAGGTGGACAGAGTGGTGACAAAGACATTCAGCATGGTTTGTTTCATTGGTCAGAACATTGAATACAGGAGTTGGGACGTCTTATTGAAAGTGGACAAGACATTGGTAAGGCCACACTTGGAATACTGTGTACAGTTCTGGTCACCATATTATAGAAAGGATATTGTTAAACTGGAAAGAGTGCAGAAGAGATTTACGAGAACTTGATGAAAGTTTGAATTATGAGGAGAGGCTGGATAGACTGGGACTTTTTTCTCTGGAGCGTAGAAGGCTGAGGGGTGATCTTATAGAGGTCTATAAAATAATGAGGGGCATAGATCAGCTCAATAGTCAATATCTTTTCCCAAATGTAGGGGAGTCTAAAACTAGAGGGCATAGGTTTAAGGTGAGAGGGGAGAGATGCAAAAGGGTCCAGAGGGTGGTGAGTGTCTGGAACAAGCTGCCAGAGGTAGTATTAGAGGCAGGTACAATTTTGAATTTTAAAAAGCATTTAGATAGTTACATAGGTAAGATGGGTATAGAGGGATATGGGCCAAATGCGGGCAATTGGGACTAGCTTAGGGGTTTAAAAAAAAAGGGCGGCATGGAGAGGTTGGGCCGAAGGGCCTGTTTCCATGCTGTAAATCTCTATGACTCTATAATACTGCACACAGTACTCCAAATGTGGTCTCACCAATGCCCTGTACATCTGAAGCACAATCTCTCCACTTTTATAGTCAATTCCCCTCATAATAGTAACATTCTATTAACTTTCCCAATTCCTTGCCTTACAGGCATACTGGTCCTTTGTGATTTATGGACTAGGATATCCAGATCCCTTTGCACCTCAGAGCTCTCACCCTTTAGAGAATATGCTTTTTTAACTATTTCTGCTAAAATGGATAATTTTACATTTTCCCACTTTGTACTGCATTTACCAGATCTTTGCTCACTCCCTTAACCTATCTATGTGTTTTTATAGCTTCCTTATGTCTTTTTCACAACTCTTCATGACTTAGAGGAAGGGATTGAAGAGGTAGTCGCCAAATTTTCTGACTTATCTTTGTGTCATCAGAAAATTTTGCAACCATTCCTTCAATCCGTTCCTCCAAGTCATTTATAGAAATTGTAAACAGTTGAGCTCCCAGCACTGATCCCTGCGGCACACCACTTGTTACATCTTGCCAAACTTGAAAAAAAGAATTATGCCTACTCTCTGCTTCCTGTTAAGCAGCAATTTCTATCTGTGTCAATATGTTACCCCTTCCACTATCATCTTTTATTTTCCACAATAACCTTTGATGTGACACTCTATCAAATGTCGCCTGGAAATTTAAGTACATTACATTCACCAGTTCCCCTTTATCTACAGCACATGTCACCTCATGAAAAATCTCCAATTAAATTGGGTAAACAAGACTTCCTTTGCACAAAACCATGTGAACCATGGTTATATATATTTGAGTTTTCAGAAGTCTAATGCAACCTATTATTCTATTATTTGCTGTTATAGTTTTCTAATATGTCATAGAATCCATAGAACCCCTACAGTGCAGAAGGAGGCCATTCGGCCCATCGAGTCTGCACCAACAACAATCCCACCTAGGCCCTATCCCCGTAACCCCACATATTTACCCTGCTAATCCCTCTGATCTATGCATCCCAGGACACTAACAGGCAATTTAGCATGGCCAATGCACCTAACCCGCGCATCTATGGACTGTGGGAGGAAACCGGAACACCCGGAGGAAACCCTCGCAGACAAGGGGAGAACGTGCAAACTTCATACAGGCAGTGACCCAAGCCAGGAATCGAACCCAGGTTTCTGTAGCTGTGAGGCAGCAGTGCTAACCAATCTGCCAATGTGCCGCCCACTGTACATCTATAATATTTGACCCTTGATACCTTGGAGGTTTTTGATACTGATACAGGAGGGCAAGAAGGGAAAGATTTTCCATTTCCAACTCTGATATCACTCACCTTGAAAAGTGCAGGAATTCGTCAAAATGTAGCAAATTAAAATTGTCCATAGTAATGTACTAGAATATCCTAGATACGTTCCACAGAACTTTTGATTAATAATTAAATTACAACATGCAAGAATGATGTTTTACTCTTAATCTCACAATGTTATCAAGTTATAAATGTTTTAATCTGAAATGCAATTAAACATTTATTACTCCAGATACCCTTCAGCAACCCATGAGATTAAAGACTACACTGTCAAATTGAAGATTGTTTGATGTTGTACTGATTCTCTTGGACACATCTCAGAAATAACATTCCACTGCGTCTGTTGATATGCAGTGGAAGACATTGATATTACCATAGGACGTGGAATCATCTGATAGAGAAATTGTTTCCAATGAGATATTGCTGTGTGCCAAATCACTTTCTATGTAACTGAGTGGAATATCATACCAGGTATAATTAAATTATTATCTTTCATATCGACAAAGTATAAGCACTAATATTTCATTAGCCAACAATGTAGACTATGATTCAGTAGAAACCCAAAACTTCTGATCATAAATCATTTAGCCTTTATCTATTCAACAACTGCCTTACTTAATTACATTTCTAAAAGACACAAGTGGAGTTAAGCTACAGTGCTATGGGCAAAGGAACCATTCAGGTTCACCATGATGTGGAGATGCCGGCGTTGGACTGGGGTGGGCACAGTAAGAAGTCTCACAACATCAGGTTAAAGTCCAACAGGTTTATTTGGAATGACAAGCTTTCGAAGTGCTGCTCCTTCATCAGGTGAGTGAGTGAAGGAGCAGCGCTCTGAAAGCTCATGATTCCAAATAAACCCATTGGACTTTAACCTGGTGTTGTGAGACATATTATTCAGGTTTACAGCCTGGAGAGGTCAAAAATGTTCCAACTTGTTTTAATCGGATTAATAATATTTAAATATCAGTATTCAAATTGCAACTAAGACATTTTCTGAAGCTATTTTATCAATGATACTAAATTAAGCGTCTCCTGATAGAGTAAAGATTGGAATATAGTTGTAACAAGCCTAAGTTGGGGAACATGTTTTTTAATAATACCCAAAAGCAGAATTATATTCCAGACCAGCATCAAGGAAGTGGCACTTTAACTTAGGAGAAGCTCTTAAAAAGTAGTGTTCAATGACAAAAGCATTGATTTACAGAACTGTTTGTACTCCAAAAGAGAAGCAAGCCATCATAAAGGCAAAATGCTGCAGATGCTGCAAATCTGAAATAAAAACAGAAAGGGCTGGAAAAACTCAGCAGGTCTGGCAGCACCTATGGAGAGAGAAACCGAGTTAATATTTCGAGTTGAATATGAGTCTTCTTCAGAAAAAGCGAGTCATTTGTTTTCAGACAGGCACTTCTAAGGCAACATTGAAAAATGATGTAAGACCTATGGTAACATGAAACTTTTACACTAATTAGCTAAAAGCAAAAGGTGCAAGACATTTTTAAACACAATTTAGCAGCCTATCTTATTTGTAAGTTCATTTTTCTGAGCTGTTTATGAAAATCATAGCCTTTCCATATAACATTTTTTCCCCTTAAAATAACTTTATAAACTAGAATATAAAATTTAAATTATTATTTTTTATCAGGCCAATATTTTTCATACCAATAATTTTTTTCTTACAAGTGTAGAAGCTTCAACTAGACGAGTATTGACTACAAGAGCATTGTTCATTTGATTTCTTTCCACATAGGGCCAATTGAAAGAAAAGCAAGACCCTTTATATACAAGCTTAGTTACAGAAGAGTGCTAATTATAAACAGTGTGGACGGAGAAAGAATGACTGCAACAATGATTTAACAACAATATTGGCAATAGTGGCTTTAAAGTTGTTTTTTCACTATGTTGGGATTTCTTGTGGCCAGTGGCCTGGAATTTGTCAAAGGACAGAAGGTGTCAGATTCAGCAGCTTGTCCTTGGCAGGGATGATGTTCTGTACAGACCTTTGGGAGCCAGTGTTCCTTATCTGGGCATCGGAATGTAAACAATATGCATTTAAGAGGCCGAGGTACGATGAGGCTTGAAGTGACCACGGCCACTGTTCTGCCTGCATTTGATTGACCTAATCAAATGATGCAATTTCAGAGCAATTCATTGGCTGGATGACAGAGAATCTTCCAGAAGCGAGTGGAGAATTGTGGATAAAGGGACACCTGAGCCTTTATTTGGCAATAATAACTCGAAAAGATCAACAAGGAGACTTGTGCCCTAAAGAATGATTCAGAAAAGGAGAAGATAGATTCTACATCGAGGATATTTCTTGGCCAAGGTTTTCCTAAACTCTGTGGTACCTATTTTCAGTTAAATAGTTAAAGTTGATGTTCAGTTAAAGTGCAGTTTCAGAGTTAAACTTCAGTTGAAAGTTGATGTTAAGTTAGAGTTAAAGTTCAGTAAAGAGTTAATGAGTTGCAACTGTTTATGTTTGAGTTGGTACTAGAGTGTTAAATAAAGTAATAATTGAATTACATGGGCGGCACGGTAGCACAGTGGTTAGCACTGCTGCTTCACAGCTCCAGGGACCTGGGTTCAAATCCCGGCTTGGGTCACTGTCTGTGTGGAGTTTGCACATTCTCCCTGTGTCTGCATGGGTTTCCCCCGGGTGCTCCAGTTTCCTCCCACAGTCCAAAGATGTGCGGGCTAGGTTGATTGGCCATTCTAAATTGCCCCTTAGTATCCCGGGATGCAAAGGTTAGAGGGATTAGTGGGTAAATATGTAGGGATATGGGGATAGGGCCTGGATGGGATTGTGGTTGGTGCAGACCCGATGGGCCAAATGGCCTCTTTCTGCACTGTAGGATTCTATGATTCTACTGTCCTTGTTTGTCTCATTAAACTGGAATGTTTACATTAAAGTTGTATAACAACAGAAAGGGAATGGATCACTTTGTTAATATTCATGTGTATATGTGTATTGCAATGTGTATTGCAATAATTCAGTGTGTTACCATTAATGCAGACTGAAGCTGGAAATTTCTGTCTTCGTTCATTCCACTACCACTGCCAGTGAGAACGGAAAACTTGGTGCTCAGCCAAAACTCCATTTACTGCAGCAGGACTGGAGAATCCTGCCAGACAGAGCCACTGATGTTGGACTTGGACTCATTGGACACTCCACTCACGTGAATTTACAGCAATAACGTCTTTGATTTTGTGAGAGGAAGTAAGGAAGTTAATGTTTGAAACTGGAATGAGCCTCTGAAATATGCTGAATGGCAGCGTATGCATCTTGTTGATTGGAGTATTTGCTCCTGTACTGGACTGGCTCGCTCTGTCCTGCACTGGCCTGTCCTGCAGAGATGTCATTGACTGATATTTCCATCTCATTGCTCATCAGCAAATTCCATGTTTGCTCGCCTCAAAACACATATCATAATAGTGACCATCTTTACTGTCAAGAGGTTATCTTGGATTTCAGTTCAGCAATTACAAGCATGTTTTTACACACTAAGAAAGCACTAAACCAGTTAAGCAGTGATAAACTTGTATATTTTTGTGGCTTGCTCCTCTGTGTTCTGTGGGGTGAGGATGGGCAAGGTTGGTAGGGGCATTCCATCATTGGGGAGAGGGGCATGAAGTCAGTGGGGGTGGGGGAGCCAGATTTGAAGGTGAGCGCAAGGCCCCACAGAGTGTAGATCCACCACTGGCTCAGAATCTAGCCAATAAATTTCAGACAGGGTCATATTTCAGACACTTAACACAGTGATTTCAGGACAATTTATTAAGCGACAAAAGTCCTACTTAACAAACAAAGACAGTTGACATCCTAAGATGGCATGATGGCACAGTGGTTAGCACTGCTGCCTCACAGTGGTAGGGACCCAGGTTCGATTCCTGGCTTGGGTTACTGTCTGTGCAGCGCCTGTACATTCTCCACGTGTCTGCGTGGGTTGCCTCCGGGTGCTCCAGTTGGAAATGCTAAATTCTCCCTCAATGTACCCGAACAGGCACCAGAGTGTGATGACTAGGGGATTTCCATGGTAGCTGCATTGCAGTGTTAATGTAAGCCAACCTGTGACGCTAATAAATAAACTTGAGTTTAGATGGTTCTTGCTTCCTATTGACTTCCAGTGGTCCAAACAGCTCAAAAGTCCTGTTCTCTTTTTCTCTCCTCAAATCTTCTTGAAATCTGAGCTATGAGATTTTCTTAGTCATTTTCTTTTATCTCCTGTAACTGGGACTCTTACTGTGTTCTCATATTGCTGCCGTACTTTGATTTTATTATTTCATTTGTAATGGTCACAATACAAACAGGATATCATCAACTTAAAAACAACCCATTTTTCCCATGTAACCAATTGACCTGCTTATAGTTATAGTTTCAAAGTCCAGGCAGCTATACATTTCAAAGTATATCATTTGATCACAACTGGTCACGCAGCTTGGATATCTATCCCTACTTCCTTTTCCCTCTCTTCACTATCAGTTTGGACAAGCAATCCTTGTTATAGTGTGACTGTGATTTAAATCCAAGTCACATGGTCCAAGCTTCTTCAGGAAAGCATACATTTAGAATTAATCTTTCATGTACAAAATGCACATAAAAAGAATTCATATCACACTGTATAAAAAGATATAACAGATACAAAAACTATAAAAGTACAGAGAGTATAAAAAGATTCACAGTTCCTCCATCACCATATTTAAATCACTTCAATGTTACCTTTTGCTGGCTGTGTAATGAGATGTGTAATAATCCTACAACCTGCCTGAAAACATTACATTCCTCCAACTCTAGCCTCTCATGTGTCCCCCACTTCTTTTGCCCCACCATTGGTTTCTATGCTTTCAGCTGTCCAGCTGCTTAAGTTATGGAAATTCCCCTGCTAAACCTTTCCATCTCTGCCTCCTCCTTTCAAAGTCTCCTTAAAACACACCTATTTGACAAAGCTTTTCATCATCCCTCTTAAGATTTTTTTTGGCTTGTTGTTAAGTCATCGAATTCAACTTCTGTGAGGTGTCTTGGAGATGTCACTATCTTTAAGGCTCTATATCGATGTCGTTGAATTCATGAATTCCCATGTGTTCCCGGGTTGAAACACATCGGACGATTAAATCCTTCATGTTATATCTCGATATCTGACTCATGACAGCACTACGTAATCCCAGTATCCTACCCAGCACATCAAACAATGTTACATGTTTAAGAATCAGGGAGTTAATTGTTTGTGTATATCAAAAAGCGAGTGGACACACAATGGTTCTGATGCCTCAGAATAAATTGATGGAATAATAGTAACGTAACAATGACAAAAAAGATAGCTATTAAGTGAGGCACATTTCAGAAATATGAACAACCATAAGCCAGGTCACAGGGATAGAAGAGAGAGACAGAGAATGTTGCTAAAGGACTAGCGGAAGCCCAGAAGCTACTGCAGAAAGTAGCGTGAGTTCATCATGTTTTGAATGAACAATTCTGTCTTTAAAGTTTGACTATATTTCATGGAATGATTTTTGATTTTTTTAAAAACACACTGTGTGGAAAATATTAATTTTGAAAGTCAACACTGTCAGCAAGGTTTAATGTTATGTGTTGAATCTTTATTAAAAATACAATGAAAGTGTCTTTAATGTAATGCTCACAAATCAGCTATTTCTACTGCGCTTGATGTATCATGTGTAGAGTCTGTCTGAAAGATGTGTCATGAATCTGCTTGAGGTTCAGCTGGCTACTAACCCTGCTTGTGTAGCGGACACAGGTGGTTCTGCCTTTGTGACATAGATACAGAGATAGCCTGTATGTTATGGCTGTAGGGCTTTGCTTGCTTTCACGGTATCTCCGAATACTTGACGACAAGGGGTCAGTGGCAAACTGTTCCTGCGCTTCTGGCTACATGCCCCTATAATGTCTTGCCCACACACAGCTCTGTTCATGCCGCATTGTCGCAAGGTCTTTGAATTCCTCACTCACGGCTCACTAAATCATTTTTTCCAGAAGTTGAAGCTTGCCATTATTGTGCATTGAGTTGTCAGTCAATTTTTGCTGTGAGATAACGTACATCTGGATGTTAATAGCAACATGTTTGGCAAAATGATCTGCAAGAAGACAAGTAGCTATTGCACCCATTTTACTTCCAACGCATCCTCCATTTTACACAAGGAAGTTAGAGCCGCAAAGGAGCTTCAAGATCCCCAAGGTTGTCTCACATCTCCATATAACAACAGCCACTGTTGCACCTTATACACCCAAGTGCCTGACCCATTATTGTTTTCTCTTTAAGTAAGATAAATCCTCCAAGGCATGAGTTTTGGGTGTTGCCTGCTTGATGGCAATGAGGCTGAATATTCAGCTTTTTGTCGAAAGTGGTTGGCAAACTTCTGGCATGTGGTAAGAAGTGCCAAAGGTTGGTATGCTTAACCAAACCATGTTAGGAATGCAAGTTGTTGCTGTTATAGAATCATAGAATCATACAGCGCAGAAGAGGCCCTTCGGCCCATCAAGTTGAAGCCATTGAAAGGGTGCAGAGGAGATTTACAAGGATGTTGCCTGGATTGGGGGGCATGCCTTATGAGGATAGGTTGAGGGAGCTTGGTCTCTTCTCCCTGGAGAGACGAAGGATGAGAGGTGACCTGATAGAGGTTTACAAGATGTTGAGAGGTCTGGATAGGGTAGACTCCCAGAGGCTATTTCCAAGGGCTGAAATGGTTGCTACGAGAGGACACAGGTTTAAGGTGCTGGGGGGTAGGTACAGAGGAGATGTCAGGGGTAAGTTTTTCACTCAGAGGGTGGTGGGTGAGTGGAATCGGCTGACGTCGGTGGTGGTGGAGGCAAACTCGTTGGGGTCTTTTAAGAGACTTCTGGATGAGTACATGGGATTTAATGGGATTGAGGGCTATAGATAGGCCTAGAGGTGGGGATGTGATCGGCGCAACTTGTGGGCCGAAGGGCCTGTTTGTGCTGTGGCTTTCTATGTTCTATGTTCTATAAGTCCGCACCGAAACATTAGAAACACCTGAACTCTCACCATTTACCAGCACTTGGCCCACAGCCCTGAATGTTATGACGTGCCAAGAGCTCATCCAGATACTTTTTAAAGGATGTGAGGCAACCCGCCTCTACTACCCTACCAGGCAGGTAAAAAACGTTTTTCCTCACATCGATGTTGTACCGATAAAGCTCGGCACAACATCGTGGGCCGAAGGGCCTGTTCTGTGCTGTACTGTTCTATGTTCTATGTATCCCCCTAAGCCTCCTGCCCCTCATCTTGAACCTTTGTCCCCTCGTGACTGACCCTTCAACTAAGGGGAGCAGCTGCTCCTTATCCACTCTGTCCATGTCTTTCATCATCTTGTACACCTCGATCAGGTTGTCCCTCAATCTTCTCTGCTCCAATGAAAACAACTCAAGCATATCCAACCTCTCTTCATAACTTAAATGTTCCAACCCAGGCA